>NC_062535.1:8866255-9198755 GCF_022655615.1 Tachysurus fulvidraco | reverse complement strand
GAGGAGGAGGAGGAGGAGGGAGCAGCAGTAATGTCATATCCTGTAAGCACTACATCACTTCATAACAGCAGGTTATTAAAATGAAATAATTGTACAGAGATTTTGATTATATTTTCTAGTTAATGAATCCTTACCTTAAAACGATTCTTATTGTGCTTATATTCGGTCATATTTCTAAGTCCTAATTATTGTAGCCTGGATATTATTTGTCTGTCGTCAGCATGAACACTGAGGCACTGTGATGTGTTGTCTTTAGAAACTGAGAATGAATTTTTTTCCTCCATTCTGTAGTGTGTGACCGGTGTTAATGAAGTCCAGGCTCAGAGAGTGAGCCCTGTGTGAGCTCTTTGGCACGTGTTTAATGACACACTGGTGTTTTAATCAAATTTTCGTTACATCTACAGTGAGCAACTGTTAACTATAATTATTAGCTCTTAGTATCAGTAACATCCCTAAAGTATCATTAACATCCATCACACGGTACCGTTAGTCCCTGACCGGACAGAGACGCCAAAGTACTTCTGTAAGTCGCTCTGGATGAGGACTGATGTTGTAAATGTAGATGAAGATTAGAGTTAAACTCTTCAAAGACCTCGGTAACGGTAACCCTAGTGACAGTCCTTCTGTCATCTGGCTTCATCTGTTTGTGTTCATCCTTCATCATCTTCAGTAGGTGGCTCAAGCAGCAGTGTGGTGCAGGGTGCGACTGGCCGCGTGAGCGGAGGATCGTCTGTGACTCCATCTTCTCTGGGAACTTCTTTAAGTGGAGCTGCTGGAGGTTTGGGAGCTTCTGGTGTAACCTCCTCCATCGTTACATTTGGGGTTTATTCAGGAGGAGGCTCAGGGGCTTCTGCAAACTCCTCCGAGTCCTGGTCTTCCTCTCAGTTTGTGTCCAGCTCTTCTGGGGACTGTGGGAACCTTTCAGTTGGTTCTATGAATCTGTCAGGGGGTGGGGGTCACTCGTTAGTCATGTCTTCTGGAGGAGGGGCTGTTATGTCAGCAGGAGGTGGCTCTACCAAATACACCACCTCCACCACCACTAGCGCCATGAAGACTGGTAGCTACTCACCGGTCACACAGAGAAAAAGCAGCCTGACCCTGCGCACTGCAGGATATGAAGGTGACTTACAGCTTGTGACCTTTGACCTTTGGCTTTGTGACATTATTATTTTAACAACATTATCATTCAAGAGAGTGAGAAAGAGAAACATGATTGTGATAAAATTTTTATAAACTTCATTATAATTTAATCAAGCAACCATGAAGCCTATAAATAATGTGTTTAATTGTATTTTTTTTAAGTTTGCTGTATATTAAAGTTTTTATTTTTTTATTAACTCTTAACTAATTCTTTATTAGGAAGCTCCAGTGGCAACTCCTCCCCTGAATATACTAGGAAAGAGTATGGTCAGTGTGTTTTATTATTAATAATAATAATAATAATAATAATAATAATAATAATAATAATAATAATAATAATAATAATAATAATAATAAAACAAATTAAATGTTTTAAACATCTGAAAAAATAAAGGATTTGTAAAAAAAAATGTTTACAAAAACAATGAGTAAATAAGAAAACAAATAAGAATAAATAAATACATATTTGAAAATAGTTTACTACTACTACTACTACTACTATTAATAATAATAATAATAATAAAACAATACAACAACAACAACAACAACAACAACAACAACAACAACAACAATAATAATAATAATAATAATAATAATATAAGCATTTTTTTAAATATTACATATTTTATTTATTAAATATAAAATGTTTTTAAAAATCTTTGTCAGTTCATAAACTAATTTTCTGAAGTAATCATTTTTTTCTACAGCAGCAGCTGCAGCAGCAAGTGTAGCCACTAGAGGACGCACCCAGACAAGAGGTATACAACTATACATAACTGCAGTTTTTGTAGATTTGAAAATGGATAACGAAGAAATGTTGAAGAGAACATAACTAAAATTACTAATAAATAAATAATTAGATTTTTATTTTCAGAGAGTGAGATCAGAGCCAGACTGCAAAGTGCCTCTCCATCCACTAGATGTCAGTATAAACCTTCAAATAAGTTAAACATTGCGCTTACACTAACTAAATTTCACACAATAATTGTGTGTGTGTGTGTGTGTGTGTGTGTGTGTGTGTGTGTGTGTGTGTGTGTGTGTGTGTGTGTGTGTGTGTGTGTGTGTGTGTGTGTGTGTGTGTGTGATTAGGGACCGAGCTGGATGATGTGAAGAAACTTCTTAAAGGTCGCTCCAGTAGCAGCAGTCCTCCCAGCTCTCCCACCAATACACTACCCATACCTAAAAAAGCTAGTGTGGATACACGTATAGAGAGCCACTCAGGTAACACACACACACACACACACACACACACACACACACACACACACACACACACACACACACACACACACACACACAGCTTGGCAGTGCTGGAGTTGAACCCTGATCAACAACTTAGAGCCTTAGCCACTTGAGCCACCACTGCCCCATGATATTGATTTTTCTTTTGCTTTATACAACAATTACTGAGCATATCATATACATAACCCATGTCAAATCTGTAGTGTTACATTTTTACAGGTAAAGTATAACATTTACCTTCACTAACATGTACTAATAAATCTGTAACTTTTTTTTTATCATTTACGTTAAACACATTGAATTGAATTGAAATCTCAGCGTTTCATTCTTATTCAGTACAGAATTAACACCATATCGGTGTGTCACATCTATAATGCTGAAGATCGACTCTATGCAGTAATTAGTAGCAGCACGTTTAAAGAATGCTTTTCTGTAAGGAACGTGATTTCGACTCAGTACATCAGATGATTTCATATAATCACATGTGTACCTTTTGATTTGTCTCTGTAATATATATTTCTGTCAGGTTATGACAGCACTATCCTAGAGTCTGCATACAATGGATATGGCTATCACACCAACCCCAACAACCTCAGTCCCAACTCTACACTACAACACAATGGTGAGAGTGTGTACCTGTGTGTATTGTTATTGAATTTCTAAACTTAAGGGTGTCTGTTTGGCTGTATGGTTGCTAGCTTTTTTTTTATAGACTTAAATAATGTTCTGTTAATGATGATTCCATGTTTTTCTCGATGATTTTGTAGAATTTTTCTTTTAACTCTTCTTTTTAGTCATAATAGACCGAAGACTTTCAGTACTATTTGTCTTCATGTAATAATTTAATGTAAGTTCATTTCATTTTGCAATCCAAATGACATTGTTTGGTGTTTTTGTTTTGGTTATTATTTACATGTTGATTTGTGCCGCTGTATTCTGAAGGTTTTGTGTTCATTTTGTGTTCACATCATTACACTTAATGGTGTTGTTGTCCTTTGGAATAGGACTTCAGAACAACCTGGCCTTCAACACCTCAACCATGAGCAGTGGGCTTTCTGCTGGAAATGCAGGTCTCTGTTAGAAATATCACAGATCTTATTAAAATAAATATCTTGGTTAAATATGTGTGTAGAACTACATGTGTCATGGGTTATTAGTTCATAATTTCTTGTGCAATATGCACTTAGACTTTAAAAAAAATATTGATATGATATAATTTACTATATAGATGTGACCATTTATTATAAATGATTAATTATGATTTATTTAAAAATGTTCTAATGCCCAATATACATATTCTTGTGTACAGCCCTGAGGTTATAGAACACTGAAAAAGATGTGTGCTGTAACTGTGATTAGATGTGTGTGATTATGATGAATAGTGTACGTGAATTCTACTTGTTGTTTTTTTCATTTCTTAGTGTACGGGATGCAGAATAACTTGGGCAGTGGTGGTGCTGGTGGTGCTGGTGGTATGGCAATCACTGCAAATGGGATTAGTGTTACTCCAGGTGAATAAATTGAACACTAATATTACTCACAAGTCTAACTTTAATTTGTTGCATTGAATTTCACTCTTTTTTTTCATAGAGCTTAGTTTAAAGCTGGTTAAAGATTTTCTCTTTAGTTTCTTGTTTTCTTTTCTTTTCTTTTTTTTCTTTTTTAGAAACTTTAGATATGCTTTTCCTATTAAGGGAATAACCCAGGGTTGTATAGAAGGTTTTGTTGTATAAAAAGGAAATTGTAAATGTATTATTTTATTATTTAATATAATTTATTATATTAATTTTATTAGATTTTTATTAGTAGTAGTAGTAGCACTCCACTGTGGCAGTAGCAGAAAATGTAATAGTAGACCTTGTAGCAGCAACAGCAGCAGCAGTGGAAGCAGTTTTTGCAGTAGTAGAAGATAGAGTAGTAATAGTACTAGTAGGAGGAGGAGCAGAAGCAGAAACAGTAGTAATAGTAGTAGTAGAAGGAGTAGCAGAAATAGTAGTAGTAGTAAGAGGAGGAGGACAGTAGCAGAAACAGTAATAATGGTAGTAGCAGAAGCAGGAGTAGTAGTAGGAGGAGGAGGAGCAGAAGGAGTAGTAGTAGGAGGAGGAGGAGGAGCAGAAGGAGTAGTAGTAGTAGTAGTAGTAGTAGTAGTAGTAGTAGTAGGATGAGGATGAGGAGGAGGAGGAGTAGTAGTAGTAGTAGTAGTAGTAGTAGTAGTAGTAGTAGTAGTAGTAGGATGAGGAGGAGGAGTAGGAGTAGTAGTAGTAGTAGTAGTAGGATGAGGAGTAGTAGTAGTAGTAGTAGTAGTAGTAGGATGAGGAGGAGGAGTAGTAGTAGTAGTAGTAGTAGTAGTAGTAGTAGTAGTAGTAGTAGGATGAGGAGGAGGAGGAGGAGGAGGAGGAGGAGGAGTAGAAGGAGGAGGAGCAGTAGCAGAAACAGCAATAATAGTAGTAGCAGAAACAGTAATAAAAGGAGAAGCAGTAGCAGAAACAGTAATAATAGTAGTAGCAGAAACAGTAATAAAAGGAGAAGCAGTAGCAGAAACAGTAATAATAGCAGTAGCAGAAACAGTAATAAAAGGAGAAGCAGTATCAGAAACAGTAATAATAGTAGTAGCAGAAACAGTAATAAAAGGAGAAGCAGTAGCAGAAACAGTAATAATAGCAGTAGCAGAAACAGTAATAAAAGGAGGATAGTAACAGAAACAGTAATAATAGTAGCAGAAGCAGCAGGAGGAGCAGTAGCAGAAACAGTAATAATAGTAGTAGCAGAAACAGTAATAAAAGGAGGATAGTAACAGAAACAGTAATAATAGTAGCAGAAGCAGCAGGAGGAGCAGTAGCAGAAACAGTAATAATAGTAGAGGAGGAGGAGGAGAAGCAGTATCAGAAACAGTAATAATATCAGTAGCAGAAACAGTAATAACAGTATCAGAAGCAGCAGGAGGAGCAGTAGCAGTCAGTACTGCTCAGTAGTAGTAGTCAGTAGGTGAGCAGAAACAGTAATAAAAGGAGGACAGTAGCAGAAACAGTAATAATAGCAGTAGCAGAAACAGTAATAAAAGGAGGACAGTAGCAGAAACAGTAATAAAAGGAGGACAGTAGCAGAAACAGTAATAAAAGGAGGACAGTAGCAGAAACAGTAATAAAAGGAGGACAGTAGCAGAAACAGTAATAATAGTAGCAGAAGCAGCAGGAGGAGCAGTAGCAGTCAGTACTGCAGTAGTGGCAGTAGTAGTCAGCAGGTGACGCACAAACAGTAATAGTATAGAGAATACAGAAGATATAGAAAATGTAAACATTTTACAATATGTTTCTTAAATACCATAAAAAAAGTTTCAATTTAGAATCCTTAAGGCATCTTTGGAAAATGACAATGTATAATTTAACAGGCTTTACTGTATGTTTTAAAAGTAGCTTTCTTCGGGAAAGTATCTTTCTTGCACCAGTTCTATGTTTATTTGTTTTTTTCTGTTCAATATATGGGGTTAAAATCAAAGTTATTGCAATGAGATTCAGATAAACTCTTTTTAGAAAAGTCTTTTTAAGACTTGTTCAAGTTTAGTGATGAAAATGTTATCAGAGTGAAATGCAAGAAAGCGATTTAAACAAACAGCACTAACCATGGGACACACCATCATTTTGTGTGAAGTCTAAGTTTGTGTCATTTCATATTCACATATGTACAGCAGAACAAAATATTAGACATCCAGGAATATATATATATATATATATATATATATATATATATATATATATATATATATATATATATATATATACATGCAAACATGCAAATACAGTGATACGTAGCACAGTACAAAAACCACATCATGCAAAGTAAACAACCGAGACGCCATCAGAATAACGTGGAGTGTGTAATTGACTGTAAGCTGAGAAACTGAATGTGATGTGGATGTCATGAATGTCATGAGAAGCAGCATATTAATATAATAACAAATAGAGAATATTGAGTAACTAAACACAGAATAAGGAAAGGCCGGAACACGATCCATGCAATATTAGACATTATTGCTGTGTGGACTGCATGTAAATTTACAAAAAGCTTGCGAATTAGTTAACTCTGAAAACTGATGTTTGCTAGAGCAGAGAGAAGTAAAATCTAATGTGAATGTGTACAGGACCAGGAACATTCCTTTAACTTGAACTTTCCTGTTTATACATATACACGCTTTGAATTATGTGTTAACTTTTTTTTTAAAGATTTAAAGATATTCTTTTAAATGAAATTCAGAGAAATCTGAATTGTTATACACACTGATCAGCAAATAACATTTAATCCACTGACAGGTGAAGTGATTAAATTAATGACCTTGTTCTAATGGGACGTTTCCTTGGCTGAGATATACAGTATTAAACAGCAAGTGAACAGTGTTGGAAGCAGGAAAAATGGGCGTGTGTAAGGAACCGATCGACTTTGACCAGAGCCAAATTGTGATGGCTAGACGACTGGAACAGTCTCCAAAACAGCACGTCTTGTAGGGTGTAAATGGTTTGCAGTGGTTAATACCGAACAGAAGCGACCCAAAGAAAGACAAGGAGTGAACTAGGATCATGAGCACTCAAGGGTCATCGATGCGTGTAGGGAGTGAAGGCTAGCCCGTCTGGTCTGATAGAAAGCTGTCAGAACATCACAGAGCATCACAGCGTTCTTGATGCTCTGTGAAGGAAGCTACACAATATTAGGCAGGTACTTTTAATGCTATGGCTGATCAGTATGTGTCTGACAGCCTGGGAAAACTCTTGATCTGTTTAATATTTGTCATTTGGTGTTATGTATAGTTCTGAAAACTAATATGGACAATTGCATTTTAAGATGATTTATTAAGAGAATTCTTATGAGAATTTAAGATTTTGATGGCAGTAATCTGACTACAAACTGAACAGATTATTCTTATGTCAGTTTTACTATAGCACATAATCCAATGTCCAACAACTTGATTAAAGCATGACTTAGCTCTTACTGTGTGTCAACATTCCCAGCACAGGTTTAGACTTTAAGCAGCTTGACTGTTAAACTGGCTTTTTAACCTACATGAAGATAGAAGATGAAGAACTTTGGCCTAGGCAAGGTTAAAAAGAAATGTATTGACAGTTTCATAAAATTAAGATGCCAATGGCTTTACAGAAAGAACACAATTTTGTCCAAAACTTAATTTTCCTTCTTTTTTTTTTAGCAGAATTCAGCTACATCTTTTACAGCTAACGGCACATCGATCTGACTAAATATGCAAAAATGTAATCAAGAGGAATTAAGGCAGCTGTGCATGATTGATATGTCTAGATAATTGCACAGTATGTGTCATGTCTTCTTGCAGTATACGGAGTGCCAAAGAACATCGTGAGCACCTCAGCTTCAACAACTGCTGCAGGTAAGACAGGATGATCATTGTCAGGAAGGTAACATGACTAAAACTAAATCCTTTTTGATTCTCTATCCATTATTTTTTAGCAGCTCCCAGCAGCCCTGTCACCAGCGATGACGTGTTTGTTAAGGATTATAAGTTCATGCTGCTGGAGAAAGACAACGTTCCAGTGAAGAAAGAAAGCGAGAGGCTGATCATGTCAAAAGACACAGGGAAAACATTCACCTCCTCCACTACCACCACTGGACTATGTGAGGAGCAAACTATATGAATGCTTTTATTACTATGTATATAGATCTGAGATGATTATTTGAATGTTAATAATATTTATATATTTATCCTGATGAAGTACAAGCCATTATTTTTGTCACATGAACGTTAAAGCACAGTGAAATAATTTCTTCATATATCCCAGTGTTAGGAGGTTGGGGTCAGGGCACAGGGCTAGCCATGATACAGCACCTCTAGAGCAGAGAGGGTTAAGGGCCATGATCAAGGCAGCTTGTCAGTGCTGGGGCTTAAACCCCATTCTTCTGATCAACAACCCAGAGAATTGAGCCATCACTGTCCACCAAGGATGTTGTTGAACTTTTTTTGGGAAAAAGAAATATTTCTTTTGATGATTGACAGCTCAGAGATACACAGTGAGAAACTATTTTGAAAGCATTTGGTTAATGAATACAGTAAATATCGTGTCACTCAGGCATCAGTTTACTAAAGATCTGATCGAGTGGTTAGTGATTTTCCTTTCAAATTACCCAAAAATACATGTTTTGGTTTAGAATATATGCATATGGCTGTTCTGTTTGTTTGTTGTGGTTTTTTTTTCTGTTCTTAATGACCTAATGGAAAGCACATTGGTCGACGGAAGTTGAAATTATTGGTGCTATATAAATAAAATGTCATTGTCATTGTAAGAATAATATTTTGTTTATTTGTTGGAAAGAATATGCAATTTTGGTAGATATAAGGATATGAGTAGCATTTGTGTTTCTGCTGTGTCCCTTAAACTGGATAATAGAGTACCTTCATGCTCACTTTGTGATTTAGCAAATCCTGAAGGAATAGTGATTTCTTTAATCAAATATATATTGAAACCTGGTCCACATTTGATACAATTTATTCCCTCAGGTGAGAAAAATGCATAATACTGTATATCAGCATACAAAGTTATTGAAGTTCCCAGTAAGTAGCTATAGATGAATTTTCAAATATATTCATACTAAGAGTTGTTCATGTTCGGGGTGAAAAGCCATTATGTTACATGAGCAAAGTAATTTATAATAAGCTACAATTTTCTATTTTCTATTTCTATCACAGCAACTACGTTTTCAGATGACTCACTGAAAAGGGAGAAGAAGATGATTTCTGGAACCACAGAAACAGCCACATTGTCAAATGGTCAGTACAACATTATAAGCTTCTCTACTAAATCTGTTTGTCGTCAACTTCGCAAAATAGATTTTGATAGATTTTTGATTTTATAGGCGTTAAAGTTGCTGCAACTAAGGACAAAGCTACATATGCAGGTACAGTATATTCACTCAGTGTATTCATTGTGTTGTTCATATCTAACATACGACAGGAACAATATTCAATATATAATGCTTTATGTTACAGTTTAACAGAACATTTTAGTCACAGTGCAAAAGTTTACACCCCCTTTTCCTTCTGACTTTTTATAATGTACACACTGTATGCGCAACACGCTTTTGGTTTTTATCCCTGTGTTATTGTAGAGATTCGTAAAGATGAATCTGGAGGAGGTGGGATGGGATTCTGCTCCTGCTGTACCTGGTGGAAATGGCTGCTTGGATTGCTGTTGGGATTGCTCTTATTGCTGGGGCTTCTCGGTGGACTTATAGCTCTGGGTAAGACAGTTTAGCATAATACTTATAAATATTTATGCTTCTCATGGCTTATCATACTGAGTGGTAGTCGCAGTCAATAATCATTTTGGGCTCTGTGTGTTTGTGTGTGTGTGTGTGTTTGTGTGTGTGTGTTTTGCATGGGCTCCAGCCGAGGAAGTACGGAGCCTAAAGGCTCGTGTGGAACGTCTGGAAGGCGGCTCTGTAAGTTCTGCTCACACCAGTCGTCATTCCGCGCCATCCTCTGTAAACATCGTAGATCCGCTCGATACCGTACAATACGAACGAACCCAAATAACACGAGCAGAAAACACTATACAACTAGGATCTGAGGCACTGCAGCCTGACTCTCCCACACTGCAGAGGACCGTAAAACAACTCGTTCACTCTGAATTACAGTCAGAGACCGTCAGAGGTATACCAGGAATTTTACGGCTGTTTATTTACAAGGTGGATAGATGAGATGTTCATGAGTAATTTATTAATGTTTATGATCCATGTAGCCACATTGGCATCATCACTGAAAGGAGAGAGAGGGGAGCCTGGGACCAAAGGTCAGACTCATTTTATATTGAAATGACATTTAAATTCAGGCATCTTGTAAATAAGATGGAAATCAAAACCCGGTCACATTTTTTAAATAACGTTCTGTTCTTTTCTCAGGTGACCAGGGATCTCCTGGGATTAAAGGTAGGGTTAAACCCATTCTATCAATGTTTAATCAATCTTCTCAGCAGTAGTAAATTCTTTGTTTTTTTTTGTGTTTTTTTTAAATACTGCAAATTTAAAATATATGTTTCAAATTGTTAATTTATAAAAAAAAAACATTTTGATTTTAATTAACTAACTAACTAACTAATTAATTAATTAATTAATTAATTAATTTTTAGTTTTTTAGTTAAATTTTTAATCAATTAACATTTTAGTTGGTCCCATTAAGCTTTTTATGCACAAGAAAATACCCTAACAACTACAACAGAAAATTATGAAAAACAAGATTTTAGTCTGTAGTTGATTCTATTTACACACTGTACTAGAAATATACAAATATTAGACATCGAGCTCCAGGTCATTGGTTGATGTCATTAGATTATTAGGTTGAATATTTTATTAAATGTTTCTTATTGGGTTACAATTTAAATGGAAAACAAGGTTTTCTATGATGCCAACTGTGCTGATCAGATTAGAATTATATAATGTTGATCTTTTTGATATCTAATAATATTACTACAGGAGATTAAGTTAAATGTCTATGGTGCTACAAGTATGTACTAATGTTTTATTATTATATAGTTATATTTAAACAAATTGTTTTTTAGGTGACGCAGGATTTCCAGGAGTGCCAGGTACAGTAAGATAACCTTTATTTCTACTCTTATTCCAACAGATGATATTTTTCAAATGTATAAACACTGAGAAATGTCTCTCTGTCCTTTAGGTCCTCCTGGTCCTCCAGGTCATCCAGGACAAGAAGGTGCAAGAGGACCTAAAGGAAGTGCTGGTAAGGTGTAGCCAAATCATCCATCCATCCATCCATCCATTTTTACTGCTTATCCCCCGGAAGAGCTGGAGGAAGTGTCTGTAGAGAGGGAAGTCTGGGCGTTCCTGCTTAGACTGCTGCCCCCGTGACCCGGCAGCCAAATCAGAGTTATTCAAAATTATTTGTACACTGCATAAACATTGTTTATTGTTGTTAAACCTATTCTTTAGTTCATCCAGTTATTGGTCTTTTACCTCTATTTTACAAAGGTTTGTTTGTCCATGAGCCTTAGGCTCTGATGAATATTTCATGTAAAGGAAGTAAAAATGTGTTAAGACAGTCTTTGTTTTTTACCATTAAGTGTAGGAATTTTTTCCCAAATATAGTCCTTCAGGGTTAAGGCGGATGCACTATGTGTGTGTTGCAAATTAGGTGAACCAGGACATGATGGCCCACCTGGACAGAGAGGCCGTGAAGGGCCAACAGGCCCCAGAGGAGAACCAGGACCACCTGGAGTTGGCGAGAAAGGAGAGAAAGGTAAGAGGATAACAACTTAACTGATTCAACCCATGTTGAGGTTAGAAAAGACAAATGCTATTTGGTCGTTTACCATTTTACTGACAAATGAATCAAATGACTTTGCAATTTTAAAACACCTGATTTACTGAAGTACCTGTCCTATCTTGTCCTGTACTGTCTCGCCTCTTCACATCCCATTTAATTCCAGCCTATTCCAATATTATCCTGTTGTTGTCCTTTCCTTTTCTTTATTTGTTTCATTTCGTTTCCTTTCCTTTCCTTTTCATCTCATTCCATGTCCATTCTTTCTTATTCTGTCCCATCCCATGTCATCCCATATTATCTTTTCATATCCTGTCCCATCCTTTCCTGTTCTGTACTGTCATATCCTATTTAATGTAATTATATCTCATCTCATCATATCTCATTCCATCCTAATATAACTTTCCGTTTATTCTTTTTTTGATCCTTGTAACAACAGTTACTGGCCTATGATCTTCTGTCATGGCCATAACAGATGTTGTGTTAACAAAGACTTTAGAACTGTTTCCGTTTTCAAGGTCACTCAGCATTATCTTCTCTCAAACACTGCTTTCTGGTGGCTCTAGTCTAATACAGAACAGATCTGAATAATTTAACAGCAGAAGTGTAAGATTTTTCATGTCATAGGTCTTATGGCTCTATCTTGTTCCAGGGACATCTGGAGATCCTGGACCTCCTGGACCTGCAGGACCACCTGGACCTATGGGACTCAGAGGTTTAGACAACAATCTTCACAATATTGATCTCTAATTTACTCTTGGTAACCTTTTTATTCAGTGAAAACAGTCCTTGGGCCGCTGTGGCCTTAAGGACAGTATGCATTGATTGTTATCTGCTCACAAGTAAGAAACTCGTGTGAATAAATGTAAAGTTGTACACATCTCACAACAGGTGAAGTGGGTGCTCCAGGTACTGTGGGTATCCCAGGGGCTCCTGGATCTCAAGGCTTCCGTGGAGATGCTGGTGATCCTGGACCTAAAGGTGTCTACGAGTTTTGAACATTCAAAATCTTTTGTGTTGTTTTGTAAAATTGTCTAGGATTTTATTAAACATGTTTACTTTTTACAGGAGAGAGAGGGCCTGCAGGACCTTCTGGAGCTAAAGGTAAAGCCAAAGCTAATGTGAACAGATTCGAAATGTTTAGTAAAGCAGTGTTCCTACAAAATAATACTACTGTCCCCCACAACAGGTGATCAAGGAGAGAAAGGGCCCCGTGGAGTTACTGGTAGGCAAAAATGGCCTTGAACCGAAAAGAGCAAATTGCTGGAAAATGCGTATTTCATTCTTTGGTCATAGTTTTGTGTTATAATCCATGTTTTCAGGAGAGCCAGGACAGCCAGGACCCATTGGGCCACCAGGAGAGAAAGGACCTAAAGGATCAGCAGGTAGGTACTGTAGTAGAGTAGTCGAGTGCTCTTAAAATGAATCAACTAAAAAATGCACTAAGTAGATTAAACATGGACATTTGGTTTAATGCATATTGAATTTTATAAAATAAATAGTGATTGAGTTTTATATCTTTGCTTTCATGACTATAGCGCTATCTTCATGATAATATTTATCTTTGCTCCTCATCAACATCTTACATTGACAGGCGCCCCCGGGCCAGATGGTGTGAAGGGAAATCGTGGTATGTTCAAGAACCATAAATACTTATTTAACTTTTTTTTTTTTGACTGAATTTCCAATGCCATAGATGCTTCCACTTAAATTTTAGGAGACCAAGGGACAACTGGGTTGCCAGGTCCTCGTGGACCAGCTGGACCTCCAGGAGATGCAGGCGTGCCAGGTACTTTTATCAGCTTGGTTAAGAATATTAAAGATTGAATATATTCATTACCTTTTTTAAAAATAATAATGTGAAGTTCCTGATTGACTTTTTTTTTCTATATTATTAGGAACTCCAGGGCTTCAGGGACCACCAGGCAGGCTTTATCTTAATTCTATTTTTAATGAACTTTGTAGTTAAATGTGGTTAAAATAAACAATATATTTGACTAGCTTAAGAACGCAGGATGTGTTATATGTGTTTTATTTTAATTTTGACTCGTTCTTGTAGGTTTGCCAGGAACACCGGGTCAGCCTGGATCTAAAGGTAACCTCCATGCATTTCTTTTCTATCTAATTATTTTGCAGTGTGTTAGTAGAGAAGAATAATGTGAATTTGTCTAGTACAATGCCTTAAACAGCCCATTGTGTATTCGTCGTTTTCTTCCAGGTGAAGCAGGTGAACCTGGAAGAGTTGTCACTGCAGGTACGAACATCTCCAGCATTGATTCTGGAGACGATTTGAATTCACTCTACACCATTTAGCAGTAAGTGAGGATTAATAATTACCTAATGATTAACTAGTGTTAATCAGATTACTGTTTAATTCCTTCTCTGCCAGGCTCTGCATCCAACACTGTAGCTATTCCTGGACCCCCTGGACCTGCCGGAGTTCCTGGGCCTGCTGGACCTCCTGGACTGTCTGGTAAGAGCTTTAACAAATTAAAATTACAATTTTCTTTTTTTTCCTGAAAACATTTTATGTAATCTAATTCAAGATTAAAAAAAAACAAAAACGGGTATGTAATTATGAAAAATGGTTTCTTCCCAGGTCCCATAGGCCCTGCTGGTCTTCCTGGTCCACCTGGTAAAATGTCTTCATCCATTTAAAGATTTGGAATTTAATCCTATTTTAAAAAGTATTGGATTTAATAAGGGGAGGGCACGGTGGCTTAGTGGTTAGCACGTTTGCCTCACACCTCAAGGGTCAGGGTTTGATTCCTGCCTCCGCCTTGTGTGTGTGGAGTTTTCATGTTCTCCCCGTGCCTCGGGGGTTTCCTCCGGATACTCCGGTTTCCTCCCCCGGTCCAAAGACATGCATGGTAGGTTGATTGGCATCTCTGGAAAATTGTCCGTAGTGTGTGATTGTGTGAGTGAATGAGAGTGTGTGTGTGTGTGTGTGTGCCCTGCGATGGGCTGGCACTCCGTCCAGGATGTATCCTGCCTTGATGCCTGATAACGCCTGAGATAGGCACAGGCTCCCCGTGACTCGAGAAGTTCGGATAAGCGGTAGAAAATGAGTGAGAGAGGGTTTAATAAAAAAAATGATAAATGATTTGTTATATGGTTAAAAATAGTCTAAACATGTGCTTATTAAAATTTAAGTTGTTTTAGTACTAAATAAAGTGGCAGTCGCCGTGATTGTTGATTATTATTGAGCTCAATCATAATGCAAACAATAATACAACACGAGATCATTCCATTGGAGTCAGGCAAATTATTCTTTACCTTCGACACATGCAGTGTCCTGATTAAGAGCAGCATAGTTGTGAAAAGAGATGGTGTTATATCTAAATGAAAAAGCTTCTTTTAGGGACATTTCTTGCACAACCGCGTGTTACGCCACACCACCATGGTTATATATAAGTATACTGTATAGTCTATATAACAAACTCATTGTTCACCAATTGTTTTCATGGTTTCTTTCCACTGACATGCAAGTTGTCCTTACAGGACCCAAAGGAGCAAAGGGTGATGAAGGTGAACCCGGCATTTCTGCAAAATCGGTTGAAAGAGTCAAGTTTGAACGTAAGGCATCACTTTTTTGCAAAATGCTACATTCAATACTTTAAAAATAATTTTTAATCAATGACAATTTGACGGAATAGCTGTTACTGGGCTTCCTGGTCCTCCTGGCCCACCTGGACCCCCTGGAAGAGAAGGAGAACCAGGGAAACCTGGTAAAATGTCTTTTATTGATTTGCATATAGAAAAATATATATGATTATATACATACAATATTATTGTTAGTATTTTAATATCCTGTATTTTTATCGACATTTTGCAGGTGAGGGCAAACCTGGCCTACCAGGACCTGCAGGTCCACCTGGAGAGCCAGGCAAGTTACAAACAGATTTAATAGTGTAATCATCTTACAGATTAATCTTAAGGACTGTTCAGTGTTAGAGTCTTTTTTCTTAGGTGTTGGTCTCCCTGGACCTCCTGGTGACAAAGGTGAACCAGGTAGCTTTGTACCCAACTCAGGTAAATGAATTGTTCCTATACTACTTTAATCTAGGGCCAATTAGTATATTAATGTTATTTATTTATTTATTTATCTATCTATCTATCTATCTATCTATCTATCTATCTATCTATCTATCTATCTATCTATCTATCTATCTATCTATCTACTTATTTATTTATTTATTTATTTATTTGTTTGTTTGTTTGTTTGTTTGTTTGTTTATTCATCCATCTTCACAGAAACCTTTTTTGCTGGACCCCCCGGACCTCCCGGACCTCCCGGACCTCAAGGTAAAGTCAAAACATTAACCTTTGCGTTATGTACATCCTGTACGCAGAATCATGCCCGGTGTACTCATGCTCATTTTCTAAACACAAAAATGGTAAATTACAGAAATGTCATATATTACAAAATATATGATATATTATTGCAATGATTTAAATTTAATAGTCATTTTATAAACTCTAAGAAATCAAAAGCTCATTTATTTATTTTTTTTTTCTATCTCTTTCTCTCTTCTCTCAAGGCTTCACAGGTATTTGTTTTATTTTAATATACTTAAAAAGAAAAGAAAAAAAATTAAATCTTTCGACTGTGTATTTTAAAATTGGGAATTCTACTGTATACAATTTCTTATTATTTATAAAATCGGTTTTGTAATTTATTTCTGTTATAGGAGAGCCTGGACATCCTGGACTTCCAGGAGAACCTGGAGTTGGTAAGAGGTCTAACTTCAACATTTCTAACTTGTATGCAGCCTGCTGTGCTGTATTAACTAATAAATATATTAATATTACTATGTTAATGTTTTTAACTATTATTTTAATCCAGGTTTTCCAGGGCCCGAAGGCCCAAGTGGATCCCCAGGACCCAACGGCTTACCAGGCCCTCAAGGCCCACCAGGTCCTCAAGGGCCGCCGGGTTCAAAAGGTGCCAGCAAATATGTCCATGATTTGTTCACATTTAATAGCTCTTCAGACTCATTGTACTCATGATGTATTGATTGTAGGTGATGCTGGTGTCCCTGGAGCCCCTGGCATCCCAGGATATTCCTATGGTAGGTAGAAATTACTGTGCTGACTACTTAAAGATATATTTACTCTTTCTTGGTCGATATACTACATATTATGTGTCACTCTCAATTCTTAATTATAAGGTGGCGGCAGGAGCTCACCTGGACCACCTGGTCCACCTGGACCCCCAGGGCCTCCTGGATCTCCTGGTGATGCCACTGGCTCTCCAGACATGGCTAAGCAGCTTAATGACCTTCTTAGAAGTGAGCACCTTTAATCAATGCATTGTTCGAAGCTCTTCGCTTATGTTCTGTTGGGGTCAAATATCCTATTTTTTTATTTAATTTTTAAAAAAAAAAATTTTTCATTCATTTGTGAATGAAGATTTTTTATAATCAGCAGATTTATGTCTAGATTTGTTACCTATAAGCTATAAATTAAATATATAATAATATAAATATAAATCATATTTTAATATAAATATATAAATATATATAAACATATAATAATCAATGAAAAATATCAGGTACTGATATTGCTTTGCTTTACTTTGCTTGATTGCTTTATCTTCCTTTTCTTTTTTGGAAAAGATGATGGCATTAAGGAATATTTCACTGGTCCTCCTGGGCTTCCTGGACCACCTGGAAGTGTGTCTGATGTCGATTTGGCTAATCGTATTATCAGTTACATACAAAGTGAGTCTTTTGAATCACTTGTTAAGTAGATTATATCATTCTAGAGTAGGATTTTGGTATAAGTATATTTAATCTGACACACGATTATAAACTTCTCTGCGGTTTGATGCAGGGGAGGAGGTGAGGAAGTATCTGGTTGGTCCCCCAGGACCACCCGGAGCTCCAGGTATACCAGGCCTTAATCCTCAAGAAGTGGCTGGGAGAGTCCTCAATCTTATGAACGGTATGTTTTCCTGACTAAAACTTAACTTGACTAGTAACACAAATTTAAAGTCTCCTCTTTTGTCAATAAAGTAGAAAAATGAATAAAGAATTTATAGACCGAAGCTGTTCCAACAAGGACTTTTTTGGTATCTGTCATGATATATGCAGCTTGCACCAATTGATAAAATGACACACCTAATGAATTTTTAAACATTTTTAAATCTGTATATCTGTGTCTGTTTTTAGAGCAGGGTATATTGACACAATCTGGACCCCCAGGCCCACCTGGCCCTCCAGGACTTCCTGGAGCATTCTACAGTGATCTCCCACATCTCCTACAAAGTAAAAGCCCATTAGTTTTATTTATCCTCAGAAATTGTACATCCTGTCCTATATACACATTGTTCTATAAATACAACAAAGGCAAAAACTCATAACTAGTCTGAAATTTTCTAAGGAATTAAACGACAAACTATCCTTCTTTTAAGACTCAGAGTGTAGGCATCTGACTGGTCCACCAGGACCCCCAGGCCCTCCTGGGTCTCCTGGCATCCTAGAATATGGTCCTGTTTTTTTCACAGGCACCTTTTCTTTAAGGCTATCCAGAAATATCTAGAGAGTAATGAGTGTTTTTTTTTTTTGAGAAAATTGGGTTTCATTATCATTGTTATCATTATATTATTATTAACATTATTTGTCATGTTCTTTGTACTACATCTTGTTGACTGGACCATATAATATAAATCTAAATAAAAGTAATTTCATGGACTTGGTAGAAAGCAGGAATGGAATTTCATCATTTTACTTTAATTTCAGATGCTGATTTTAGAGGTCCACCTGGACCTCCAGGTCCTCCTGGACCACAGGGCCCTCCTGGAATGACAGGAGGCCTGGTGTCCTATGCTGAGAACGCACAACAGGAGCCGATCCGTGCTGAACTGCAGGAATATCTAAAGAGTGAGTATGCATTGTACACTTACAGAATAATCTGGGAATTTACAGGAACCTTCAGGAACGGCAAACAGAAATGTTCAAACAATTTGTTTGGTCTTAAAGAATTTCAATACATCTGACATTGTGACCATAGTGTTATATGGTATCTCTGAATCAAACTAACCCTGATAAAGCCGTATAATACTGATCTCAAGCTTTGGGTGCACTATTTGCTTATTGGCACTTCAACACTACATTCCAATGCTATAGTATTTTCCATTATCAATCACCACCATGTCAGACTCAATGTCAGACAAAACATGAACTTCCCTCTTCCGCATACATAGCCTCAAAAAATCAGTTTCTATCACCAGATAGAATTAGCTTAACTCTCTTGGACCAACAGCAACAGATTGCTGGAATCAAACTGTTTTTTTCTATTGCACTGCTCAGAAGCCAAGTAATATTAATAACGATAGCTCAACAGTTTCCTTAACTTGCTGTATGTTTTCTTGCAGGTGGCAGGGTGTTACGTGATGATCCAAGCTTTAAAGAGAGCAAATATTCGCCTGTTGAGACGTTGGACTACCGCAATATTGCAGAACAAGTGGTGAACTACATCAAATGTAAGTTACCAAATATTTTGCTTTGATTACACCAAAATGATGGAATCTCAAGCATTTTTATGCAGCTCTTCTTATTGAATTTAATGATCATAGCTCTAGATTAGTGGGTAATGTTGCCACCTCACAGCTTCAGGTGCTATGTTTGATCCTGGGCTTGGTTAGACAGATAGTCTAAACTAAACTAACCCAGTGAGTTATGGAGTGTTTGAATGTGTCTATGCATGATCTGAAGGACTGGTGTCCATTTGGGGAACACAAACTCCTTTCCGTTTTCCTGGGATCTGCTCCAGATAGGATCTACTGTAACCCTGTAGATCCTACAGTATGTATCCCAAAGTCAGAATAGTTTCATAGCTCCATACGTAAGGTTTCTGCAGTTTTATTTAAGATGCTCAAATAAAGAAATCTTTATCTTCAATGTTTGTACACATCTCATC
This sequence comes from Tachysurus fulvidraco, assembly GCF_022655615.1. NCBI lineage: Eukaryota > Metazoa > Chordata > Actinopteri > Siluriformes > Bagridae > Tachysurus > Tachysurus fulvidraco. The sequence goes on along the minus strand of NC_062535.1, from coordinate 9,179,158 downwards.
ATTAGGGATGTTAAGAGGTTAACGGGTGCTATGTAGTCCTATATCGAAACGTTTTGTATTTGTCTTTCTTTCCAGCTAACGGTTTGTTGTTGCGAGATTTCAAAGATTTTCAAGGGCCACCTGGACCTCCTGGACCACCTGGACGTCCTGGAATGAGCCACAGTACTTACGACAACATGAATGAGATAGTTAAAATGATTAGAGGTGGGGAATAAATGACATTTTACTATTAATAACTTATTAGATACAAAACATGGTGTGGCATGTAAGCAATATGTATGCTGCTCCAAAGCATATACTGTCAAAGTTCATACTAGAAGTTTTGTTCTGTAGCCTAGATAACCCAACTGTATCACCTTTTTTTAGACCATGGTGTTGTTGGACCACCAGGAATACCTGGGCAGAAGGGAGAAATAGGACATACTGGTCCCAGAGGACAAAGAGGTTAGTATTTATAACAAATCCACAAGTTGAACTCAATAATTAAAGCTCTGTTACTGGGCCAAAGGTCTAGATTTCCATTCCATTTAGACTTACTTGCTCAGATGTTTGCTTGGATTTGACTCTTGCTTATATCCAATACTAATTACATTTGGTACACTGAAACACTTTAAAGTGCATGAAGTGACAAATGGTTATGATTTAAAACTTCTTTTTAAATGAACAAACAAGCAAAAATAAAAAAAAAACAAACCTAGTTGTATTTGTTTGTAATTATAATACTTTACCTATTCGTTCTGAATAATGTCTCTGTGTGCAGTTACATCATATATACAGTATACACCATTTAAAATTATTGTTTGCTTCACATTTTCCACCCTACTGTACGTCTGTGGTGTTTGCATGTTCTTCTGATGCTTCAGGTTCCCTCTGGGTATTAAAGCTTTCCTGCTCTGGTCCAAAGACATGTGTTGTAGTCTGAATGGCATCTCTAAATTATCTGTAGTGAATGTGTGTGTGAGTGTTGTGCGATTGTGCCCAATAATGGAGTGGCATCTTGTGCTCCGAGATCCTTGGGATAGTCTCCAGTCTCCCACAACACTGTGAAGGTTATGAGGTACAGAACATGGATGGATAGAGGAATGGAGAAATGTACCAGGTTAATGAACCACTGTATTCATTGGGAAATTCAGGTCCTAGAGGTGAGCAAGGCATCCCTGGTCTACCAGGACTTTCTGGCAGTGTTGGACCAAGAGGACAAAAAGGAGAGAAAGGTATCAAAATACAAAAATATGTTTGAAATATTTTATGTCCTCTCTATTCAGAATTTTAATGAATGAGTTAATTATTATTATTTTTTATCTTAAACCTTTTTCAGGAGAAACAGCCTACATAAATCACAGAAGAAAGAGAAGTACAGGTGTTTCTTATTTTTAAATATAAATTTCATCATTTTTGTAACCTTTTGTTGTGAAACTTTTTGTAATAGCTCAACTATAGGATCGGTAAATTTCTGAACACAACATACAAAAATGCAGTAAGGAATGTACACAAATCATCGCTATGTCTCGCTGACAGTCAAAATGTCAAAATTCTTGATATGAGAAAATGTATGTACATATTTCATTTCTTTTATAATCCAAAGATGATCAAATACTGTAGTCAAAAAGGGCACAAGTGTATTGTTTCATCGCATTTCTTAATCAACTTTATTTCTTCTACTATGAATTTTTGAAGAAAAAATGTTTAACTACAACATTCCATTCAGTTCCTGGTTTTCACATAAAAAAAGCTCTGATATTGTCCTCATTTTCATATTTGTAGTTTGGGATTTTACATGTATTGTGAAACGATTTGTACTTTTTTTTTTAACATTTACTTCATTTTACGCTTATGCTAATAAACTAGAAAGTAACGATCATAGCAGAACATACTGTATATGTCATAACTATGTATCTTACAGGGCATTGAATTGTTTTTGTTGTTTTTTCCTCTTCCGTATACTTGGAAAGTGACTTTGGATGAAAGTGTATGCTGAATGAAAAGGTTTTCTGTATGAAAGTGAAAAATGAATAAAGTTTTTTAATAATAATGAAATCAAATGTTTGGAATATGGCATTGATTCATTCCAGTACTCACAATTTAAACGATTGAAAAACATTCAATAATTCCAAATGTTTCCTGTCTTTTGAATACATTTGTTCATTCTATTTAATGTTAATGTAGAGAAAATTGCAATAATAAAAATTAAAATAACAAAAATAACAAAACATTTATTACAAAGGCACCTTAACCTTCAACGCTTTATCGTGACACTGAGTAGCATCGGCTAGTAGCAGTAGGAACTTAATATGATTACCAAACAATAAAAAAAGGCTTTAAAATGCTTTTCTACATTATATTTATTACATTTTATATATTCTAACATTTATATTAATGTGATTTTGCACATTCATAGTCTTTAGTTCATTTTTTTTATTATTATGGGTATAAAGTTGCAACAACTGGCGTTAGTCTAAGTATATTTTTTCCTAAAATTATGAAGAAAAACTTCGAAAATGACTTCGAAATGAAGTAGGTGTAGTTATACAGTATCTCTACAACAGTTTAAACTTTACATCTTTTTCAGCCTAAGTTTTACTTTTTTCTTAGCTACTACCGTTAAACAGAGGCAGCTATGAATTTCTTGTAAACTTTCATATCATTTTTCGACAAGTGATTTAATCAGCAGTTTGTTAACAAAACACTGACATGAATACATTAAACAATTAAGAAAAATGACTAAAACATGAGACAAACAGAGAGAGAGAGATAAATATGAGACAAACAGAGAGAGAGAGAGAATCGGATGTATACTTGGAAAAAAAGTCCCTGACAACAGTATAGAAAGAGAGAATGGGGAAATGTTCGTTCTTTAAGAGTCCTTTTTATTTTTTATTAATAAAATATATTGCAAGGGACAAGAAATACATTCAACAAAATGTGTAAATCTTTCGACACAAAGTATAAGCTAACTGTAGAAGTTTTTCAAAAAAAAAATCACCATCACGCTTTCCTACATATTATATATTTTGGCATGAGTTTAGGTTAAAATGATTACAATAAGCCTTGTAAATTTCCTTCATGCTCATGTTTTACATCAGGTTTTACGCCTGTGCTTACCTTACTAAAATTATCACTAGGTCTAGTATGATAGCTGGCAAGTTTCTCTAGCTAGAAAGCTACATTTCTATTTTATAGTATAAAGGGCAGGAAGTCTTCCCTTATTCCACCCAAAAGTGTTTACATTTTTATCTTATTAAAATTGTTCTTACAAAGTCATCCGTTTATAGAAAATACGCTACTTTACTACTTGCCACGGAAAACTAGCACCGACTGAAAGCCATCAAAATACGATGCTTCTATCTAAAAAAAGTCTTTTCTCTCTTCAAATTAAACTGCTATAATTTAAGGATGAATTCATTGAAAATTCTTGTTTTGTCTATTAAATTATTATTATTATTATTAAAATTGAAACAATAGGTTCTCAGGCAGATTCTTAGCAGATGCCGTGCTAAATCTAAAAAAGAAGGCGTATAGTGTAGTTTGTAAAAAAAAAAAAAAAATGTAAAATGTGCATCAACTACAAAAATATGCTTTATAGTGATAATTAACAGCATCGAGTCTTTAAGAACGTGGAGTCGATATTCACATCAGATCCAGAATCTGGTGCTGAAATGCATCTTGGAACGAACGCAAAATATTTGACTTCGTATGGCATAATCTTCATCAAAAGTGAGTGACACACTTTTTCATACAACGCTGATATGCAACAGCTTCAAGTCTTCATCATTTCTGATCTGATCTAAAGAAAACTGCTGCCACATTAAATATACAGTAAATAAAACACAACAACAACAACAAAAAAAAACACTTTCTTACACGAGAGCTGAAACTGAAAAATGTTTGCTCCTTCATTTCAACACATTGAGTTCTTCACATTAATCACCTGTCATCCCAGTCGCATCCTCCATTACATTACAGGCAGTACAGTCTAGCATGCTGTTAAAAACCAATGTGCTTCTAGTGTACTTTAACACAGTTTAGTACAAGTGACATGGGGTTATTTAAATGTTTGTAAACGCCAGCTTTCGGTCATATAGTCTAGGAACTAAAACCACTGAATTAATGAACTAGAATTTAAACAATAACCGATGTGATCGAATTTTACTGTATGATTCTTAGCTAAACCTGAAGTCACAAAGACAAACACAAGCTGCCTGATTAGTGCACATTGTGAACTTTCATACATGTGAGAACACATCAGTCCATTAACAAAATAATAGGTGCAAAACCTTGTATAAGAAGTAACTCGCTGCAGCTAAACGATTCGTTGATTCACTACATGTAGATTCACATCCTAGAAAACAGCAGTGTGTAGAATGTAGTCTGTAGTTAGATAACAGCTTCACATAAGAGTCTTAGTTCAGTAATACATATACTGTATATAAAATTGTGTGTGTGTGTGTGTGTGTGTGTGTGTGTTAAAACCCAGTGGAATGGACAGTGGGGACAGGGTAGAACTTGGAGATGCGGCTTTGGGTGGATGGGTTAAGGCACTCGGATTCTCCGCTCATCTTGAAGAAAATTTCCTGTTCTTGAATCTTCCTTGCAAACTCCTCCTCTAGCAGCTAAACACAGGCACACACAAACGTCAACGTCACGCACGCCGACACACAGAACTGGAGACACTTTACACAGAGAATAATTTCACTTGTCAATAAGCTTGTATTCAAATGAGCTGGTTTGCTAAATAACAAACAGAATAAAGAAACTGACCTTTACTGTATTTTTTTTTAGTTAGCAAACCATATAGTTTGCAAAAAAATTTCCACGGCTTGGAAATTCCAAGTTAACATGCTAATTTGGTAGTTTGCAAGTAGAAAGAATAATCTAAAACCATGGCATCAGCTTATATGTAGAAACAGGAAAAGTTGACATATTAAAATTTGCAAACGAAAAATTAATTGATATTTAAGAAATATTGTAATTCCTACGAATTCTAAACAATTTACAGGAAGTACGACTCATCACGCTCATAAATGAATTTATGTATCACACCTGAAACCTACCTATAACTTGTTCAACTTTGTATTTATTTATTTATTTATGTATGTATGTATGTATGTATGTATGTATGTATGTATGTATGTATGTATGTATTTATTTATTTACTTACTTACTTAATTATTTATTATTTAAATTTAGTTATTAATCTCATAAGGTCAATACGAACACATTTAGTACTGTAGTACTTTTGTATTAGACCAGACTCCTTCTGCTCAATATTGCATCCCTAGTTTCTGCTACTGAAAAGTTCCTCCCCAGAATATAATGCTACCACCACCATGCTTCACTGTGAGGAGGATGATCTCATGGTGACGAGCAGTGTTAGGTTTCAGCCAAATGTAGTGCTTTGTGCTACAACATTCCATCAGACAAAAGCCCTTTTTTTTCCCAACATGAGTGCTGAGTCTCCAACAATGACTTTCTTCTCATCACTCTTTCAAAAAAAAAAAAAAAAAGCCTAGCTTTGTTAAGAGTCTGGCCTATATCTGTCCTGTCAACAGCTTCTCCCATCTAATCTCCCCTCTAGCTCCTCTCTGGCCTTCTTACTCAGTCACTGGCTTTTGTGTGGTCGACTTTCTATAATTAGAGTTACAGACATTTTTACTAATGGATTTAATGCTCATCCGTGTGATGTTGGTGAAGTCGTAACTGTTGCTGTTCTGGTATTTGTCTCGGATTTGTTTTAGAAGCTGTTTCTGTATATTTATACTTCTGTGTAATTCTATTTTTAAGTCTGAATTCCGTTTTTACTCTATTTTTTATGTCACAACTGAAAGAAACGTTTGACTGAAACTGTTTGTGCATGTGACCAATAAAATAAATCTGGTTGCACCAGATGCAAACACAATTATTACTTTTTTATTTGTGTAAATTTGTGACTCATCCTAATGAAGTAAACCTCACCTTTTTCCTGGGCCGCAGTTTCTCTCTCCAGACCTTCAGCTCGGCACTGTGTTCCTCATCCAGCTCCTTTAACTTCTGTGTCTCATGTTCGATGAGCAGATGGCATTTTTCATTCTAATCAAAAGACAAGTCAGCATGAGATATTTTTATGTGTGTGTGTTTGTGTGTGTGTGTGTGTGTGTGTGTGTGTGTGCGTGTGTGTGTGTACCTGTAACTGCTGCAGCTCTCTAACATTGGCATCACACTGCAACTGCAAGTCTCTCATCTGGTTCTCATGTTTCTGATGCTGATGGAGTCTCTCATTCTTCTGCCTCTTTTCTTCCTGCGCTGCAAACTGCACCCCACACATACACACACACACACACTTTACTAGACAAACTTGAGACTTTTTTGCATTCATGTTGACTCGAGTGATTCGTTTAAAAACCCTTCAGACTGCATTTGACCTCTGACCTGTTTGATCTTTTCCCTTTCGTGGTCAGGACTGAGCCCGGGAGAAGCGATACGTAAGCTCTTCTTAAACATGGCCATGCGTGTTTTAGCATCACTGCGCTGGATCTTGGGAAGTCTGGTCCTCTCCTGGGTCTGTTTTGTCTTCATTTCCTCCACCATTCTCTGGTTATATCTGTGCATCTGCTCCATTTCCTTTACAGAAACACAAACATACAGTAGTATTAGGGCTCATCTTCAAGCTTTATCAGTCAAACATATCCAAACTAATCAGCTCACTGGGAACGTTAGAATTTAATTTCTTTTACATTCTAACCGAGGTACAATAAGTGCACAGCTCGTCTTATTTAACTGTCTAGGCTGTTATGTACTTTTGTACTATCTCTAACATTTATCCCTAATGAGCAAGCCTGAGGCAATGGTAGCAAGGAAAATCTCACTGAGATGATATGAGGAAGAAACCTTAAGAGAAACCAGACTCAGAAGGGAACCTCATCCTCATTTGGGTGACACTGGGCAGTAAATAATATCAATGTAAATAATGTCCTTTCTACAACAGTTTATAGTCAAGTGGAATTGTACTACCAACAGGTCACCACAGACTCAACTCTAATTCCTTCCTGTTGAAGACTTCAAAAGATCTCTGATGAACATCCGACAACAAACGGGTTTACGTTTGCATGTAAAAAACTTTTTTTTTTTTTGTAATTTAATATCATGTAATAATTACATTACTTTATTTAATCAATTATATTGTATTATTTACATACACTCTTCCCTTACTAAAGCTTTCACACATGCTTGCATATATTTTAACCCACTGATACATACTTGCTTGCTTACTTACCTACTTTAATTACAGTCAACCCTTTTAATTGTATTATATCTGACTTATTAAGGACATACTTATTTATTTTCGCTTATTTTCATGTACATGCATGCATATTGTTACTTACGTTCTGTACGAACCTACTGCGACTTGAATACGGTGTATATTTATTTTCACTTTTTTTTTTCAATTGTATACATGCATATTCACATAGTTGTACTTCTATATCTACATTTAATTACTTAAGGTTTTATTTGGATCCATGGTTAAAAGTAAATAATCGAGATGATCATGCGGCTATACACTATGGATTGGAAAATGTTTTATTTCATTAATCCCTGCATTAATTAGATACGAAAAAAGGGGCTATAGATAAATGGCTTGATTCTCTCAAAGTTCTTATATTCACAGCAATATTTAGATCATTATTTCATGTTCATCACGCATGCAGCATGAGCTCACTGCTTTAAAAGTCGCATTCAGACCTTCTCGTGTCGTTTGAGTAGCTGATGCCTTTGCATGAAATACTGGTCCTTGAGCTGTTGTTTGAACAGTTGGTGTCTCTCCTGTAGATGCCGCTCTTCTAGCTCCCACATGGCTGCCTCTCTTGCTGCAGACGGATCAGGAGAATTAGACTACAGCGATATCCAAAAACATTTCTAAACAGATTTGCTTACAGAGCTATAAAGTCTTATTTTGCATCTGGATCACATGAGTACTTATTTCCACAGCAACTCATGATTATACGTTCATGAGAACAGAGCTGGCAATGTGCGAATGGCTCAAGACCGGAATTAACTGCTTTATTAGGCTTAAAAACAATGAGCCTCACTTCGGAGCAGCTGCTGTTTGAGGCTGAGGCAGTCTCTTTCCACGACGGCCAGCTCACGCTTGTGCTGCTGGATAATCTTCTTCAGAGCGCTGTCCAGTTCCTGCTGCTGTTTCTGCAAGTACTCTTGCTCCTGAGAGAGAGAGAGAGAGAGAAGGGGGGAGAGACATAGAGAGAGAGAGAAGGGGGGGAGAGACATAGAGAGAGAGAGATAAAGAGAGAGACGGCGAGATACATAGAGAGAGAGAGAGAGAGAGAGAGAGAGAGAGAGAGAGAGAGAGAATTTTATTTCTTAAGATTTTAATATTAATGATCTATTTCTATTCCATCATCTCTTATGATGATTCTGTTTACACTCATTGTTGTAAGTAACTTGTTTATTAATAAGTGAGATAGTTTTCTTTGCCTTAATGGGAGAGATGAATAAGACAATTAGGAAGCTGAGATGATTTGCAGCGGCTGGAGCAGAAGAACTCGACTGGATGTTCAGTGACGCTTAAGTTGAATGGGCACAAATTCACTTGGGTATATTACAAAATCTGGTGGAATGCCTGACCAGAAGAGTGGAGGCTGTTATAACAGCAAAGGACACTGTACACTGACCCTGTACACTGACGCGGTACACTGACACTGTACACTGACCCTGTACACTGACGCTGTACACTGACACTGTACACTGACACTGTACACTGACCCTGTACACTGACACTGTACACTGACCCTGTACACTGACACTGTACACTGACCCTGTACACTGACGCTGTACACTGACGCTGTACACTGTACACTGACACTGAACACTGACACTGTACATTGACACTGAACACTGACACTGAACACTGACGCGGTACACTGACGCTGTACACTGACATTGACGCTGTACACTGACGCTGTACACTGACACTGTACACTGACTCTACACTGACACTGTACACTGACACTGTACACGGACGCTGTACACGGACGCTGTACACTGACGCTGTACACTGACACTGACGCGGTACACTGACACTGTACACTGACGCGGTACACTGACACTGTACACTGGCGCTGTACACTGACACTGTACACTGGCGCTGTACACTGACACTGTACACTGGCGCTGTACACTGACACTGTACACTGACCCTGTACACTGACACTGTACACTGACCCTGTACACTGACGCTGTACACTGACACTCTACACTGACGCTGTACACTGACGCTGTACATTGTACACTGACCCTGTACACTGACCCTGTACACTGACCCTGTACACTGATCCTGTACACTGTACACTGACGCTGTACACTGACACTGTACACCGACGCTGTACACTGACACTGTACACTGACACTGTACACTGACACTGTACACTGACCCTGTACACTGACACTGTACACTGACCCTGTACACTGACGCTGTACACTGACACTCTACACTGACGCTGTACACTGACGCTGTACATTGTACACTGACCCTGTACACTGATCCTGTACACTGTACACTGACGCGGTACACTGTACACTGACACCGACGCTGTACACTGACACTGTACACTGGCGCTGTACACTGACACTGTACACTGGCGCTGTACACTGACACTGTACACTGGCGCTGTACACTGACTCTGTACACTGACGCTGTACACTAACTCTGTACACTGACGCTGTACACTGACACTGTACACTGACACTGTACACTGGCGCTGTACACTGACTCTGTACACTGACGCTGTACACTAACTCTGTACACTGACGCTGTACACTGACGCTGTACACTGACACTGTACACTGGCGCTGTACACTGACACTGTACACTGACACTGTACACTGACACTGTACACTGGCGCTGTACACTGACTCTGTACACTGACACTGTACACTGACACTGTACACTGACCCTGTACACTGACGCTGTACACTGACGCTGTACTCTGTACATTGACCCTGTACACTGACGCTGTACGCTGTACACTGACACTGTACACTGGCGCTGTACACTGACTCTGTACACTGACGCTGTACACTGACCCTGTACACTGGCGCTGTACACTGACACTGTACACTGGCGCTGTACACTGACACTGTACACTGGCGCTGTACACTGACACTGTACACTGACACTGTACACTGACACTGTACACTGGCGCTGTACACTGACTCTGTACACTGACGCTGTACACTGGCGCTGTACACTGACGCTGTACACTGACCCTGTACACTGACACTGTACACTGGCGCTGTACACTGGCGCTGTACACTGGCGCTGTACACTGACGCTGTACACTGACGCTGTACACTGACTCTGTACACTGACACTGTACACTGGCGCTGTACACTGACGCTGTACACTGGCGCTGTACACTGGCGCTGTACACTGACACTGTACACTGACGCTGTACACTGACGCTGTACACTGACGCTGTACACTGGCGCTGTACACTGACGCTGTACACTGACGCTGTACACTGACCCTGTACACTGACACTGTACACTGACGCTGTACACTGACACTGTACACTGACACTGTACACTGACCCTGTACACTGGCGCTGTACACTGACACTGTACACTGACACTGTACACTGACGCTGTACACTGACGCTGTACACTGACACTGTACACTGGCGCTGTACACTGACACTGTACACTGGCACTGTACACTGGCGCTGTACACTGACACTGTACACTGGCGCTGTACACTGACTCTGTACACTGACACTGTACACTGGCGCTGTACACTGACTCTGTACACTGACGCTGTACACTGACGCTGTACACTGTAGCTGTACACTGACGCTGTACACTGACTCTGTACACTGACACTGTACACTGGCGCTGTACACTGACGCTGTACACTGGCACTGTACACTGACACTGTACACTGACGCTGTACACTGACCCTGTACACTAACGCTGTACACTGTACACTGACACTGACTCTGTACACTGACACTGTACATTGACGCTGTACACTGACGCTGTACACTGACACTGTAGACTGACGCTGTACACTGATATTGTACACTGTACACTGATGCTGTACACTGACCCTGTACACTGACGCTGTACACTGACGCTGTACAGACACTGTACACTGACGTGGTACACTGACACTGTACACTGACACTGACGCTGTACACTGACACTGTACACTGGCGCTGTACACTGACTCTGTACACTGACACTGTACACTGGCGCTGTACACTGACTCTGTACACTGACGCTGTACACTGACGCTGTACACTGTAGCTGTACACTGATGCTGTACACTGACTCTGTACACTGACACTGTACACTGGCGCTGTACACTGACGCTGTACACTGGCACTGTACACTGACACTGTACACTGACGCTATACACTGACCCTGTACACTAACGCTGTACACTGTACACTGACACTGACTCTGTACACTGACACTGTACATTGACGCTGTACACTGACGCTGTACACTGACACTGTACACTGACACGGTACACTGATATTGTACACTGTACACTGATGCTGTACACTGACCCTGTACACTGATGCTGTACACTGTACACTGACGCTGTACACTGACGCTGTACAGACACTGTACACTGACACTGACGCTGTACACTGACACTGTACACTGACACTGACGCTGTACACTGACACTGATGCGGTACACTGATGCTGTACACTGTACACTGACGCGGTACACTGACGCTGTACACTGACACTGTACACTGACACTGACACTGTACACTGACACTGTACACGGACACTGACATTGTACACTGACACTGTACACTGACCCTATACACTGACGTGGTACACTGATCCTGTACACTGTACACTGACGCGGTACACTGTACACTGACACCGACGCTGTACACTGACACTGTACACCGACGCTGTACACTGACACTGTACACTGACACTGTACACTGACCCTGTACACTGACACTGTACACTGACCCTGTACACTGACGCTGTACACTGACACTCTACACTGACGCTGTACACTGACGCTGTACATTGTACACTGACCCTGTACACTGATCCTGTACACTGTACACTGACGCGGTACACTGTACACTGACACCGACGCTGTACACTGACACTGTACACTGGCGCTGTACACTGACACTGTACACTGGCGCTGTACACTGACACTGTACACTGGCGCTGTACACTGACTCTGTACACTGACGCTGTACACTAACTCTGTACACTGACGCTGTACACTGACGCTGTACACTGACACTGTACACTGGCGCTGTACACTGACACTGTACACTGACACTGTACACTGACACTGTACACTGGCGCTGTACACTGACTCTGTACACTGACACTGTACACTGACACTGTACACTGACCCTGTACACTGACGCTGTACACTGACGCTGTACTCTGTACATTGACCCTGTACACTGACGCTGTACGCTGTACACTGACACTGTACACTGGCGCTGTACACTGACTCTGTACACTGACGCTGTACACTGACCCTGTACACTGGCGCTGTACACTGACACTGTACACTGGCGCTGTACACTGACACTGTACACTGGCGCTGTACACTGACACTGTACACTGACACTGTACACTGACACTGTACACTGGCGCTGTACACTGACTCTGTACACTGACGCTGTACACTGGCGCTGTACACTGACGCTGTACACTGACCCTGTACACTGACACTGTACACTGGCGCTGTACACTGGCGCTGTACACTGGCGCTGTACACTGACACTGTACACTGACGCTGTACACTGACTCTGTACACTGACACTGTACACTGGCGCTGTACACTGACGCTGTACACTGGCGCTGTACACTGGCGCTGTACACTGACACTGTACACTGACACTGTACACTGACGCTGTACACTGACGCTGTACACTGGCGCTGTACACTGACGCTGTACACTGACGCTGTACACTGACCCTGTACACTGACGCTGTACACTGACACTGTACACTGACACTGTACACTGACCCTGTACACTGGCGCTGTACACTGACACTGTACACTGACACTGTACACTGACACTGTACACTGACGCTGTACACTGACACTGTACACTGACACTGTACACTGGCGCTGTACACTGACGCTGTACACTGGCACTGTACACTGGCGCTCTGCACTGACACTGTACACTGGCGCTGTACACTGACTCTGTACACTGACACTGTACACTGGCGCTGTACACTGACTCTGTACACTGACGCTGTACACTGACGCTGTACACTGTAGCTGTACACTGACGCTGTACACTGACTCTGTACACTGACACTGTACACTGGCGCTGTACACTGACGCTGTACACTGGCACTGTACACTGACACTGTACACTGACGCTGTACACTGACCCTGTACACTAACGCTGTACACTGTACACTGACACTGACTCTGTACACTGACACTGTACATTGACGCTGTACACTGACGCTGTACACTGACACTGTAGACTGACGCTGTACACTGATATTGTACACTGTACACTGATGCTGTACACTGACCCTGTACACTGACGCTGTACACTGACGCTGTACAGACACTGTACACTGACGTGGTACACTGACACTGTACACTGACACTGACGCTGTACACTGACACTGTACACTGGCGCTGTACACTGACTCTGTACACTGACACTGTACACTGGCGCTGTACACTGACTCTGTACACTGACGCTGTACACTGACGCTGTACACTGTAGCTGTACACTGATGCTGTACACTGACTCTGTACACTGACACTGTACACTGGCGCTGTACACTGACGCTGTACACTGGCACTGTACACTGACACTGTACACTGACGCTATACACTGACCCTGTACACTAACGCTGTACACTGTACACTGACACTGACTCTGTACACTGACACTGTACATTGACGCTGTACACTGACGCTGTACACTGACACTGTACACTGACACGGTACACTGATATTGTACACTGTACACTGATGCTGTACACTGACCCTGTACACTGATGCTGTACACTGTACACTGACGCTGTACACTGACGCTGTACAGACACTGTACACTGACACTGACGCTGTACACTGACACTGTACACTGACACTGACGCTGTACACTGACACTGATGCGGTACACTGATGCTGTACACTGTACACTGACGCGGTACACTGACGCTGTACACTGACACTGTACACTGACACTGACACTGTACACTGACACTGTACACGGACACTGACATTGTACACTGACACTGTACACTGACCCTATACACTGACGTGGTACACTGATGCTGTACACTGTACACTGACACTGTACACTGACACTGTACACTGACACTGAACACTGACACTGTACACTGACACTGACACTGTACACTGACACTGTACACTGACACTGACATTGTACACTGACACTGTACACTGACCCTATACACTGACGCGGTACACTGACACTGTACACTGACACTGTACACTGACACTGACGCTGTACACTGACACTGACGCGGTACACTGACCCTTTACACTGATTTTGGAATGGGATGATCAACAATTTCTTATGAGAGACATAGTGATAGAGTGATAGATGGTCATGCAGTGTATGAAGTTTCATTTAATCAACTTAATGACCAAAATGAGGCATGAGTATGTAAATCTGTCTTGTACCACATTCACTAATTTCCTCTTATCCTGTCAGGTTGGCGTGGCTCATACCTCCTTCTTGCGGTTTTTCGTCATGTTTTGGAACTTCGACAGCTCCTTGTCCTGCTCGCCTTTGATCCTCTTGGCCTCGTCGCGGAGGTGGTTGGTGTGTTCTTGTTCAAGTCGCTCGATAGTCTGCTTCTGCTGCCGCTCCATGTTCTCTACCTCTGTATCGTACTGACGCTTCTTGGTCTGCGTGACAAAAACACAGAAGACCTGTTGATTAGTTTCTCATACACAAGGTGAATATTCATTCACTCGTTTTAATGCATTATTGTTTCTATAGTAACAGGTTTTGGTCGGTTTTCAAGCAAACTCTAGTGTGATTCAAATGCAGCGTGAATCACAATTCAATTGCAGGGAGTGAACGACACTTAGAGTGTAGACCGTCAATATAACAGCGGTAAATATGGTGAGAATGTCTGTGTTGTTTTTTGGTACTAAAGACCAAACTCTGACACTGACCGTGGTCTCCTGTTCGAAGCGTCTGGAGATCTGCTCCCTCTGCTGCTGCAGTTTGTTGCTGAGCTGCTGCTGGGCTCTCTGCTCCTCTTTCTGCAACAGCCTCAGCTCTCTTAGCTCTTGACGTCTGTCCAACACACACACACACACACACACACACACACACACACACACACAAACAGTATTACAACTTTGTGTGCATTAATGTGTTAAGTTTGCCTTGAATCAGCACCAAAAGGACATCCTAGTCTGCCTAACAGGATATGCCCCAACACAGACAGGAAGTTCCAGTTGACAGAAGCATACTTCCTGCCTTTTCTTTCCTGAGGCCATTGGACATGCATCCTTCAAAACATTACGCCTTTGGTAATTCCCCCAATTTGCATTTGCACGTTGGAAAATGAAATATTTATACGTTCTGTGCCCTAAGGTTTCGAGTTCACTTTGATTTCTAATGTTCCAAATAAACAGTGGAAAAGCTTTGGGGTTTATACACCTGTAATAAGCCTGTAGTGCATACTGTCTCTGAAGTGTACTATACTTCATAGCAAACAGTCGTGTTACCACAACACTTTTTTTTAGTTTTATGTGTATAATTAGAATGAACAAAATACATAAAATATACTGTAGCATGGAGCATCTTCTGCCAGCGATCGTTCGTGTAACTTTAGAGCTTTTCCAGCTTGAATCATTTTCAATTTGCTTTCAATAACTGAACCTGACGAATCCAGAACGAGGCTGATGAATGCGCTCACCTTAGGAATCTCATCTCCTCGTTTTTGGTGTCGTTATCTGTGACGATCTTGGACGTCGTGACGCTAACCTCCACGCCGTCTATGATAAACTTGCGGGTTTTTTTCAGTGTTTTCTTCTGCCGTTTCCTTTCCTGTTTTAACACAAAACTGGCTTTTAAATGGAGGCAAAGGTGCCATTATATGCACCTATATGCAAATGAATCAATATTTCCTATATTCAGTCAGAGTACTGACCTGTACAGACATGGATGCTGACTCTTTGGATTTGTTTATGAAGCTGGAGATGGACAGGTTTAGGTCAACACTGCTGGTATCTGCTGCTGACCCACATCCGGAGACTTTCTTTTGAAATCTGGGCTTCGCAGGACTTGCAATCTCCGGAGATTTCTCATTCTCTGGTTCACCCTTATCCTCTTCTTTCACAGGAGACGTCAGAGGTGTAGGCTTCTCCTCAGACTCTGCAAAAGCTTCATCAACCTCCTTGATGGAATTCTCAGGTGTGAGCTCATCCTTCACCTCTGCATCCATGCTCTGGATCACATTATCAACATCTGGCTTCACCATATTTCCCATATGGTTCATGTCCTGTTCTGGCTTCGGTATAGTTAGTGAAGAAGATGGTCCTCCTGGCTTGATTTCTGTAGTGTTCTTGTTATCGTCTTGCTCCTGAGGTTTCATGTTGGAAGCTGATCCCTCTGTAGGTTCTTCAGCAGATGGTTCTGATACGTTCGGGACGTGGTTCAGTTCCAGTTTGGAAATATCAGGTTTAGTCGCCTGGTCGTTACCAAGATCCATATCTGTGCTCTTGGGAATAGGTAATTCTTCGTTTTTCTCTGGAACTGCTTCCAAAGTAGAAGGTGACTGAGAAAGCTTTTCATCTTCAGAGCTTGCAATACTGATGTCAGACGAAGCACGTTTGTGTCCGGGAAGCAGCTAGACGAGGGGACGCAATATAATGAAATTGTAACTAATATCATAATTAACAGAAAACCGTTGCCAGAAATATAAAGACATGGATAAAACACAATACTGCAACACCTCAGAGGATACGTTCATGAGATCACTGAACATTAACTGAATTTTCAATCCACATTATAGATGAACACAAACTTCAAAAATAATTATACAAGGCAGGCTTATTTAAAAGACATTTCTAAGATGTCTTGTCCACCAGATTGTCATAGGCCATCTTGAACTTTTTTCTCATTCAGTGTCAATGCCTGGTAGCCCCGCCCCCTTCCCCTATGTAAACAAAACTGTTAGCGTTAAGTGCATCGTGTCCAACATTCGACACTTTGTATTTTTCCCCGGTTGAATAAGTTATACTTCCAGATACTGAAAGTGAATTAGTTTTGTTTGGAATTATCAGTGTGAACACAATACTCACACTATTTATACTACACACTGGTACAGTATAGCAAAATTAATATAGGACACACCTCTAGTTTCTGAAACCATTATACCATGACTATTATGATGACTAAAATGCACATCTAGAGAAGTTAAGCAAATAAATTGCTTGTAAAGAATGTTTTT
Source organism: Tachysurus fulvidraco (assembly GCF_022655615.1). Taxonomy (NCBI): domain Eukaryota; kingdom Metazoa; phylum Chordata; class Actinopteri; order Siluriformes; family Bagridae; genus Tachysurus; species Tachysurus fulvidraco. The sequence goes on along the minus strand of NC_062535.1, from coordinate 9,161,697 downwards.
GTTTCTTGCGATTCTCTCACCAGCTGTCCCTCGTGATCGTCCTCCTCCTCGTCATCCTTTGACTCCTCTATCTCCTCTGTGACTTCAGCTTTGGCTTCTGCTATCAGCTCTCGGACTGGTTTGTTATCAGTAACGTTGCTCACAAATGGGTGCTGAACACAAAAAAATGAAAACACATGCATTATTATCAGTGGATGGTATATTTGAATACGGACGTTGTAGCTTGTTTGCAATGGAGATTATATCTCAGTGGAAGAACTGGCTGTTTCAGAATCTGTGGTTGAATCTCCTCCATACACAGCAGTGTGGATCAGGTGCTTTTCAGTATAATCATTCTTTTTCATTAATGCTACCTTGTACTGACTAAACAAATGCTCCATTTTTTTGTTACAGTAGCATCTAGTGAGGTTCCTTGATATTGTGACCTTCATTACAAAACACAGTTCAATCCCAGACAGTTGCCATGTAGTGTGTGTGTCTATGTGTCTGCGTCTATTAGCCTAGCATCCTTAATTCCATGGTCATTTGTTCCTTCAGGTTGCTGATACCATCAACATAGTGATTTGACACCCAGAACACTTTTGATTGCTTTAACAACAGTACAATAGTTTGTTACACATCCATGGCACGTCCCAAAGGTTCTGTTTAATGCATTGTGTAGTTGAAAATGTGTCATATCGCATTATAGAGAGGAGGAGCGGGGCGACTCACCTGAAGGAGCTGTGCTGCGCCCCATCTGTTGTCTAGATTCTTATCCAGAGCATGTCTTAGAAAGTCGCTGAACTCTGGAGACCTGGGAAACACATTTGTGGATAAAGACTGATTAAAAAGCATTTCTAAAGATAGAGAGAGAAAGATAAAGATAGAGAGTTTATTCCAGTGATGGTTCACTACCCTTAGTCCTCTATGTTTCCTATAGCTTCCAGTAAACAAGCCATCATTTTCACTTAATTTTTGGTATTAAGGTATAATCTGCTTCAGGAAATAAAATATTGTTGTTGCAGCGGGTTGTGGTTAAGAGTCAGCTGTGGACTGAGAGAAGGCAGGGCGAAGCGACAGGCAACACGATTCTCACCTGTGTCTTATTTTCATCAGTTTACTTATTTATGTCTCTTTGTGCTTACAATAACCTACGAGTGTTTGATAGCGCTTGGCAGAGCTTGTGACACACACACACACACACACACACACACACACTTACATACACAGGCCTGTTTCCTGTTGTTGTGCTGCTTTGTTGAGTTTTTGTTAAAGTGCTGAAACGGAATAATCGCTGAAGTTCCACCTGCCTCCCAAGTCTTCCTCCACACCCTCACACACTGAGATTTTACAAATGCATATCTTTACTGCTGACCAACTGCTAGTAGTACTTCCTGAATGTTCTACCCCATAAACTAAATGAGCAGTGTTACTACACTGCTCTAAAAAACATGACAAGACTTTAGTTCTAAAGTTCGTCTAGTTAAGTCTCCAAAATGATCCAGAACTGTTTAGAGGTGTTTAGTCTTCCTATTTTATCCCACAGGATACGAGCCACAATGTTAGATACTAGCTATCCAGTTACTAAGTAGGTAACATATTGTATGCAAAAACACACAAAAAAATCCAATGACCACTTCAGCATAGATACTGTATATGTTATGATATATTCAGATATTAGACTCACTAATGAGTTTCCTGTTCTTGTTACTCCTCGCATTGCACCTCGCTCCCTCTGACATAGCAGCACTGCTCGACTGGTCCTAACATCTCTCAGGGTAAGGCTCTTTTCTGTTCTGGCACCGAGGTGGTGGAATGAATTTCCCCTGGATGTCCGAAAAGCTAAGACGCTTTGCTATCTTCAGAAGATGGGTAAAGATCTACCTCTTCCTGAAACGCTTGAACTAGCACTTAGTTTTATGTCTATATTAAAATAAAACCCTGAACACAGATTTAGGTTGATGGTATCTTGAGTCTGTACCCTAATAAAGAGTTCACAGCACTTTTCTGCCTCGCTCTGGATAAGAGTGTCTGCCAAATGTAAATGTATTGTCTGCATTATTATTCTGAGTCTATTTAAAATTCACAAAGCATTTTATGATCCTGATCTTTTCACTGACAGAACACATTAAGTCCAAAGTGAAAGTTCACACAAACAGTCAAATACAAATTTGACAAGACTGGGTTGGGATTTCCGCTGCTGAGAAAAGTTTCATTTGTTGTAATATTTACAGGTTACGCCCACTGTCTCTCATTTTGTCTCACCATTTGGAGGGCTGCATTAGTGTGGGCGGGTCGGCCTTGGCGATTTTTAGCAGCACCCTCATGGGATTCATCTCGTGATTGGGCGGCTCGATCTGGGCCATCTCAATAAGGGTGACACCGAGGGACCAGATATCTGCCTTGTAGTCGTACGGCCTGTCCTTTGAAGTCTCGCACATCACCACTTCTGGCGCCATCCTGAGTATGTGTTCGGGTGTACGAGAAAGTTCCAGAATGAAAGGGAAAAGAATAACATTGAAGCGGTTTAATAACAGTGTACAGACTGAAAAATGATGTTGATAACCTGTCATTATTTAGTCACTGGCTCACCAGTATGGGGTTCCAATGAAAGAGTCTCGTCTCTGGAGTGTTTTAGTGTTTTTGGCAGACACCCCGAAATCCGCTGGAAAAAAAATACATGTATGTGTCTGTGTTCCAGAGATAGACTTAGTCTAGTCTGTCTATTCCAAACATTTTAGGTCATTGTAGAAATAATGAACTGATTACTGTCCTACATTACAATGCAGCACAATGCTGTTGGACACAATGTTAACACCCCAACTAAATGACTCGATGACTGAGATTTGATTTCATATGTTAATCCGATTTCTTTTAGAAACAGGAAATCTAACTGACAGTATAAATGATGTAGTTACTGATTTACATGACATTCAATATGTTAGCGGTATACCATACACATGCCCAGTCTAAACAAACCAGACGAGCAAATTCCACCAGCTGGCACAGTCCCACTCTTTATTTTGAACTGAGCGATAGATAGAATAGTGAATAAGAAAGACGCACAGCAAAAAACTCTTGAGCTACAGTACTACTATAAAGCAAGACGCACCCCGAGTGCATGACATACACATACAGACGCTTACACTCTATCATTTAATTGGACAAACACAAGACTAGTAGAGGATAACCTAGAAAATAAAACATTTTTCTAGACATACTATAATAGTGGTGTCCATAACATTCAGGGGCACTTTAATACAATTTCAGAAGTATCACAGCCAAAGGTCACAGCTGAAAGTACATGCTGCCTGAAACAACACTACATTTTTTTCTTCATATATAAGGGTCAGAGAACATGGTCAGCCATGATACTGTAGAGACAATTAATGGCCTTGCTCAAGAGACCTACAATTGCAGCTTGAACCCACAACCGTGTAATCTTTATGGATGTACAGTATGTAGACCCGGTATGTATATAATACCATATAGCACTGTTTTTCCCTATTTGGGTAGATTAGTGAAGCGACAACATGACGTCAATGACTTTACTTCCACCGAATCTTGTTACACACACACACACTCAGATACACACCAAGTTTGACTTGACCATCAAGTGAGAGCAGAATGTTTCCAGCCTTCAGGTCTCGGTGGATGACTTTCTTCTCATGCAGGTAGATCAGCGCTTCTAGAGTCTGCTTACACACCACCCTGATCTGTGGTTCAGTCAGAGGCCTTTCCAGCTCTACAGACAAGTAAAGTAAGTTAAAAAAAAAAAAAGGATTTTCAATGTAGATGGAGAGGAATGTGGTGTGTACAATTAGTAAAAAAAAGCACAGGGTTGAAAATGGAAGATTTTACCTTGATACAACAAACTGTAACTAAGAACTGCTATAATCAATAAAACTGTTTTCACAAATCATTTGTCTAAGGTGGTAACTGTAGTGCATAGACACATGGACTTACAGTAAACTCTAGGAGCTTGGAGGGGGAAAAACGGCCCTAGATATGTTTTTAATTAAGAATTACACATTACAGTTTCCACATGCAGGAGAGCCAAGACGTTTACTTTCTTCCTATTCTAGGAATAAGACGTTTAGTTACTTTTTGATAAATGTAATGATCATTAAAATGATCACACAAAAAAAGTCTTGTTTTTTTTTGAATAACATCCTACTTAATTCTTAGACCCTTAGATCTTTTTATTCTAGAAATGTCCCCTAACAGTATATATACTGTACTACATACATACAGTACAGTATATACTATATATACTGTTTGTTGCTTTATTGTTGTCATTTGTTCCAAGTCAACAACAATTGTTTCCACATTACTGTGTCTGTAACAAACAAAAAGGAGTCATTGTTATATATATATTTTTTTCAATATTTAAATATTGTTATCATATTAGTAGTCCAACAGGAAATTGGGCATACCGTCACTGTCTGCAAAACAAGATGTAATGACCCCTTAAGAGACAACCGAGCCAAGTTTATTTGTTAAAACAACCAGTTTATTTTATTTTTATTTTTGTTCAAATAGATATCAAATCGAATAAATATCATCGGTTTACTTCATGTTCATCTCGCCTCATGTTTCTTTTTACGCGTCAACGACGCAATATCACCTCAGTAGCGGTATCCTAAGTAGTGCTGAAGTACTGGAGTGTTATATTTACCAATACAAAAGGTCTCTCGACAAAAATAGTATTAATTAATATTTTCTGAAAAGAAACATCAGATAGTCAAACTTACGTATGAACTTAGGCTGTTTGTGAATACATTAATAAACTACAGTCGCTTGTTAGCATATCTGATCCAAAGTCTTATATCTGATACTTTGTTGTAGCACTATTTAATCTTTCTTCTCTTTTTTTTCTAAGGTTTTTTTGGACAAATATTTAGTGGCATATCCTCAGTAATCAATGTAATATACATGTAGTAAATATGGTATATTACGTATGATAGGAACGCTAAGGGTACGCTTTGATAAGCGTTTATTTCATGTTAATGAACTCAAAACATTCTCCCTTCACCTTGACAGAAAGGCCAAATCTTTCAAAAGAGGAAATATCATAAACAGACTCTAGACTACAATCAGATTAGGAGAAGAGGGTGGAGCTTCTGGGATTTTAGCTAATATCAGGGAGCGCAAAACACCTATACAACTGTTAATTGTTCCAGACTAAAAACAGGTCTGAATTCACTCAGACAATTTACGGATCTGTATGTGGCCACATTTCATTGATGCCAAATCAGTGTACACTGAATTCCTCTGTGAACAACATCTCCTTATAATAAGCTTTTAAACCGAATTAGACTGCTTTACTGTGAGCAGTTGTTCACTAATCCTCTGAAAACTTGCAGCATGTACAATAGCCTATTGTCAGGATACATGTACAGCCAAACTACTACTATTCTCACATCTTTCTGAACTCCACATTTCCACACCTTCACACCTGTATGTAACTAGAATATAAAGAAAAGACAATGCCTGGTCCAGCTTTATGCCAAGCTGGTGGAGAAGACATTGAAACCACGTTTGAATAATTCGAATTGATTCGGAAAATTTCTGTTTTTACTTTATTGATATGATGGTATGAAACGATGTGTGTGTGTGTGTGTGTGTGTGTGTGTGTGTGTGTGTGTGTGTGTGTGTGTGTGTGTGTGTGTGTGTGTGTGTGTGTGTTACTCACCCAGCATCACTGCATCCACAGCACCTCCAGCACAAAACTCAATCAGAATCTGTAGACAGATCACATCGCATCCATACAATATCGCACACTGATTACACATAAATACTGTACACAGAGACAGACACTGAGAGCTTAATCTATCTAACATTAGATGCTTATGATGCTTGAGATCCTTGACATATGCACAACTTTGTCATGTTGTTTCATTTGTGAACAAATCTGTGTTTTTAAAATGAATTGAATTTACAGCTGCTAGTAATTTGAGACTCAGCCTGATTCCAGGTGAACGCTAGAATTGCAGTGAGACTCTGAATCGAGTGAATCGACTCTGAATCGAGCTAACTGCGGGGGTTGAATGAAAAGTATAGTGGGTTATTTTGTGTTGGTTAAAGTATGTGCTGTGTAAAACCAAACAAAACTAAACAACAGACATTAAAAAACATATCATTTTCAGTCTGAAGCAGCTTTAATGTCACACTTTAGTAGTGAGAAACAGATTTGATTCTCAGCCAACTCAACTCCTTGAAATGAACCAACCTTGGAGTGTATTTTGGTTTGTGGGCAGCATGCTTTTGGGCAAACTATGTTTTTGGAAATGTGAGTTACGAGGTCAACAAACAGAGCTATAGTGCTGCAGAAATGCAATATGTTCTGGATATTTGGACCAACATACAACAGAGAAAAAAATTCCAGATACACAACTTTCATGTTCTTTGTTTTGGTAATTAAATCCATTGAATAAAATCAAACCAAATAGCAAATAAAAGTATGTAAATAATAGTAAAGATGTAATAAAAAAGTAAATGTAAAAATAGTAAATAAAAGTAAAAAATACTCAGTAGCATGAGGTAAGTTAACGATCAGGGATAAAATAGACAAGACTAAATCAGGAAACGTCGTCGAAATACTAATCAGGACAGGCAGATAACAAAGACTTAAACTCGTCACAGACGCAATGCAGGACAGGATTATTTAAGGCAAGTTGTGTGAATGAAAGTAGTCATCATTAATCAGGAAATAATGAATGGTGTTAAGTGTTTTACTGAGGCTTTTGTGATGACATGGCAGACTGAGGATCGTGGAACACCAAGCTGATGGGCTGGTAAAAGGTATGCATGCGTGTGTCTGTCTGTAGAAATGCTAATTAAAATGTGTCATGCTGAGACACCAACCCAAACCTTAGCCTCCCCCCCCCCTTTAACGGATTAGAGAAACAACAGTCACCGGCGAACAATAGCAGCCTGAACTGTGACTAAACAACAGTGTTTAACACCAGAGCGTCTACAAAGCACAGATATAGCATGAAGACGATGAGGATGCTGAAGGAAAGTAAACCCAATGCTATACCTTATACTGTCATACAGTAATAAATTGACATTTACATTTATTACATACATGTATAAGTACGAGAAATACTGAAGAGGATAAAACGATTAGAGCCACTATACGAGATGTTTCATTGAGTGCTAGTGGAGCAAAGTGCAATGAGTAGGAGTTAAGAGCTAGTGTTAAGGGTTAAAAGTTAAAGGGAAGTTAAGTGTTAAGGAAAAAGTGACCAATGAATTCAGCCAATAAATCCCTTTTTACTATTCGGTCCTTGTTAGTTAATAATATTAACCAATCGTTACTGACTAAATAAATCACAGGTTTATATTAACGCAGTCATTCTAATATGTTTTCGTTTCAACAACAACAGCTCACAAACAGACTCATTATATACGAGTAACAATGAACACCTTCAATTAATTATTTTTTAATTATTTACAGTGTTATTTAAGAAATATGAATCAATTGATTAAAGTTTTCTGTAATGTTTATTTATTTGTTAATCTTTTAACATCTGTTGTATGTAGTGAGAATATTAGCCTTTTTACGCAGCCTGTTGAAAAAATCGCTGAAGATGGAGGAATTTTACACAAAGATTTTTTAAATGGAAACATTTTGCAGATGCTAAATTAGTTAGATAACTGACCTAGTTTTTAAGGGTAATCTAGCTATTTTTATTTGTCTAGAGTATTCAGGGGCAACTCTAATATTAGTGTAGCAACTGTATCATAACTGCATCCAAGTTCCTAGCATTTAGCTAAGGAAATGTCTTAAATAAACCTTAATGCTACATGGTCAATCTCCCTGGTGATTAACTGCTGAAATGAAAACGAGCTAGCCAGCTAAAATAATCGTCTAAAATAGCTTTGTATGAGAATCCTGTTATATGTGTAGAATATGAAGGTAAATAATGTTCTGTCGATTACAAATTTACTGATCCTAAATCCTAAACATTATCCTATTAGCTATTAGCTATAACCTCAAATCCTACACAAACACTAGGTCGAATCCAAATTTTCTGCATTATATCACCTTCTTCCTGAGTAGTAATTCTAACAGTAAAAGTGTATGATATACTGATCATACTGATAACACTCTTAAGCGATAATAAAACCCCGTAACACGCTCGGACTTTTGAACCGTGCTATAATCTAATATATGATCCGCTTCATTCGGCTCGGCTCACAAACCCGCTTTTACAGCATCATAAGGAAGTCATTTGTTTCTTCCTGGACCTCTGAGCCTGATAGAAATCTGGAGGCTTCCATAGATATGACACACCTATTTGTCAGTGCACAATGAAATGAAAGAGAGCTGGCAGGGAACAGGTGGGGCGGTAATATAACAACAGTGTAATTACATCTGGCCTTTTTTGACAATAGTCTCCGTACAATAGTACACCTCAGTGTGACCTCTGCTTACTCCTGCATTTCCTGCAGGCCACAGTAAATGAACAATTCCAAGCTTGACTTTATTTATTTATTTTTTTGTTTGTTTGTTTGTTTGTTTGTTTATTTCAGATCTTGAAAATGCCACTTGGTGAAATCATTGACAAATGAAAATAATAACCACCTAAGACCTGATTTTATGGAATGCTAAAAAAAAAACAAAAAAAAAACCAAGATATTCAAGCTTGGATCATATCTGATCTTTTTTGAAACCTGTCTTCTCCAGGAAGGAAACAAACCAGGAGCACCGCGATCCTAATCTAGCTTTAAATTGTCTTTCATTGTCTATTTACTATAAAAGTCCATTTGATTTTTTTTTTATAAACATTTAATACAAGATATTTGACACAAACCGTTCACTTAGACTTGCCACTTTCATATACAAGAGTATGTAATGCATTTAATCAATCCAAAAACTTTTGAAGAGCAGCGTATAAAACTTAAACTTAAATGAATACTAATGAAATAGTTTTTTTGTTTTGTCTTTTAAATGCTGAACAAATGAAAGTACTTGAATCAATGAGCATGAAACAACAATGAGGTCTGACTCAACAAAGAAGGACCAAATTAAACTAAACTACTATTAATACTTCTAATCTACTACTAAACATATGTTAGCTGTGCTCACCCAGAGTTTGCTCTCATAATAGAAGGCATCCAAAAGCTTTACGATGTTGTCATGGTTACAAGATGCCAGTATGTCGATCTCCACCATGTAATCCTCCAGCTCATCTTCTGTCTTAGTGTCAATCACCTTCGCTGCAGCCAAAATGCCCGAATGCTTGTTCTTAGCCTGAAAGAGAAAAATATCTGATTTAAATTTGAAGTTTTTACAATAAAATTAATAACTAAGTAAAACATCAGAACTAGTCAAAGGGTTTTGTTTTTTTTCATCGAAACTCTTTGCCTTGGCACAAAACATGACAAAACATGACAAATATTGACAGTAAGAAGGAAATAACCTAATAAATAATGTAAGAAGAAAGTTTTTATTATTTTATTATTTTATTATCTTTATTCTTTTATTAACTCAATAAGACATGCCGGAAGCAACTCAAGGAAATTATTGGCTTGTAAACAAATATCCATCCATCCATCTATCCATAATGTTAAACAAATTTACCAAAAATGTAACTTTGATACACAAAACGCTCACTTCTGATTAAATAATTTTTATTATTTATATTATTATATTCAAATAAATATGTTTAAAATGCTTCCATTAAACAGTCCATGGCCATGAGGCCTTAATCTTACATTGTGTTTTTTTTGTTTGTTTGTTTGTTTGTTTTGTTTTTTACTTATATCAGTTATAACAAGTGCAGTACTGTAAATAATTGTCTACTTAATGACCAAGTCTCACTAACTCTTGGTATGATGCGAATTTCTGCCATTTTTTACTTTCTATTCCATATGTGAACGTTCAGGCTGGACTCGGTTAGATGATTTTTGGCAAATAACTCTTGGTGTGGTAATGCGGGTATTTTCAAAATGCAGAAAATATTTAAGCTGGAAAACTCACTGGAAACTTCAGAGACTACAGAGACTTTTCACATGTTGAAAGTGTTACTGTGCTGCATCACTACGTGACTTGCGAGCCTTATTGTGTTTGCAGAAAAAAAAGGAGAATTTAGGCTTATTTCTGGAGCCTGGTTTGTCTAACCGTAAGTTGTGAAATATACAAATTTTAGACAAATTTATTTAAATCACTTAGTGGTAGAAGTGGGTTACATCATGCTGACACAGGACATCATATTCAGACCATTTAAACCACCATTATCCAAAGTGATTTGAGCAGTTGAGTGTTTAGGGCCTTGCTAAAGGGCCCGGCAGTGCCAAGTGTTGGGAAATGAACTCATAACCACCATATTTCATTAAATAGTCCAGAGTCTTAACCACTGAGCTGCCACACCCCTGATGTTACTACTCATCATTTATAAAGTTTTAAATAATAAGTAATAAGATTCTAGCTACACTAATGACTTGAGAGTGTTTATAAAGTATAACACTCCAAATAGTCCTGCTTTTTTGGGGGGGGATAAGTTCACTATCATCCTCTCACCAATTACACACAATTAATGCAATGTGACTAAATATTGTGATTTCAGCACCATGAAGTAACATGCAAAGCAATAGAAATGTCAATAAAGTACAAACACAGGTACAGCGTGAGAAATGAATAATGATGTAGTAGTATGTAATAAAGGTGCTTGATCTCTAAACTCTAGCTTGAATCCTAGTGTCCATATCTCCAGTGACTGGGACAAACGTTCAGTTTTACCCCTGTGAGATTTTTTTTTTTTTTTTACATTTATATCACTGCTTAAGCAAAACAGCTCGAGATGTAAAATTAAACTGATCTGTTCACCGGGAACTCATTCTATCCTCCAGCAAATCAATCCTCTTCCAGTACTACGGAAATCCTTTAGTATTTCCTTGTAGCAGAAAAGAATTTCCTCCGTCTTCCACCTATTCTTTGTTGCTGGCAGTGTTCTGTCTTTTAATACTGACCTCTAAATTAAAAAAGAAAATAAACCTGACTTGACCAAATGCCCGCTTTTCTTTTTTACAGACCAAGAATAAATTTTTTAGGTCGTTTTTGCTGCTCATTAACAAAACCCTTCTCTATTTGGTTGGTGATTTTTGGTTGGGGGTTTAATCTCAACACTGCAGAAATGCTGAGAACGCTACCTTTCCTTTCCTACCACTGGTGTGGTTGCCTAATCTTTGGAGCGTTTAGTTTTCATCTTTTACACTGTCGTCTGAATGTAGTGTTTTAACTTTAATTACCTCTGATGTACCTTTAATTAGAGAGTGATAATTAAATGCACATATCCAGGTTGCTGTAAAAATGATGTAACCCTTGAAGCTAAGTGTAGACCAGCAGTGTCCAATCTTATCTGGGAAGGGCCGGTGTGGGTGCAGGTTTTCATTCCATCCAAGCAGAAGCCACATCTGATTCCAACTGTTTAATCAGTTGTTCTTGGCTTTTAGTAGACTCTGGTGTGGCTTCTGCTTGGTTGGAATGAAAACCTGCACACACACACACCGGCACTTTCCGGATAAGATTGGACACTGCTGGTCTATAGCGACATGAAAAGCACCTTTTTTCTGACGGGAGTGTAGTAGGGATGTGGTAGGTGGTTAAGGTATTAGACTACTGATCAGAAGGTCATGAGTTCAAATCCCAGGTCCCCCAAGCTGTCACTGCTGGGCCCCTGAGCAAGACCCTTAACCCTTAATTGCTCAGTTGTATAACGTGAAATAAATTGTAAGTCACTCTGGATAAGGATGTGTGCTAAATGCCAGAAATGTAATGTAATGTAAATAAAATGTATACAGAACTTGAACACCTGAGCACGTGTTCCGGTGTGACGCATGCGCACTATTGGAGTTATTGATTACCCAAATTCGATCACGTGACCTGTTCTATTTAAAAATAGAAACACTTCTGCTCCTATAAAAGGTTACTGGAAACAAAACAAAAGAAAGATACGGCACTTATTATACAGGTATTACAGTGTAGTAAACGTGTAGAAATCGTGTTGTTTACCTTGTACACCTTCCCAAAAGCTCCGTCTCCTAATTCTCCGATCATTTCCCAGGTTTCTTCGGGGTTCACGTCTCTCCGGACGTGTTCATACTGCCTTTTCTTCCTTTCAGTACCGAGCTTGAATATTTTCCGAAAATTAAAGAAAGCCATTGTAGCTCCTGAGTGTTTTTCGGACTGATGTAGGACTTTTTCCCCGTGGAAAACCTGCACGATTCGGCGTTTAGACGCAACTCCTAGTGCGTTGTTTTTTTTGTCCTGTTATAGTTACACCGCCTCGTGCGCATGTTTTAGTGTCTATAGAACGGTTTAATTCAGCTTTGTGTCTTTAAATTAAATCTGTATACGGATCCCAATCCAAAGTAAATCCGAGTTAAAGGAAGAGAAAAAACGTTGATGTTGTTCCCAAACACATCCGCTTCCTAAGTGGAAGTGTCCACAGACCTAAACAAAAAAAAAAACACTTAGAATTAGTTAATCCCAGAAAATGTAGCTTTTATTCCAGTATTTCACTACCATCTGTACTGGAGCACTAATTATATAGCGGTTCCCAGTGCTCGTTCACGAGCAAATCCAAAGCTCTTACTGTTTTGCACGTCGTTGCCTCCTGCTGTCGTGGATGTTTGGGTTTGATCCCAAATTGCTTCCTGTTTAACATCGAGTGCCTTTCATAGGGTGCACGAGCCATTGTTTCGTTGCCTACGTAGTGCACTTGTGTAGGAACTCGAAGGCATTTTAGTTGTGAATCGGTTCGAGTGCAACCGTCTGCAGGTGTAGCTCGATTTAGTGTATTAAGTCACATGAAACAGAACTTAAACTCAAGTGAAATGTTCACATACATTATAGTGTGTAGTTAAATCTCTCAAATATTATGTTAGCTTGTGGCTATAATGTTTAATGCTAGTTCTGATTAGCTTGTTTCCTTCAATGTTGGATTAAAGCCTGGAAAATAATTACATTTATATCTAACTAGACCTTAAAGACCACTAGTGTAAAAGCTAGTTAGAGTAATTTGTTAAATAACAAACTATAAAACAGTTTTTTAATTAAATTACACTGCAAGTGTAACGGCATTTGTATCGTGTATTGTAAACGGCTCATTTGTGCGCGAGCGAGTCGGCTCTTTGACTCGTTTTTTTTAGATTAGGAGCCGACTCGCTCGCGGATTCGACACACCACTTAACTGCAGCTTGCAGAGACATTAAGTGGAGTTTTCGAGTAAAAACAAAACAAAACAAATAAGAATTATTGTCAAAAAGAATTCGCTCGGTTTCTATGGCTGAATTGTCTAACAAAAACACTGAAAAGGTAGGGAGGTTATTATGATAATTAAACAAAAAAAAAATATTGTACTGAAGCATTTTTAAGTAAAAGTGAACTTTTTAGACTAACAATAATTAGGAAAGAAAACAAAAGTAAGAAGTGTGATGTCAGCGGGTGCTAAGATGATAAGATGATTTTGCAAAGTAGCTTTTTGTCCTGATTTCTGATGAATGTTTCGGATTTGTGTGTCATTCAAAAACCGAATCAGAGACATGAGCGAAAGTTTCATTGTCATGACAACGGAAATGCACATATGACAAGAACGATCACTCTGATAGGTCTTGTGCTTTTACACGCCATTTTCTATCGTTTTATTCTAAAATATGACTGACAAGGATTTATCCGAAAACGCGTAAGTACAAAAGTAACACCACTTATATTTACGACGGAAATAGGCAGAATATCGCTTTGAAATGTCTGATATTTTAAGCGAAACAAAAGGAAACTGAGAATACGGGCACTGATTGATGTCATATGTCATATGTTTAAATCACAGCAACATGTTGATATTCGGCAATGAATTAATATTTCATATATATTAAATTAACATTTAATTAATTCAAGCGTTGTTTTTTTGTTTTTTTAAACAATTGTATTATATGTTGCCATGGCAACCTTGCATGCTTTATGCTTCAAATGTGTCCGGCAACAAAACCACAAACAAACAGTGCATTAATGCCTTCATTCATTCTTTCTTTAAAGCATTAATTAATTGATTACTTTTTCTTTATTATTTTATTTATTTATTTATTTATTTATTTATTTGTCTGTTTGTTTGTTTAAAATTAAATGAAATTACTGGTTAAAATATCTGTGCACATGACTTTCTGTTCACATGACAATCAAGACTTTTAACTTCTACTTAAATACCTTTGACATAGACATTAATCCAGCCAAAGGTGCTGTCCTGTAGCCTTTGCTTTAACTTACTGCTGTCTGCTGTTTGTTTTACTGCAGGCTGAAGAAGAAGGACTAAAGCAGGGTTTGAAAGCAGAGGAACGTCAGCAGGGGGAGCTGAGAGAATACAGAACAACGCAAGTGGAGCAGCATAGCAGGGCTGAGAAGGTGCTCTATGGTTTTGTCACACAGTCACACAGCCCATATGCACAGTTTTTCCTTTCATCCTGTCCACTGCAGCAAAAAACACAAGCAATAGCTTGGGCATGTGGTAGCCAAATGGTTAAGGTGTTGGGCTACCAATTGGAAGGTTGTGAGTTCAATCCCAGGTCCACCAAATCTGCCACTGTTGGACCCCTGAGCAAGGCCCTTAAACCCTCAGTTGTATAATAATGTAAGTCACTCTGGATAAGGGCATCTGCCAAATGCTGTAAATTAACTAGGTCCTTAGATATCACTAATTTGTTCCACCACTCTAGTGTTGTGTAACTTTTTATAACAATATCTCTAGCAGCAAATCCAGCTCAGTGGTTTCTCTCAACGCACACGTTGTAATAATTTATTTCTGTTGGAACAGCTCACAGGAATATGGAGGACAGTGCACATAACATGAAGCAGCTTGTAATGTAAATATTTGCATTTAAACAATGAAAATTGTTGGTTGGTATAAGTAGATGTTTATTTACCATTTATGAAAAGAGTCTCAAATGTCAGTGCTTTCTTAATTTAGTTTTCTACCATAAAAGCAGCTCCAGGACAGAGAACTTTGCACATTCTGGTTTCTGCTTTAACGTGAGATGCTGTGATTTTGTGCCTCTTTGTAGCCTCTATAGGTAAAAACAAGAATGAACTTGTCTCACAGACTTGTTCAATTGTTTTTTTATTTCTATTTTTTCAATAATTAATCACATAATTATATAAATACAGGATTTCCATTGGATTTATAAATTTCTTTGAATTTTAACTGCACAGATGAAACACCGATGTTACAAGTTTAAACTCCTACATTGAAGACATCGCATTCAGATACATGTATGTTGTGATAACATGCTGTGATAATCTTCCTCCTACTCGCTTTACAGCTTGTTGCTGAGAATACAGACGAGAAGATCACGTCACAACACCAGACTGCCATCATCCCTCCCTCCGTAAGCACATTTTCAATATTTAATGATTAATTGTTTTTTTCTATTTCCATTTTGCATTAAATTCATTAATTTACTTATTACAGTTTGGTTGAGTCAGAACCTGGGCTCATTATAATCGTCTATTTTTTCACACTCAAGGGGGACATAAAAACCGTATCTCCACAGCTGGATGAGGATGATCAGCAGAAGCAGTTAAGCTCCGAAGTGAATAAGAAACAGGATCTCCAGATCCTGCTCCAGCAGCTGCAGCGTGAACGGAGTGATCTGCTCACACAGGTCGAGCGTCTGTTTCTCACAGGTACGTCCCTTGGCTGCTTTCGGCTTTTATGTTTGTTTGTTGTTGTTTTTTTTTTTTTTAATGGTTGACGGTGATAATATACTTTTTTGAGACAGTGTTATTTAATTATATATTGTTCTATACTTAGGTTGTTTTAACAGACCTAATTTAATCTGACTCTGTACCCTGATTATATAAATCATAGGAATCAGATATATCATCTGTTTTGATGTGGTATACAAACATAATACACTTGTTTACCGATTTCAGAAAGTGCACAGGTGACAGACAACACAGCACCGTGTCACTCTTGCCATAACAGCTCTTTGCACAGTTTAGAGGAAACTGAAAGAATGAAGAGCACCCTGAAGTCCCGGAGGTCCTCCAGTCCTATTCGGCAGCCGCCTGTGAAGGTAATTAAATGTGGATCTTGAGTTGTAGGGTTATATTGAATTCAGCAAAATCCACACCTTTGATTTCTGGGTCTGTTATAAGGGAGGAACATATGACTCAGAGCTGATGAGAGTGCTGAGAGAAAGGGACGAGATGCAGAGTATACTGGATAAGTACGAGCGCCATCTGTCTGAGATCCAAGCCAACATTCGGGTTCTTACAGCCGAGAGGGACAAGATCAAAATGCGCTATCAACAGGTAGAGCACAGTGAACTGAACTCACATCTACCAAGTTTTAGCAGGTTTTATTACATACATTATAATTCATTCTCCTTTTCAAAAAGTGGAAACATCTTAATACGCATCTATAGACTGTATGAATGAAGGATTTTGTATAGGTGACCATGAATGAATGAATGAATGAATGACATTAGTCCCTCTTTCGCCTGTGTGCAGGCTCAGTCCGAGATCACAGAACTCAGACGTGAGGTGCTAAGATCAATGGCATCCCAGGGATCCAAATACAGCGTGACAGCTCAGAGTATGCTGAAACGCCTGGAGGCAGAGAGAGACGAGGCGATGTCCAACTTTCATCGCATGAGCACAGAGAGAGACAGCCTTAGAGAGAGACTCAAGGTGGGATGTTTAGTGGAAGTCAGCTGAAGAATGGACCTTATGGATTTTAGAGAGAAAAAGATTTGTGATAGCCGGCAAAGAAAATAGTAAACAGAACGTCTAAACGTGAAGGGCATAGAAAGATGGCCATTGAAATTACAGCAAATATCAATTCACTAATTTAATCCAGTAATTGGAGTGTGACGAAGAGAGAATATGAAGCGTGTCTAAACGGAAAATTGAAAGCTGTACACGTGTTATGTTCAGGTTGCTTTCCAGTCTTTGTGTTTTACATGTTTGTGTATATGTAATGTGTCTGAACATGATACTGTTTATCTTCCCGTGTGTTATCTCAGATCTCTCAGGAGACAGCGATTAGTGAGAGAGCTCACTTGGAGCAGAGGGTGGAGGACCTGAAGAAAACTCTACTGACAGTAAGAAGTGTTTAAACACTAAAATCTTTATACACTCAGCTGAGCTCAGATCATGACTGTACATCATGACTGAATGAAATCAGTAAATAATTGAGAATAACATGTTAGAAACCTAGTATTAATGCAGTGATTAGAGGACACCGGCACATACTTCACAGGTAAAGAGCACCAAGAGCACCTTAAAAACCATAACAAATTCCTTGTGTGTCTGTGCACACTTGGCGAATAAAGCGGATTCTGATTCTGATTCTGATTCTGATTCTGAAAATAACAAAACAGCGCCACCTACAGTACTGGACCAATTATGCATGATAGCCAATACAGTATTGTGGAATTAAATGCGAGCTTGTAAGTTTGCAGAAGCGCTCTTATCATCTCTCCATCGAGTTTGTGGAGGTCTTAACACTAAGATAAGACTAAGGTTGAATGTGAAACAAAAGCCAAACAAACAAAAAGATTCCTAACTCTAGTCATGCAAGAGCTGATATTTACAAGTGCCCTTTGGTTTATTGTAAAAATATGGCTCCTTGGCTAGTTCCTCTGATGTAAAAGCATGATGATTATGCACAGATGGAGCAGGAGCGAGCTGAGCTGAAGAGCAGACAGGCACAGATGAAGGAGGGCATGGTGGGTCTGGAGGAGCAGGTGAACACGCTCAGTGGAAAGCTAGCCACTACTGATGGGGAACTCAGCTGCCTCAAAAATGAATGCAACGTGCTTAGGTTAGCCATGTCATGTAGTACAAATATTTCTTTACTTTGTTTCGTTGCGTTTGGTTGATTTGGAGTTTCCAGTCTCCAAATGTTTCGTAGTAGTAGTAGTAGTAGTAGTAGTAGTAGTAGTAGGAGTGAGCCAAGGCAACCAGACTTGTAGTGTGATCATGTAAATGTTTCACTGTTCAATTATTTTATTACTTCTTTTTAAATCTTTCTGTATTAGATATACCAATGGCATCTTGAAACTAAAACCCAATAGTCTCTAATAGTTCCTGACTGAGGTTTAAAAAGGTTACCACTGGTGTTGACAAACAACATTATCATATATATTCGGTAGCCCCTTGGACAAGTCAAAGCTGGCTGCTTCTATGTGACTAGGATAAAAGTGCTGGCTAACCTAATATAAAAATGCATGGTGAGTTTGTTTGCTAGTTATAGTAAGTGTGTTAATGCCGTCTAAGGGAGACAACATGTCCAATATGGACCCAGAACCAAAAGTCAGCAAATCTATGGACATTATTTCAGCTATTAGCTGTGGGTTTTAAAATCATAAAAAGTATCATTGGATTTTAGCTTCTTTATTTTCTGATGATATGTACATATGTACAATCTTGTGGTGACTGTTACTAACAGCCTACATGACAGCTTTATTCAGCTTGGTTTAGTCAGTGTTTTCACAAAGATCTGTGACTGTTAATTAATCTGACTATCAAAAAATAAATAAATAAACGATGTGCAGGATGTAATCGCTGACATTACATTATATTACATTTACATTATATCAGTCATTTAAATGTTGTCTATATAATATTGTCTATAATCAGTCTATACATTAGCAACAATTAATAAAAATAACATCCAGAATATGAATGGCCCCAAACTAGGAATCATTTACCATGTAGTTTTTATGATTTGATTTCATTTCTTTGAGCTCGTTCTTCTTGCTGTAACTTTGGCAGGCTTTCTAACACTCAAACAGAGAACAGCCTGAGTGAGACTCAGAAGCGTCTGATTAACAGGATTGGAGATCTGCAGCGAGTGCAGAAAAAGAATCAACATCTGGAAGAAAAGAACGGTAAGGGCAATTACACAAATTTGGCAATTACACAATGTTCTGATGCACCGGAGGTTTTTAAGAATAACGCCAAATAATAGGTATATCCAATATGTTTATTATAACAACCTGTAAAATATTAGGCTTAAGATTGTAGAAAAATAATCTTGGGATTTCCATTACAGTTGTCTTCCTTGATCCGTTTCACATGAAATTCTGCCTACATGTTTATCTATAATAATTAGATAGCTACTGCATA
This sequence comes from Tachysurus fulvidraco, assembly GCF_022655615.1. NCBI lineage: Eukaryota > Metazoa > Chordata > Actinopteri > Siluriformes > Bagridae > Tachysurus > Tachysurus fulvidraco. The sequence goes on along the minus strand of NC_062535.1, from coordinate 9,142,583 downwards.
TCAGATTAGAATCAATTGTAAGCCTTCTGATTCTGGTGTCATTTGATTTTTTTTTTTCATTACACAATGTGTGTGTTACTCATAGCGCTTGTATTTTTGTGTAGAATCTTTGCAAAAGGAGCTAACTGTTCTCAGAGAGGAGCTGAATGTGCTGCAGAACACTGTTTTTGAACTGACCCAGCACAGGGATACTTTACAAGAACACCTGGAGAGAAAGAATAACCTGCTCTGCTCCAATAACAAACAGCTGGATGAGAAGGTAACCATACATCGCTGCAAGAACGCACAAATACTACTGTAGTAACATGTAAACACACACCTATGGAGTTCAGTAACTAAATAACTATGAGGATTAAATGAGATTGTTATTCCTTTTTTTTTTACCACTTCAGCACTGATGAATTCTTATCCTTATTGGTCAGAAGGTTTTGATTCATTTTCTATAACTAGACAGATCTACATATACTGTAAGGGTAATATTAATGTTATGGTTCCTATAGAAACAGATCATTGTGTGGACTGATTCAGAATGTGTGTAATTGACATGGAAAATTTGTTTATTTTTCTAATGAGTCCAGGGTATTTTTTTGTTACAGTCAGTAATAAAGTTGTAAATTTTAGGTTTTCCACCACATGACAGTCTTCATAGTATAACATGTTTCTCTTGTCTAATAATTGGAAATGTTTGTATTGGAAAAACACCAGTTATCAATAAATAATCTTATGCGTCTTATTTGGCCCCTTCATACAACACAGTCATGAGTTATTTCCTCGGTCTAATCGTAGGCCATTTCATAAACAAGAACATAAAAACAAACTTGACTAACAACAGCACTCTCGCATTCACTAACAGAGATGAGAAAGAAAATATACACACGCTGGTCAACAGACACATTTACCAGGTTAGGGTTTGCTGCCGTGTTCAACATACAGTGATTGTATTGCTGCTATCAGCATGTTCTATGAAGTCACCACTAGGTGTTCCTACTACTGGTTGCCATAGAAATAATGTTTATCAGTGTGTGGTGCAATTCAGTTATCTTTTCTCAAAAATGAAACCTTTTGGATAGAGATTTGGCGTTTGTATATAAAGTTCACGATCCATATTAGCTTAAAATTAAACTTTGAATCACTTTGTCTTGATGGACAGGCTCACAATAATTACTGTCACTCATCAAGTCACCAGTTCTTATTAAAAACGAACGATCTCTGGTTAATGTCAATGTAGCATTAAGCATATTCACTAATATTCCACTGCTTTCAGGAAAACTCCATTCATAATATGAGCCTACAGATTGAAGATCTGGAAGCAAGTCTACAGTGAGTGACTGTACAGTCTATAAGTCTATAAACATTTTATTTTATAGCTTTATACCACAATATGTTTTGTAGCTGCTTGTTATTTCATTTGTAACACATCCATTTAGTTCACAAAGCGTTTGGATTTTCAGATGTAAACTTCTTTCTTCCATAAACACATCTTATAAATAATACAAGAAGATTTGCCTGTAAAGAGGAATCCCCATTGTGTACTCTATACAGACTAAGATTGTCTTAATCTCACTGCAGATTTAATATAATACTTGTGAATTTGTGTCTGTCAGCCAACGTCACATGCTATAATTTGCTAAAAGTGCTATTACAGTGACTTCATATATTGTATGATTTATGACTACAGAGCTGTGGAGGAAACAGTGAGCAGCAGGGATCGAGAGCTGGACAGGATGAGGAGGAAGCTGTTGGATTCAGAAGATGAGCTCGATGCTGTAGTGGAGCTCAAAGATGCTACGCTGAGAGATAACATGCAGCTCAGGGAGGATATGGACCAAATGTGTCTAGACAAAAAGGTCAGGGATTCCGTTTTGAAACTTGATGTGTAGAGATAGCTTACAGCTGTTGTAACTTAAGCGATAACAGGAAATAATTTTAATGTAATTTCTAGAAAATACAGTGTGTGTATTGTATTTTAGTTCAAATAAATCCTGATACGCTCAGAGTTTCTAAGATCTTTCCAGATCATCAATGGCCCTGAACGGAATAAAGAATTTACTGTGGCGTTCCTTTTTGTCTAAGGCTTTGCAGATGAAAATAGACAAGGCCTCTCAAGAGATTGAGGTTTTGGAGAGGAAAGTGCAAAACTATGTGTCTGATATCTCCAATATTGAAGACCAACTGTCCTCCAAGGTATTGCTGCATTAGCTCATGTCCAAAATATCACTCTGAGAAAAAGCCTTCTTCAGCCAATGTCCTTGTTGTGGATTGCAGGCTAGAGCAAATCACACTGATTTGTTTTTAAACTAGCGATGTTCTTTGCAGGAGCGAGAGTGTAAAGCGCTGCAGGAATGTCAGATGCAGCTGAGAACCTCAGATTCAGAGAAACGCAGACTCAGAGAAAGAGTAGAAAGTCTGGAGAGAAGTCTGCAAGAGGTGGGAGAAACACACACTCAAACATTTGTTTCCGTTTGTATTGTTTCTAGAGTAACAAATAATACTCTGTCATGCTCTACATACTCTAATTAAAAACAAAAAAAGCCTTCAGTGCTTTGTAACAAGCTATGAAGGCAGATTTATTTTTTCCGTGCTACTACTTGTGTTGGTTTTCCACAATGACGTGTACTTTTGTGCTTCTTTATATATTATGTTATTTACTTTGGTATTAATTGTGAGGAACTTATTTCAGAATTGTATAGGGGACCATGGAGGCTTAGTGATGAGCATGTTTGCACATTTGCTGGCGAGTGAGCAGAGCATTAAATAGAGATAGACTTCTGCAATACGATGGACTCTCATTCTCTCTCTGGCAGGCTATCAGTGCTGAGCAGAGCTGCAGTGCTGAGCTCAAACAGCTGACATCCACAATTAAGAAACATGAGGAAGAGCTGTGGCAGATGCAGAGCAAGCAGTTAAACACTCACCACGACTTGGAGAAAACCCGCGATCTCTGTGTCAAACTGGACTCTGGAAAAGAAGCAGTGTGTAGATTCACTGACAGAACACTTACCTGGGCTCAATTTCCCAAGTCTATCAAAGCTTGACTTTACACATTCTCTTAATCTCAATAGTTAAGGGGAAGTGGTAGCCCAGTGGTTAAGGTGTCGACTATTGATCAGACGGTCATGTGTTTGCCACCAAGCTGCCACTGCTGGGCAGTGTAAGTTGCTCTAGATAAGGGTGTCTGCTAAATGCTGTAAATGTGTGTGTGTTCATCAGGTCCAGCAGGAGCTGGAGTCCTGTCGCTCTGAGCTGGAGCTCCTGAGAAAGCAGCTAGCAAGCGAGCGAGAGAAAGAATTACACTTGCATCTCAGCTCTCAGGAGAGGCTTGTTGAGATCCAGCTGCTCAGGGACAAACTTGCTGTAGCTGAAAGCAAGTCGTAAGTACAAGCTCATACACACATGCTAAAATGATGAACTGATGCACCTCCTCCAGCATAAACCACACATTTGGAGATAAACCACACCCAGAAGAGAGTGGGTGCAATTTTAGTCTGGGTCCTTCCAAAGATTCTTTCTTTTTTCAGGGAGTTTTCCCTGGCACTGTCACATCTACAAACTCACCATGTTGCTTATTATTCATAATAGAAAGTTTTTAGAATGGTCTGCGGTGTTAGTGGACATTTCTCTACTCTCCACCATCCCTTGAAGGATCTATATTCATATTATATTTTTTTAAATGTTTGAAGCTATTAATAAATAAACTGGATTATGTTCAATACATTTATATAGCGTCTTGTTGTACTCTTATTTTGTGTTGTCTCAGGAGCACTCAGAGCAGAGAAATGGCTCAGATAAGGACACGGTTTACACTGTTAGAATCTGACATTGAGTCCACACGGAGGCAGCTGAACATGGAGCGAGAAGAAAGGTAACAGTGCTTACTTAAATCCACTTTTATTCCTTGTCCAGCACCTGGGATTTAAGGAATTATACACGACAGGGCCGGCTGTTAGAGGAAAATAATCTAGCTCCCAGCATCACCTTAAAGTGGATTATCTTTTTATTACTCCATATTTGTAGGATTTGAATGAACAATATGTCATACATTTTAGCTATTTATATTTGCATATTATGTTGTGGAACATACCTGAGACAAGTTCCTTTTATCAATTCATTAGTTAAATTCTAACAGATGGATAAAGCTATTCATCTCTCTTGAATTCAAGAAGGCAAATCCGTGGCATGTCATATTATCAAAGAACCTGAAAACACTCACACGGCTGAAAGTCACTGAATATCACAAAGCTCAAGATTCCATAAACATTTAATGAATATCTTTTAACAAAAAACTTCACCAGATCACACTGAAAAATTCACCAGTGTTCTGGTGCAAGTTGAAGTTAAAGCACCGTGGCTTAGTAAAAGTTAAGGTGACCAATATTCAAAAAATTTGAAAGCTCAATGGCATTGTAAGTACAAAAAGGATGAACACAACACTGCAATGCCACAATGCTAATTACTTAAACTGTAAGAGTAAGTTCAGTTTAAGATTTAAGATGCAGTTAATTAACTCATTCACTTTTAAATTAACCTGAAGATTTCAAGGACATCTTTATCTCTCTCGTCTCTAATCTCTTCGGCTTTGCGTATGTTTTTCCTTTTCTCACTTTGCCTCTCAGGGAACACGCGGTGAAGGAGGTTCGTAGACTCGGACTCTCAACAACCTTCTCCGCTCCACTCTTGTCCTCCACCATGCGCAATTCTCTCTCCCCTGTCCATCACTCCCTCAGCCCTAACAAATCCCATTCACCTGGGCATTTGCCTCACACCACGTCTGACCATCTGCCGCTGGGACGCTCACCTAACAGGTGTGTGTGGCTCACAATGTCATTAAATGTCAACAGAAATACTGTACACGCATGTGCTTTGTTCACCTTCACACAATGAACAGCTTGATTTTAATTATACAGTCAGATGCAATTCTAATAAATGCATCCAGTCTACTGTTTAGAAATCCAAAAGCTTTATGATTTACATTTGTATAATCGCACTAAGCTTGAACTATTTATTGTAAATATGTGAATAAGTTAATATTCAATATATTAAGTATCTTATTATTTATATTTTGCAGGAGCGTAACTTTCAGAAAACCCTATGACTAAGCAGACGTGGACCGGACAGCGTTGGAAGCACAACAATTGTACTGTGACACCACTATGAGCCTGCTTTTTAAAATAAAGCATTTTATATTTGAATCTACTTTATTTAAGTCACGCTTGGCGTGACAACACTGGATATCTAACAGTAATTCATATATGAATGGTGAAAATGTTTCGGTGCTACATTTGTATGCATTTTTATGCCTTATGTAAAATGCAATATTTGAATTCACCTTTGTATCTTGTCTTGAATTAAAGATTTTGTACTAAAGAAGATTAAAATGAATTATGATTGATTTTCTAGATATTTTTAAATATGTGTAAATTTGTGTACTCAATAAAAGCCAGATTCTACACTTTGGATAATGGTTTGAAAATTATGTTGGAGAATATTTTATTTTTATACTTTAATCAAGACAAAAAGGGAAAAAAATTCAATATATTATTTAATTTTTGTCAACTTTCTGGACGGATACATGTGACGTTGTTAATTTGACCAATCACTGGTTGAGACGGATGAGGGGGGCGTGGCTTAGCGTCGCGTGACAGGCACTTCACATCCTAGTTACACCTGGAGGTCCGAGATGGTCTCGCGCTTCAGGTAAGATGATTATTATCCTTTACCTTTTTTTCCTTTTCTTAGATTGATTTTTTGTTGTCAAAATCACGAAAGTAAATGTTTACTCTATATAGAAACTAAATTCTAATTCGTTTTATGGAATAAAGTATTATAAAGGCATTTCTTCAGGTTAAATCTCTAGTAAACTTTCTATAAGTAAACTTTACATTTCTATGTTGAGGCTCTCAGGGTGAGATAAACAGCATGGAGTAGAGCGTTTAGGTCTGAGTTTAGGTCTGAGTTTAGGTCTGAGTTTAGGTCTGAGTTTAAAGTCCAATTTGTCCAATCCAGCTTTAACAGAAGGTACAGATAAAAATTACAGTGAGGAAACTTTCTTTTTTCTGATTAATGTAGTTGTTCTCATTTGGTCAATTTTTAATTTTTTTCTTAACCCCCAGGTTCAGTACTCCAATAATATAGAATGATTGTTTTCTTATGGGAAAGATTATGAAAACAAACAAATAAATAAATAAAAAGCAACTAATTAATTCTTAAATAAATAAATAAAGTGCTTAATTAATTAATTATTAAATAAATAAATAAGTAAATAAATAAATAAAGTGCTTAATTAATTAATTAATTAATTCATAAATAAATAAATAAAGTGATTAATTCTTAAATAAGTAAAAACAAATTAAGTGATTATTTAATAAATATATAAATTAATTATTTATTTAATAAAGTAATTAATTACTTCTTAAAGAAAGAAAGAAAGAAAGAAAGAAAGAAATTCTTAAATAAATAAAGTAAATAATTCTTAAATTATTTAATTAATGAAGTAATCAATAAATATATAGAGTAATTAATTCATTATTTAATAAATAAATAAATAAAATCATTGAACGTTTTCCTTTTCTCATAGGAATAGGTATATCCTATAAGCTAGCTGTAAATTATTGTAGTGTGATTTATTACTATTTCTTAATTATTGCCGTGAGAGATAGATATCATCGTATATACTTTTACTACATTTAAGCTACTTTGTCTGCAGATTAGACCATTAATTGGAAAACTGACTATTAGATATACCAAAGGATTAGATTTTATTTCAGGTGACAGTGTCTATTAACGTGTATATTACTGTATTGCACTGATATCATGTCCTCAATGTTTTTAATACCTCATGGTAGTCTAAACTCTCCAGAAACATCTCTAAAACTTGGAAATACACAACACTTTGCTTCTGTGTGCAGTCTAAAGAGCACACGGTTCGATGGTGAAGTTAATGAAGAGCTTTTCTGCACTCTTAGAATTTGATGTTAATCTGTAACAGGGTGAATCTTATTGTTATGTAGCCTGCAAGCGGACGCCCGGGGATTTCTGAAAGGCTGTGAGGTTAACAACATTAAGCTCTATGTGTGTTTTAAGCAAGACAATATGTACAGTACAATCCCGGGATAGTCCATGTTTGCAATTCTGTGCATGTATTTTGTTTAAAAAATAGTGAAACCTGGCTCATTAAACAGATGTTCATCTAAAGCATATCAGTCATCCACAGCCGTATATTATACAGTAGCTGCAATGGATAGTAGCAGCTATGTATTTAAATGAGAGAGAAAAACGATGGGGTTTATTTAGGCCTGTGATCCATATCAAAGCTTAATATTCATTTGTATTCATTTGTCATATTCAACTTAATTAATTACAGTTGTTTTTTACTTAGCGTATGAATAAGCTTTTGGCACCTGGAGCTCCACTGCCCTTTTCTCACGGTTGTGTGGTTGTGAGTTCACATTGCAGGACTTACCCCAGAGAGCTCAAACTGCATCCCTTTACATTTGTAATTCATTCTGTATAAGTGGTTTCTAACCATATACACCTAAATGGCATTTTAATGATCTTCAACATGTGTTTTAGATTAGGAGATATCTTGTGCAGATTGTGTTCTGATTACATAACCTAGCAGTTCAAGAACACTCTATGGCCAACTGTTTGTGAACCTTCACACTTACAGTATCACACCCATATGTGCTGGCAGAACGTCCCAATCCAGAATAAGGCACAGCCACAAAAACATTTCTGAGGTCAGACACTGATGTCAGGCAAGGAGGCCTGGGGTGCAGTGGGTTCCAGTTCATCCAGTGGTGTTCTTCATATCCAGCCTTGGTACATCATGTGTTTATGGACCTTGCTTTGTGTATTGCTTTTGTGCTCCAGTGTATATGTTGTATTCCCAGTCCAGGAGATTCTTATTTTGTGACATTGGAGTAGATGTAACCTGAGCACAATGGGGGAAATCCATGCCCATGAGTCGAGCAATGATGTGAAGGTGTCTCAGCAGTTTGATGGGTTATGACTCCTTCACTCTCTGGCTTTCCATCCATTAGACATGAATGGGGTCTTGTAATGCTATTGATCTCAGTGTAGTGTCCCACAGGGCTCTTTATAACTCCGTGGTTACATTATTATACATAATAAATAATGTGTAATGAGGCACCAGACACAATTTTTGAAGGATTCTTGTACAGCGTTTAATGAACAAAAGGAGCAACAATCTTAGACTGAAATCAAGGTCAGCAAAACAGGCAGGAAGATCAAAAACCAGGAAGTACAATCCAAATCCAAACAGCGAATAATCCAATAGAACTAAAACAGGTCATACACGGTATCAATGGAAAACTGAACAATGAACGACTCGGGATTGGAGGCAGAACTATCAATGGTTTAGGTATTTCGGCGAGGGCTCCGTCTCTTGTTCTATAGATGGATTTCAGAAATACTGCTTACAGTTAACGGCTTCCTGACAGAATAATGATGGTGTAGTGGTCACATTGGAATCTGGAATCAAATCAATTCTGGAATCAAAACAAACAAAACTAAAGCTAAACTAGACAATCCTAATTCAGGAAAAGTGAAAAACAGCAATCAAGACGGACAGATAAACTGTCTCTTCAGAAACACAATGTTGGAGCAAGCGTTTGCAAACTAAAACTAAGAGTCCCAGGTATTTAAAAGAATCATCTGTTTGCAAACAAGAGAGTGTCATTAATAATCAAGAGAAACTGAACAGGGAAAAGAGGGAGGCAAAATACAGTTTAAGGGTCCAGCAAAGGCAGTCAGGATTTCAACTCACTACCAGTATTTCAGGATGATAGACTCTTAAAACCATGGTCTAAAAACCTGAGCTCTGGGATCATTCAACAATTTCAGGTAAAGTGTTTCTTTAGAAGAAGCTAAAGTGAGCAAATAAAGGCTTCCTTTTTAGACTTGCATAATAAGAAAGTGCGATGACAGAAGGAGAGAGAGAGAGAGAGATCAGCCAAAGATAATAGCTATCCAAAGGTCATTTAGAAGGAGGAATACTTTACTGGATTGCTAAGGAACAGTATGTGCATCCGCAATAACAGTGTTAATGATCGAGCAGTTCTCTTAGCTCAAGTCACAGAGCGTCATCAGTGTACTCGCTCAACAGTTCTGCTTATAGAAGTGTTTTTCATTTCTGTTATTTATCTAACTTGTACGAGATGTTCGCTTGTACATAGCAGACACCCTGCAGCCAATGACGGACGTTCACCATACGTACAGAATCTAAGTACCTTTAAATGATTTTGGGAGATTAAAATTAAAATGAACTCCTTTTTTTTGCACCAGGCCACACTACACCACTTCATCATCGATTATTTACCTACAACAACACTCACTATTGTGTTGTATTCCTTACCATAACACAAAGCTCCCCTATTGTAATGATTATTATCCAGCATTATAGTTATACACAGTGGATCAAATGATTGTGTGGAAGAGTGAATTCAGCCTACATGGTCTTTTCTCAGTGAACAAATAGACCAAAGGTTCCTCCCTGACACAGATAATATTACCTGAGTGTAAGGCAGCACCTAAATCAAGGCATTCAGAAGAGTTAGGGCCGAAAAGACCAGAATGGCCCAAAATCAAAAGCTAACCTTTCAAACTGCATTGTAGTTGTCTGAGCGAGCAAAGTAACACGAGAGTTAATCAACTAATGTGGACATGTTAGCTATATCTTAAAGAAGAATTTTCTACAATACAGTATTGTGATCACAGATGCGTCGTGGTTTTTTCTTTATAGGTAGACCGGAGTTCTTTGATACATTCGAACATCTGCCATTATTGTCCTTAAATACCAAACGTGTCATGTGATGTGTAATCAACTGTTCTGTAAATGTTTAATTGATGAGTCAGAAAGTGTTTCCTTGTACATTAAACACTTGAGCCATGTGAGAATGCATGATGGACTTACACTAGTGCAGAAGCACTTCTCTGTATCATCTGCAATTATCGAAGCTCCTTACAAACTTCACCATTTATCACTCGTCCCAGAAGAGATCTAATCTAGAGTTAATTAACTGTAACAATCAGCGTGCAGTGTATTGTAGTTTATTGTTCATATTCCCACAGGCTTTTCTAGTCCCACAATTACCGAAAGAAGACTTAAGGGTACAGTTCACAAGCCTACACAATACCCGCATTAAGGCTTACATGACAGCTGACCTGCAGAAACACCTTTGAAGGCATATTACTATATGTCAGAAAGTCCATTTTTGTGACGCCTGATTAAAGTGGTGGATTTTGGTTGATTTATATTAAAACACCATGATTTTGTAGCTCAGTATACTACTCCTGTTCTTAAGATGAAGATGATGATGATGATGTATGACGTTCAATTATAGAGAAAAAATTTTATATCAAATTAAACTAATTAACTGTCAGCTGTCAAAAAAGTAGAGTATCTTTAAACTATCTTTAAAAACCACGAGCCTGTGTTTATCTGTCCTGTCCACTGCACTGAAAATGTTCATGGGGTAAGTATGGGGCAGCGTTATTTATGCCTCATTGGGCCTTTTTTTAACAAATGGAGCTCCTGTTTTTGACAGTTAGGGGGAATAATAGCGCTGTGGAGTTATTATAATTGCATATAGAAAGCTGAGCAAGTCGAGATTTTTTACATCAGGTTAAATCTGTACAACAGCAACATTTTTACATCAGTAGTCACTCAGAAACGGCAATTAATTTAGCTTACAGTAATTTAAGATGTATAGAGATGTTAATGAGGATTTTATAAGATTACAAACATTTGTTGAAAGGCAGAAATAAATAATAAGGCTTTGTTTGCCTTTATGTATAAGCCACCACTGCTTTCTTCATTGATTTAGAGTTAAACAAGTATTACGTCTAGTACACGATAGCGTAGAAGCAAAAGTTAGCTGATCAATGTCACGTAAAGCTCAGCTGTGCACTCGTAGATCCTCGAACTGTAGTAAAAGGAATTTGCATAGCTATTACTACACTGGATATAGAGCGGATTATGATAATATGCAAACATGGACAACAGAAAAAGAGAGAAACGCCTGCTAGTTAATTCAGTCAGTTCTTTATTGAAGCTTTCATTGAATATAGTGTGCCTTAGTAAATAGGGGAAGATGATGAGATTATTATGCAACAATAAACACTCACTAAGCACTTTCACTTGACCAAACCTGCTTTGTGTTATCACACCAGGCTGGTGGAGGTGGTGTAACGGTGTGGGGTTTAAGTGCCACATTTTAGGGCTATTAATACCAATTAATCATCGCTTGAATGCCACTAGATGCCACAGCCAACACAGTTTTCTAATGGTAATCTTCCACTATGATAATATATCACGACGCAAAGCAAAAGTCTTTTTTAACTGGTTTCATGAACATGACTAGGAGCTCAATGTTCTTCAGGGGTCTTCCCAGGCACTGGATCTGAATCCACAGAGCACCTTTGGGATGTGGTTTAACAGGAGATTGTCAGCATGAAAGTTCAGCTAAAAAGAAAAATCTCCAGAAATCGCAGGGTATAATCATGTCAACATGGACCAGTAGGAATGTGGAGGCCATGACAGCAAGAATTGATGCTGCTTTGAGAGCAAATGGAGTCCTAACCCAGTGTTATTATCGTGTTCCTAATAAAGTGCTTGTATATTAGAGCTTCAGTTACAGCAGAACCGCTAGAGTACGGTAAATAGATAATGTGCACAGGCAACCAGTTAGACAATAATTTACTCAAAAATAAATGTATTATGTGAAGATGAAGATCCTACATGTTTAGGCAGCAAGAGTGACGATTAGATATGATCAGTTCAGTGGATTCATACACAGTATTTTTTAACATCGCTTTGTTAATTTACCAGATTTAATAAATTGAGAAGAGCTGTCTTGCTACATACGGTATGACTTGTGCCAGGTCCGGCTCATTAAAATGCAGTACGGTGACTTGGTTCAAACAAAGTGGGGAGCCAAACAAACAAAGAGACAAAATTGTTGCATTAATGATATTTGAAAAAGTTTATAGTTTGTTACTCTACAGCTGAAGGAGTGAAAAAGTGAAATATAATAATTAGAATTAGTTACAGAGTTCATGAACTCACTCTGAGATTGGTCTAACTCCTTATGTACTTTCCCACTAACAAATTTCACATGCACTTTTTGTCCCGGCTTTCATTCGTTTACAGATGTCAGTGATACAATGGCAACGTATGGTGGTTGTTAGTGTGTGTGTGTGTGGGCACAGCCTTCTTCCCAGAGAGACGGAGGCAAACAAGGGACAAAAAGGAATCTACAGAGCAGAGTGAAAGAAGAGATCATTGACACTTCTCTTCACCCTGCTGGTAAGTTTATATCATATGTATAAGCTAGGTATATAAATATATAGGTATATAAATGCACATGCAACCTATTATGAGATTTTTTTAAATCAAAATTGGGATCCATATACAGGCTTCTTTTCATCTGTGTGTTATTCAGTCCACTGTGTCTAATCTCTCCATGTCATGGCCTTGATTTTCCATTCACAAGCTGAATGGTATTGAGATACAAAGAAAGGTAGTATAGTGTAGAAAGGATGACGTACGGGGACTTTGAGTAAACAAGCTGGAGTCTATGCAACACAAACTGAGTTAAGAGTGAACTGTTATATTATATTCTCCATTCCGAACACAATAACCCAAAGTGAGCTTTTCCAGGCAGGATAGTAAACCTTGTTATGAAGAACTCATACAGAGAGTTCGTTGCTTCATTTAACATAGTGCACAAATAGGGAAAGATAAAACAAGCCCAATAAATAGCTGTGTAACAACCTCTAGTTTGGGATAATGTTTCCTGATTAAAAGCCATTTGTTGATCTTTCGTCCCAGCCCGATAAAGAGACCACAAAGGTTGAATAGACATTATGTGTTCAATTGCTTTGCCCTTTTCTAAATGTACTGTTATTTCCACATTGTGTGTCTGGGACTAGTGCATAAGTGAGTATAGGCAAAGATTGTAGTACTGAGCATGAGATTTAATATAATATCATTGTCATCCATGCGGTGTAGATTGATAGGCAACTAGCGTCTCAGCCTGGGCCAAAGTCAACTCCACACCCGTGTCAGTTGGCTCTGTCACAGTTAAGCAACCTTTCATCATAGAAACCTAACTGTGTTCTTGAAAGCTTCTGGTCTATCACACAGATTGACAGGAAAAGAACAACACACAAATCAAGTACTCCTGACATACTGTTTTTATATTTTAGAGCCATGTGATATATTTTTAAACAATTTGTACAGTGCCTTGGTACATGTTTTATTAATAATAATAATAATAATAATAATAACTTTATTTTCTATAGCGCCTTTAAACGTAGATCTCAAAGCGCTTCACAGAAGAAAAAAGGAAACATGCAGTTATACAAATAATAAGTAAGATATAAAAACACACAAAAATAAAAACATGCTATCAAAACAAGTAACAAAATCAAATTCAAGTAAAAGCTACCCTGATGTAAAAGCTACCCCTAACCTGTTTGATTCGTAACCCAAAGGTTGTGAGTTCGAGTCTCGGGCCGGCCACGACTGAGGTGCCTTTGAGCAAGGCACCAAACCCCCCAACTGCTCCCCGGGCGCCGCAGCATAAAAATGGCTGCCCACTGCTCCGGGTGTGTGTGTTCATGGTGTGTGTGTGTGTTCACTGCTGTGTGTGTGCACTTTGGATGGGTTAAATGCATAGAACAAATTCTGAGTATGGGTCACCGTACTTAGCCATATGTCACATCACGTCACTTTAAAATCCAGCCGATATCTGACTGGGAGCCAATGCAAGGACTCCAAAACTAGAGTGATGTGATCGCATGCCCTGCTTCCAGTCAGGATTCGGCCGGCTGAATCACCAGCTGTAATTTATTTAGGGTAGCATTTAAACCCCCGACCAGCAAAACATTACAATAATCAATGCAGGAAAACACAAAGATAGCCACTTTTCAGCCACTGGGAGTGACAGCATAGGATGCAATTTGGCAATGTTTTTTGAATGAAAGAATGATGTCTTTACAGTGTTCTGAACATGGGGAACAAATGTTAAATGTTTGTTTTGTTTGGAATTCTAGTGTAGAGCCATCCACACAAAGATAAAGACTCAGCCTTACGTAATTGGTAGGGTGAACCAATGAGTATTACTTCTGTCTTGTCACTGTTCGGACACAAGATATTTCCAGACATCCATTTTTTTTGTGGCGATAAAACCTAGACCACAAAATGTCTTGGGATTATATGTCATGAATCTATCCACGGTGGCTTATACTGTATATTCTTTGCAATTAAAAAAAGCCACGATTTGGGAATTGGTGTGAAACCTGTACATTTGTTCTGGTGCAATCAGTTACAGTCGGAGGTCACATACTGTACTTCACTGAAATTAAATTGACTGCAATTAAAGCTTAAAGTGTTCTCAATATAAATACCATCAAAGTTCATACTGAGAACAGTCAGGAAGAATAAAAAATAAAAACATATCTAGGGCCAAATTCTGGAAAAGTATCAAACAAGGTTTGGTTAGGGGAGAAAGAAATCCTATCCATCAGAGCACCATAAAATCTATTATTAATAAACAGAAGAAAAATGGCAGAGAGAATGTCATCTACCAAACTGAATGGATGGATTTATTCCATTGGTGACATCATCCAAAGACAATTGTCTTGAAATATCAGGCCAATCTTGAATTGCAGCTATTATGTTTTTTGTTTTTTTTTAAAAAAGACAACCTCCAGAACCATATAAATCTTAAGGACTTTAGATCTTTACATTTATATTCAACCAGTTTCCTTCTTAGTTTTTAAATATTCTCTTCCCAACCACCATTTCTTCTGTTTGCCAACACTCACATTTTGTTAACTCGTTGTTCAAAGCAGTACACGGTGCAAATTTAATTCGGTATTGTAGAAGAGTGAGAGATGAAGAGATAAAGAGTATACTTCTTGTAAGAGATACAGATAACCCTATTTGCTCTAGCCCACACACTTTTCTTGTTCAAACCTCAATATAGATACAGATATCTGAAGCTCTGAACAGATAGAGCTGCAGAAAATGGCATTAAGTTACAACTGGATTATGAAATTTGGCCCCATGTTCACTGATAATATAGCTGAGTGGCAGCATTTGAGCAGTAACAAGGAATAACCTTGAGGTTAGCCAGAACGAGCGTTATGCTTTCCGCATACAGCTGTGTATTATCGCATTACATTAATTAATACTTTGATCCAGTTTTGGATCTGTCTAAAAGAATATAGCAATCAAGCACTAAGGTCCAAGGACAACAAAGTACACTATGTGTTCCCTGACTATCTATGAGGCATCCAGAGATTGTATCTGCTCCGATTGTCTTTTTGGACCTACATTGAGATGAGGCCAACCATCTAAAGATGTACCAGCTCCAGTTGGATTCTGCTTCATGAAGTATTTTGGACATTCTAAGAAGAGATGCCAATTACTGTACATGTGGACATTTCGAGGACAATAACCTTTTCATCAATACGCAATTGTCAGACTGTATATTTATAATCGCACCCTCCAGTGTCACTCAAATGAGGATGAGGTTCTCTTTTGAGTCCGGTTCCTCTCAAGGTTTCTTCATCTTCCATCTGAGTTTTTCTTCACCACAGTCGCCTCAGTCACCTCAGATTTGTTCACTGGAGATAAATACAAACACATTTATATATAAGTCTCATAGTAATGAACTTTTGTGTTATATTAATCTTTGTATCATATACACATTTTTTGTATTATGTGTCTTATGTTCTGTAAAGCTGCTTTGAGACAACGTCCATTGTTAAAAGCGCTAAACAAATGAATTAGAAATGAATTTAATTGAATTGAAGATTAAGCTTTTTCTGTACTGCTCAAAAGTTATGTTTTCTCAAGAAAGTGTCAGATATTTGTTTGTCAATGTCGCCTAACCTTTTTAACCAGCTAAGTCTACATCGTGTTATTTGATGTGCAGTCTGATGAAGCTTGAACTCCTGGGCTCAGGGTACAGTAGATGAATATGCAATTTTGTGTAGGTTATGCCACAATGCAAGTCAAGGCACTGCTATAGCATTAATATACATTTAGCATGTAATATGTTATGTCCTGTAAAATAGGTTAACAGATACAGTAATGGAGTCCAACCCAGGAGAAGTGAGTGGAAACACTGAGGATGCCACAGGTTAGTGATTCCTCTTTTTTAACCTCATTATTCTTCTGGTTTAATATCCTACTTCATTCACTTAAAGGTGGGGTGCACGATGTTTGAGAATTGCTTCAGAAAACCGAGTCGGGCCGACAAACGAAACAAACCTGTAGCCAATGAGCAGAAAGGGGCGGGTCTTGTCAATATGCAGCGGAGAGCGTGTTCAGTGCGCATGTGTGACATTAGCAGAACGCGATTGAAAGATTGACATGGCGGATAAAAATGAAAACTGAGCTAAACCTTTCATGGTACGACACACAGTACTACAAAAACACATTTGTATTACCATAGTATTACTCATTGAGTTTAGTTATTGATAAAAATATCCCCTCAGCCAGCTGCCCCAGCAGGTTCCACCATACTAGTTGCCTGGGTTATGTATGTATGTGTGGGGCGGAGCTATCCAAACAGGGGTGACACCTATTTGGGTTAGGGACGTGTTTGTTTAGGTGATTTCAAATGTCAACATTGGCTTTCAAACATCGTGCACCGCACCTTTAAATATTATCATTTGATGAAGATGTGTCTATTATCTGTGTTTATCAGGGAGGAAGAAGTCGAGGTTCAAGTTTCTCAAAGTGCGTCTTTTTGGGCGTCTGAAGAAAAAGGAGACCGAGGGACGAATGAAGCAGAGCCAGTCTACTGGTGATGTTACAGCACAGGAGGGTAGGAGAGGCGAGGATGACTCAGAGGATGATTGTCAGTAAGTAAAAGATTCACCATTCAATCAAATACCAGTCAAGCCAGTGCAAGCTTGCTTTGAAAATCTACTCCAGTGTTAGTCTTTGTAGTTATTTTTTGTGACAGTGCACGCATCTGTACTCTGCTGTTAAATCTGTGTAATGTCTGTTTAATCTGATGTCGCAGCTATCCAGAGGGAACATTAAGCTCCAGGGCATTGTCTCATGACAGCATCTTCCTGGCTGATCCAGTTCAGTCCTCACAGCCAACACGGGTTCTCTCACAGGAGAACGTTCACAGCAAGATTAAAGCTCTGCAGGTGAGCTAATAATCTGCACGTTTCTATGGTGTATTCATAAATTGCTGAAATAGTATTAACTCCACATTGTCTATATAATTCTGTTTATACACTCATCAGGTAGTAATCAAATCTAATCAATGTCAAGACTATGTATCATCTTCATAGCTTTATTGACTAAAAAGTCTTTTTCTAGTAGGACACTTGTACTTTTACTCAAGTTTTACTCATTGCTTTCTAGTACTTTATACAACACTGCATACAGTGCTGTGAAAAAGTATCTTCCCCTTCTTCTTTTTTTTTATTCTTTTACACACGAGATTGAGATCATCAAACAAATGTAAATATTAGGGCTAGGTAGGTCCGGGCAGCTTTTTTAGCTTAATAAATGAAATCATCAATTAAAAGCTGCATTTTGTTTATTTACTTTGGTTATCTTTGTGTAATATTACAATTTGCTTGATGATCTGAATCATTTAAAATCATGTGTGAAAAATATGCAAAAAAAAAAAAAAGGAAGGTGCAAAAACTTTTTCATAGCACTGTATGCAGTGTTGGATAAAGTACTAGAAAGCAACAAGTACTGTAAAACTTGAGTAAAAGTACAAGTATCCTACTAGAAAAAGACTTTTTCGTCAAACGCGCATGTGAGTGGGATGAAAATACCTCAAAGTTTCCCAGTAGGAGCAAGATTATTTAAGTAAACAATTTGTGTCAAGTTCACTCTCAAAATGGCAGTGGGAAAAATACGGTGATGATCATGTGTGCCCATGTGTATGATGTGGCTCTTTGGTAACACAGTACAATATGTGGCTCTTGGTCTCTGACCGGTTGGCCACCCTTAGTCTACGATAACGGGAGGTCCTCCAGTAGGGGCTTCCATGGCGGTTTCAGTTGTGCTTCCGCCTCCTTTTGGCAATATTACGCTGAAATAGAGCGTGCGGAGTTGCGTAATGCAAGAGCAGTGATTCGCCAAACCTCCCTTATTGCACACATTTCTTCTGATTTTATTTTGTAGTAACGAGTAACGAAGACGCTTGGTGGAAATTTAACGGAGTAAAAGTATACATTTTGTCTAGGAAATGTAGTGGAGTAAAAGTGAAAGTTGACATAAATTTAAATAGTGAAGTAAAGTAATTTCTACACAGACTGTACAGACATTCTTTCGGTTACAGGAGCATCAACATTTAGGTTTGTTAAAATGAAATTAAAAGCAGTCCCTGTCAGTTGTTTGTAATTCTGAACAGTTGAAGCTACAGCAACAAAACATGCGACTGGCTCCTCCATTGTTGATTCCTGGAAAGCGAATGGAAGACTCCGGGACAACTTCAGAGGATGACGGCTTACCCCGAAGTCCTCCTGAAATATCCTTCCAAGAGGTAGCTATGCAACGAGGAGCCTCTAAGGTGAATAAAAGGGATCAAGGAGAGTTTAAAGTTTGGTCAGATTTCTTTATTGTGAGTGAAATTGTGTCTATTACAGTATCCCGAAGCTAAAAGCCATGTCAGCTTGTTAAGTTTAGCAGGAACAGGAAGTGAAGAGGAAGAGCAGGTAATTTCAATATAAAATTAAAATACTACATGAATAGAAACTTTGATGTGGTGAAGTTGGGAGTGTTTCATTGTCCTTCATTAAGTCATTTCTTTTGCACCTCAGGGTGGTTTCTCACAGCCCTCATCAAGACCACTTTCTCCAGTACCCCATCTATCCTTAACAGAATCACCATCTACTGGTGTGGATTTCACAAGCCCCGCCCAGTACGTGCCCATCTTAGACAATTCAGCTGCCCGTCATCGCATGTCCATCAAGCCCAGGAATCAGCGAGCGAGCACCAAAGGAAAGAAACCACCTGTAAGGATTTTGATTTTGAATACTGATTTAAGAATAGCTCTAAGACACGGGTTAAGCTTTTTTCACAAATCAGTCAGCTTTTACACGTTTTTTAAACCGTCTTTACTTCGCCAATGTCTTTATCCTATCCTCTTTCCCAGAATCTGTATCGTCCACGGTCCAGCAGCATGAACAGCCTGGATGAGCCACTTTCAGAGAAGGAAGAGACACAGCAGAGTGTCACATGTACACAGTTCATGCAACATTACTCGTACACCTCTGAAGATTCAACCCAAGCTGAAGAACCTGTATCACTTCCTGCAAGAACACACTTACAGGAAGAAGCAGAGAAAGCGACACTGTTGACCGCAAGCCCGTGGAGTCCATTAAACAAAACTACAAAGCCGATTCAACACGAGGACAAAACCAACACCACTTCATCAGTGTCCTCGGATGAAGTCCTGCATGCTTCAAACCACACCAGAGAACCTCTGGCAAAGGAAACTTTAAATGGTAGCGGATACACAAATAAGATTAATGTTAATGAAGAGCATCAGGCTTCTTTAATACCCCTGTCCATTTCTTCAGTGGACATAGCAAGTGATTATAATGGTAGAAAAGAAAGAACTGATGGCAGCTTAGCAGCAAGCAGCACAGATCGAATGGAGTCATTAAAATCAGCTGTAGATTTGGATGTTTTTAAACCAGCAGAAACCATAATTAGGCAATATCCTGTTCCTGCACCACGCACCAAAAGGCCAATCTTATTAAACCTAAATAATGCCATTCCTAAACTATGTGGTTTGAAACCTGTTGAGGTTGAAAAGGAAACTGCATCATCCCCAGGCCTGGCTGAATCACCAAGAGAACATGATAAACCACTAAGGCCAAGTTCATTCCGTTTTAACATCGCATCTGCAAAACATCGCTCCAAGACCAGTGATGAGAACGTGGCTAAGCAGGATGACGAAAGCTCTGGTAACTCACAGAAGGGCCAAGCCTACAACCAGAACTTGGTAGTACAAATGGAAAAAGTGGAAAGCACAAAATCCACTGAGGATTGCAGAAATATTCCCTCAGCTCCAGATAAACGAAGCACTTTGTGGAAGGAGGTAATAGCCCAAAATGTCTCCAAGACAGGAGTAGTAGACAATCCTGAAAAGTCAGAAGGACTCCCACAGAATACAGAATATAAAGCTGAGGAATCTAAGGACAAGAGAGGTCTTTTTGGGGTTAAGCTGCGAAGCACATCTCTGTGTGTAAAGTATAATTCTGAGCTGCCCAGATCGGAGACTGAGGTGAAGCGACATAGTCTGGAAGGTGAGCTTATGCTAGCAGCAACGGAACCGGTTTCCAGTGACTTAGAAGCAGTTGGTAACAACAGAGAAGCTAATATTCAGACAGATCCTGTACAACAGAGCTTGGATTCACAACAAGAACCATCTTTAGACAAAGGTACATTGTGACATTCAACAGTAACTCTCTCTGTGTATCGATTCAGAATAATAGTGATAATGACCCTTAATCATCAATGTCGGGTCAAAAATGAGACCTTCACACTTATAAATTATTCAACATGTCTGGATTATTTAGCTCTGGGCTACATGTGTGCAATTGTGACTAGTAACATTTTAGTAACATTAGTAATATGTTCAAATTAAGCCACACTTCAACCAGACATGTACATGTACGCCAAAGATGTACGTGATAAATTAGGAAAGCGACGGTGGAGTTTACATATTGCGTTTGTTTTATGATTCAATCGTATTTCCATTATTAGAGTTTCAAAAATTTTGTTCTCATTTTAGGATAATCAAAAAAATTGTTCAATGTGCTCTCACTATTTTCTTGATAATTTATGAAATTTATTTTTGCTGATGCCGATTGCTTTATGATTCTGAATCCGCTTAATTCTTATTAGGCAGTGAAGCAGAAGGAATACCTGAACCAGCATGGAGAAGTGTCACTAAAGAAAAAGCTAGAATCCACCAGTCCTTCCCCAGTAAATCACCTACTCAGCCAGCTTCACCATCAAATTCACCATCTTTATCTACAAGTCATTCCTCTTCCACTCAACAACTTTCAAAAGCAGCCATGAAGCCTAGACCACAGCTACCGACCACCGGCAAACCCCAACCAGTAACTCAGTCATCACAGCAAATTCCATCCAAAACATCTCCAAGGGCAATGGAAAGATGGAACATGTCCAGTCAGCGAGAAGACAAGAGTTCTGTGAGCCAATCAACACAGAGAGATGAGTTACTGGATTCTAAGGTGACATAGAAAGTCAAAAGGCACTCACATGAATTGTACATTGTGAATACATTATTTTGTGGTGTACATAAATGCATAATGCAGTGTAATAAATATATATACTTTTTTTTTTTTTTTCAAATATTTATATACTTCATTCACAATGTTTAGTGCACTGTAAGCAGTTTTCTGTATTTAATCAAATATATTTAATATAAGTTAAGACATTTAAGACAAACATTAATGTAAATTAGGAATAGTAAAGAGGAGTAAAATTTAATCACCTTAATCGCTCGAAAGCGTTACTGCATATCTGATTACTGCTGATCCTGATTTTTGTTGTTCTCTAGACAACTTGTCTTTATTTTCTCCACAAATTCCCACAGAAAATGAAAAATCTAAACAAAATAAACACTGACTCCAAGCTATTTTATTACTTATGATATATATATTTGTTTGTTTTATATTACTTACTTAAAACTAGTAGTTTTAACGTATTCGTACAGTTCATTTCTCATTTTTTTGCAGGGACAATACAAACCTGGAGCCAAAAGTAACACACAAACAGAACCTGATCAGCAGTCTCCGTCAGACAGAGCTGAGCCGACTTGGATGGAACTTGCTAAGAGAAAATCTCTCGCCTGGAGCGACAAGACCTTAGATTTTATGAATTTTTAATTGTGTAAATGGGTTCAAAATGCACATAAACATCCATTCATTCACTCATTTTCTACCGCTTATCCGAACTTCTCGGGTCACTGGAAGCCTGTGCCTATTTCAGGCGTCATAGGGCATCAAGGCAGGATACACCCTGGACGGAGTGCCAACCCATCGCAGGGCACACACACACACACACACACTCTCATTAACTCACACACTACGGACAATTTTCCATAGATGCCAATCAACCTACCATGCATGTCTTTGGACCGGGGGAGGAAACCGGAGTACCCAGAGGAAACCCCCGAGGCACGGGGAGAACATGCAAACTCCACACACACAAGGCGGAGGCGGGAATCGAACCCCCAACCCTGGAGGTGTGAGGCAAATGCACATAAACAATTGACAGAATACATATTGTTTTGTAAATACAGACTGGTTAAATATGTTATATACACAGAATATCCATGCTTCAAATAGTGAAAGCAAAGATACTTCAGCTCTATTAAAAACAATTGATATTTTGACTTTTATTTGAATACACAATTTAATAGACTGGAACATTGACCAAATTTTTGTACTCTATAAACGAATACTTTAAATTCACATTAATACATTAATATATGTTATTTTCTTTGTATATATGCTTTACAAATTAATTCCTGTAAAACTGTAAATTTAACTGGTTTAGAAGATTAAAACAGGAGACTCGGAAAGTGATTCATTATTTCAGACTATTTTTGAAGTTCATCAGTAACTCAGTAATGCACATGATCTGGAGTTGCTCCAAACAAGCCATGTTCAAGCCATCACACCTTCCGTTTATCACGCAAACACACAGACATTTTCTGAAGGAGTTTCTGTTCAATCGAGTTTGCACTATTCAAAAATCTGTACACTGAAAGCAATTTTTTATTTTCAGTATTGATTTGTGGATAACTTTTTCCCTGACAATGATACATAAACATTGGTGTATGATAGAAAGAGATGAGATGACGCCCCCTAGTGGCTGTCTGCTTAAAAATGATAACCTCGACCAAACTCTTACAATGAAACCCGTGTCATACTATTGAACATATCAGGTCTTTATATCCAGTTACTTTTTCTTGCAGTTATGTAATATTATGTAAAATAGTTAAGAGCCGGGTAAAACATTGCAGAGTAACAGGGCTACTTTTGTTATCTGTCATTTTTGAGGGCATTGACTTCTCTACAGACAGAAAACACTATAGTACTACATTAAGGGTGTTGGAATTTGAACACACAACCTTCTGGTCTGTTATGCAAAGCTTTGAAGAGCCACCACAAGCAGCATGATAAATATACACTGACTCAATCACTTCTACCTCTAAACTAACTTTGACTAAAAGACGATGTAATCTACTTGTTATGGTTCAGTAGTCAGTAGTTGAAGCAAAGGCACTGAGTGAGCAAATCTTCAGGTTGTCATGGTAATGAACAAATACATAAACAAATAAATAAATAATTGGACATTTAACTAGTTACTTTTTTTGGTTAAGCTTCTGTGTGAGTGAGAGTGTGTGTGTGTGTGTGTGTGTGTGTGTGTATGTGTGGTGTGTGACTGTGTGTGTGTGTGTGAGTGTGTGTGTGAGTGTGTATGTGTACTGTATGTGAGTGTGTGTATGTGTGGTGTGTGTGTGTGTGTGTGTGTGTGTGAGTGTGTATGTGTACTGTATGTGAGTGTGTGTATGTGTGGTGTGTGTGTGGTGTGTGTGTGTGTGTGTGTGTGTGTGTGTGTGTGTGTGTGTGTGTGTGTGTGTGTGTGTGTGTGTGCGTGTTATTTTATTCTTGCTCTTTCTTTGTAACTGGAGTAGTTCAGCCTGACCCATGAAACTCCAAAGGTTCCACTTCTCTTTCGTTCTTTCATTTCTTTCTTTTTCTTTTTTTCTTTGAGCTGGTTTTACAGATTAAAACCAAAGAAGTGATGTTAATGGTTTTAGATGAGCTGAACTGCAACTACTGTCACCACGTGAAACCGAAAGAGTGCAAGACCTAAACCTCAGTTATTTAGTTAGACCTTCAGTCTGGTCAGCTGCTTACTCCTAATCAGTCCTACATTTTATTACAGCAGGTTATTTTACAGATACTTTCACACTCTGTAACAAAATGGCTGGTGTCTTGATTATACTTATAAATGTGATCTTTTCTGTATCAGCTTCCATATGCACGGGTAAGAGGATTTCACTTCATTTGTTTTGTCTACATTTGTCTGTATTGTTGTGATCATGTGTTATGTTTTATAGGTCGTGTTATGATTGATATGATGATGATGATCACTACAACTACTACTGTTACTACAAACAACAACAACAATAATAATTATTATTATTATTATTATTATTATATATGATTCTACAGCAATGAAAGTTAATTATTATTATTATTATTATTATTATTATTTTACAGCAATGAAAGGTAATAATAATAATAATAATAATAATAATAAGTAGTAGTAGTTGTAGTAAAAGTAATAATAGTAAAATCAGTAGTAAAAGAAATATCACTACTAGGAATTATTAAGCTGGTCTAATTATTAAGATCATATCAGGACACCTTCCATAAAGGGATGTGCCACCTCCTCCATCCAGCACAGTGGATTCCTTAAAAGGAGGCCATTCATATCCTAAACTGAAATAAATATCGCTGCATTCTGTCTTTTGGCCATGCCAAAAAAAGTTTGTGTGCATTTATGACCAGATGCCTCTGAGATGTCCTTGTATTTAAACAATGATTTTGTGTACAAGATCAAATAAGGTTGAAGCATCTTACCTCGAACCATAGAAAGTTGTGTCCTAGGTGTCACTGTGAAGAACCTCAGAAGCACCAGTCATTCAAATCGTCCCAGTAAGATGTGTTGGTTCTTTATGACATTGTGGCCTGTAATGTGCAGGTAATTCTCACTGCATTTGATGGTTAGGGTTAAATTGGCCTCCTTGTCATTTGAAACTACAATTGATCCTGGAAGAAATTGGCCAGAAGGCTCCAGGAGAAGATCGCTGTAAGAGTGGTATTTATTACACACACTGCATCATATATCCCTCTAGGAATGTTTTTCCTAAAGACTATGTTTATTTATTTATTTATTTACAGTTTACCATATACACTGCATAGGACAAATCCTAGAATTGTCATCAAGTCCATTGTAGTTCTGATTTGTTATTGTGTTTTGCACTTCCTGGTCACTCTAGCATCAAGTCCATAGTGCGTAAAACAAATTCACAAGCATACAAATGAAAGTGTATTAAACTTTAATTCAAACCGCCAATCAACGTTTTAACTCGGTTGCCATGTTGCATCAAAGCTCACGATAGCTTTTTGGTAGATAATCAGGGAGATTCGTTAAAGATTAATAATTAACATTCGGCTTGTTTTAGGACTAATTTGATCGACGCTTCATTACATCCTCATAAACAATGATAAGAAATCACATAAACATTATGGGATGTAAATTTTCGTTAAGAATTTTCCGAACTTGCAAAATAAAGTCTCAAAGACTCAAACAATCGAAAGAAGAATAAAAACAAAAATCAGAAATCAAAGGCTTAAAAGGTTAAAAGGTACAGCCAGCTAATACAGCATTGACAGAATGGCACAAGACTGGAAACACAACAAAAGGCACGTGAATGGAAACCAAAGGTCACATGTAGGGAAATCCAAACAAACCATGAACAGTGTGCTACACACTGGGGCAAACATCACATGCTGCAAGAGGGAAATTAATGCCAAAGCAAATTGGACAATAAGGCATAGAGATCATTTTCACTGCCTCTGGCCATTATTCAGAGTTCAGGTTATACTGCTCGATGGTTTGCATGTCCACACCTCTGTACTGAATATTTAATATTTATTATATGCACACACACACACACACACACACACACACACACACACACACACACACACACACACACACACACACACACACTAATTACATTGACATATAACACCAAACATGGATTAACAGTATAACAGCATGAACAACAGCACTACTTAAGAAGAATAAGACTATAACAATCAGCGTTAACACGTTCATTTAACTTCTGTCACAGAGAAACAGTTGGAAACGACCGGTGTTGAAGGTCAGGCTACAATTCTCTTCTGTGAATCAGACCTGGACAATGAAAGCTCAACATTTACTTGGACTAAAGATAACCATACTTTAGAACCAAGCTCACGGATTACAATGCAAGGCCAGATATTGTGGCTTTTAAACACTACCTCATCTGACGGCGGCCTTTACGTATGTCGAAGGTAAGAGACAGTACAGTATTCGATTCACTGTGTATGGTCATTCAGACTTAATACTGATCATTCAGAACACTGAAAAGACATGATTCAATATTATAAATGTGACTTTCACCATGTAGGTGTTCATTTAACATGCTTTTTATAAACTTACCACAAAATGCATGACTTTTCTTTTTTTAATTCTTCTACAATTTCTTGCTCAAATGACTTAGTTTATTTAGAAATACATCATCTTAGAGAAGGAAAGATGTTGATATGTTAATTTGGTATTTGAATTTATTTCAGCATGGTGCATGTCAATACTGTTAAGACAATGTTTGCTAAGAGAAGTACAAACATAAAAGTGAATATTTGTGTTAATAGGATTGGATTATTTACTAGGTCAACTATTCAGAGTATGTAGACAAATAAAAGTTGGTGTGCGTTGTATGATAAATATACAGACGGAATAACTGCTAGGTACACTCTGTTCCGAAATTACTGGCACCCATGGTATAGGGGGTTTGTTAAAATAAATCAATTAAAAATGTTTCTTAAATTGGATTTATTTTAAGATTAGATTTATTTGATTTTTCAGTGTAAAAAAACAAACAACAAAAAACACCAAGACGGTTTTCAATAGCAGGTTTTTTTTTGTCCATTTATAAAAATAGAAATTTCCAAAACTTTTACTTTCTTAAGATTATAACTTTAGATAGATTATTTGTTTATGTTATAGTAGACGCAACAGTTGTTGCAATGAATTTTTAAAAACCAACAACCAGCCCAAACGAGTTGTGAACAGATGTAAACAATTTTACAAGCATAGAAATTAAAATCGGTTGCCAAGTTGCATCGTCGATAACTTAGATCGTAATGGCAAAGATTTATTAATTAACATTCAACTTGACAAATTGCATTGATGGTTCATTACGTCCTCAATATCAAGAAATCGCATAAACATTATAGAAGTTAACTGCAGTTTTTTCCACAAATTTTTCCCAAAATTAAATTGTTCTTAAACTGTTTAATTAATTTCATAAATAGTGCTAAATCAGACTTAATACCATTTGTAACAGCGTAACATGTAAGTAGAAACATTCAGCTTTACACTGTGGGATAACTGAATGATTTTTAAATGAATTAATGCATGTGGAAGTTGTGTGTTCTGTGTTCAACAGCACCAACTCAACTTTCAGTATGGAAACTGGAGTGTTCCTGTCTGTTGAAGCCGGACCTTGTCCGAGTCTCTATGACATAGACGTGACACAAGAGAAAAACAATGTCAGCCTTTCCTGTTCTGAAGAACGCATTCCAGTTCTGGGCCAGAGATTGGAAGTGCAGTGGTGGAAGGTCAGGCATGATAACAATTATGACTATGTGACTACGAAGAGTTGGATTTAGGTCGTGTAGGTTAGTCTGAAATGTTATGGTAAAGCTGGGCACCTGGATGTATGGGAATAGTATCCCTGAAATGCATAGCTTTCACATCACGATGTTGTATTGATTGCATGAAAAGAATAAATAGTATCTCACACACAATGTGGGATAAGAAATATTTACTATTCTCCAATAATATGCTGTGAAGTTTTATAGTTTTTTTTACAGTGTTAAGTGTGTCGATTGTATGAGAGTGTTATCTATGAATGTTCTAAGGTACAGGATAGTGTCTAGCTACTGTACATGGACAGCCTAAAGATACAAGAGATGGACAGGTTTGCTGCAATGTTGTAGGACTAAAATGACTATAATAGCTTTATGATAGCCAACTTGAACAAATTAGACATCCTGTTAAAACTAGAAGGAATTTTCAGAGTTATTAAAGCAAACGATTTCATAATTATACTATACAGTCCCTACTGAGTTCCTCTTTTTAATTTCCTCTCCAGGTTTCAGCTTAATATCGTCTCAGGGAGTTCTTCTGAATTTATCATCCTGAATTTGTGTATTTCTTTAAGCCGCTTTGTGATAATGTTTATCGTTCAAAGCACTATATAGATAAAATTTAATTGGACTGAATATATGATTAAATAAATAGTTTATAGGTACAAATTTACAGTATTCAGTAGCGACCCATCACGTAGATAGTTAATATTATAAGTATTAACTTTAAGGCTATTTTTGAATATATATATATATATATATATATATATATATATATATATATATATATATATATATATATATATATATATATATATATATATATATATATATATATGTATGTATATATGATATAACCTTAAGGCTATTATTTTAAGATATATTGTATTATCAATAGAACAACAATAAAGCAAGCTTGCTGCAATAAACACTGACTTACTCAAAGTACGTTTTCAATAATAAATTCAATTACTTAGAATACAGAACTCGTTACAAATTAGATGATATAAATCTCAGCTGTTGAACTAAGACATCATTTTTTGAGACGTTATGTCTATAAAATCGTAATACAAGCATACCCGAGACTTCTGTAGCATTTTAATAAGCACAATATTGATTTTGTTGAATTTCTTACTGTTTAATGCTCAATATAGTACACTCTTGTAATGAAAGGTTTCATCTCACTATTTTTAGGGGCATCTTTACTTTACAGCTTTTCTTTACAAGTATGTAAGACTTATATGATATCTACAGTACACGTGATACACAAGTGCAAATGGGAGAATTATATGTGATTGGGAGGACAATACATTCCTCTTCAAACACATGTCCTTCTGTCGCACCCCTCACCCTATTTTATTGTCCTCTTCTTCCTCATATAATACAAGTCCAGCTGCCTAAATGTGCCATATGTCACCTTCCATCTCTCAGCAAATTGAAAGCCTGAATGAGACTGTTGTCCTACATGGACATCTTTATCATATTAACAGAAATCCTGAAAACAGAAGCAGATAACAGATAACATGAATGTGTAGACACATACAATATGTCAAAAGAAAAAGACACAGATTTCCTTAAAATGCCTTTTTCGCAGGACTGCAAGTCTACAGGCTTACGAGGCAGTGAGTTAAATCTTTTTAACGTATCCATGAGCAGCAAAGGCAACTACACTTGTCTGGTCATATTTAGACATGAAGACAAAAACTACACAGCATCACTTACTTATCAGCTCCTAGTGAAAAAGAAAGGTGAGTAGCACGTCTAGACGAACAACTGAATATAATAATAATAAAGAATTCATTCATTCGTTATTTTCTTTTTGTTGTCATGCATCATCAAACCTCATCATTCAATGTGTTATCGTGTAATTCATTACATGCGGCGCTGCTTCAGGGTTATACGGCATTGAATGTCATCCTGTCTGAAATCTGAAATCACAACTGCAGATTTTTAAGCAGACGTGGGAATGTAATAAAAACTGTTAGACGATAGTGATATTGCATCATACTATAAATTCCCTGAATATTTATTTTGTTCTATGTTCTGCACGTTCCCCAGAGACTGTGAAGGAGCCTCGAGTAATCCAACCTCGTAACAAAACTCTATATGTCAAGCCAGGCAAGTCAATGTTCATAGGACAAACGTGTATCTAATTTATTTAATAAATAACACTTTGTTCATAAATATTTGCTGTATTTTGCATATTTACAGGTGTGGAGATCAAATTGGAGTGCAATGTGTTCATTGGTATTGGAGAGGAATCCCAGCAAGAAACGTCTGTATACTGGATAATAAATAACTCTTACATTGATATATACCCCGATCTTCAGCAGAACCTGACCATGTAAGCAAAATCCAGACAAAGACAACATGACTTTGTATAATAATGTTCTAGAAAGAGCTCGAGATGTGTGAAGTCACGCATTATGACCCTAAAGTTGATTTGGTTTCCAATATGAGCACTGAAGAAGCTGGGATTTCTGACTTTCACAATAGCAATTCACCAGTTATTAATATATATATATTTTTAAAACAAAGAGTGCAATTTCACCTTGTGGTTTACCAGCAAAACAAGTTAGTTTCTGCCCTGAACAGTTGTTCCATCAGTAGCTTCTCTTGTTCCACTCTCTTGACCTTAATGTTAATGAAACAGAAAATGTAGATTGCTACATGACCAACAAAAAGAAGTGATGACACGTGAGATTCATCCAAAAATGCTAAATAAGCGTCTTTTCACAGAAAACACTACATCATCATCTACTTTGTTTATGAAACAGAAACATATAAATCTTGTGGCCAGAAATATTGTGTTATCTACACCTACTCATTTTGACCAATTAGAACGTCAGGCAATGGTATAAAATGTATTAATAATGATGGATGGATGGATGGATGGATGGATGGATGGATGGATGGATGGATGGATGGATGGATGGATGGATGGATGGATGGATGGATGGATAGATGGATGGATGGATGGATGGATGGATGGATGGATGGATAAATGAAGCTTCTATTTTGATCATTATCCTTATAGTATACAAGATATTTGTGCATATTGTGCACTGGTTTTAGTTTTGAGAAATATATTCATGGAAATATTTCAGGGTAAGTTTATATGTATCTGCTTTTCTGTACACAGAGAGATGAGAGAGGATTCTTGGCTATATGGTCGGTTAACATTGCTCATTCCAGAAATTTTGCCCGAATTCTTCGGCATACCTTTTCACTGTGTCATATTAAATCCCGTCGGAAGCGACCGAGGCCAGGTGTGGCTCAGCCAAGGTAAGAATTTTATCATGAGAATAAATTATTATTTAAAACAATACATGTATTTTACCATTACGTAATTATCTAACTATAACTCTGTCATGGTGTTCCTCTAATATTAGCCTGTATGAGACATTATCGTGTATATCATTTTGTGCTTTCTGTCTGTAGATGATTATACCAAATACGCATGGCTGGTTACTGTCGTGCTCCTCGTATTAGCAGCTGTTTTAAGTGCCGTCCTGCTGACCTTCTTTAAAATAGACTTAATTCTAGCTTACCGTCATCTTTGTGGCAAAAACAAAAGTAAGTAAATTTTATTTCTATTGACCAACATGTTCACAGCGGTCCTATACAGTGATGAATGTCTTAAATGATCTGGTATAAAATTGTATATTCATGTTGACAAATGTTTTCTGGAGCAATAACAGTTTGATTAGATTCACTTTAATCGATTTGCTCATTTTGTACCACAGCCATTCAAGAAGGGAATCGATACAACGCATGTGTGTTGTATCTCCCTGGTCCTGGTTCCTCTATAGCAGAGGACTTTGCATTGAGGATCTTACCATCCATGTTAGAGCAACAGCATAACCTCAGACTGTTCATACAAGGCCGTGACACAGACACAGGAGGTAGATGTCTTTCTGTTTCTAGAATGTGTATAGGCACAATTTTGTATAATTATTAAAATAAAAATTTTGCATATTCTCTCTCTCTCTCTCTCTCTCTCTCTCTCTCTCTCTCTTGTCAATCACAGTAGCATCATTAACTTACTGTGGATTTCTGTAAGCTCATTTGTGTGAAAGAGGGAGAAAGACTTTTGCTCTGAGTTTTCACGCCGTCCTATGAAGCAACATGAGCAGCAGTTTGACGCAATTGTACCTAGAAATGTACACTAGATCTTATCAAATGTCATGTGATTTACACTTCTAACATGACAAGCTCGGTTTTGCTTCCTTTTTTCTGTTTTTGTTCCATGCTAGGCTGAAATAAATGAGGGGGAAAATGAGGACAGAGCTCATTTAGGTTACACAATTCTCTCTTCAGTCCCATTCTGTTGTGTTATGAGAGTATTTAATCTGTTTAATTATCAGTGCCAGATTATATGGTGACTTCGTCATGCAAATCACTGTACAAGTCGATATTACAGAATTTCAACATTTGAAAAATCAGAGCTGCTTTTATGGAAATTTTGATGCTGTAATTATAATGTATAAATTAGATACAACCAAATTTTAAAATATTTTTGTTTAAAAACATTACAAATTATTCTGCAAATGATTTATATGTCGTTTTGGCTACAGGGAATATTGCCAGCATGACTGAGGCGCTGAGCTGGAGCCAGGCGGTGATGCTCATCCTTCCAGGCAAAATTGGAGATGATACTTTGATTCCACTAAGTAAAGACCAAAACAAGCTTGAAGAACTCTCAGTCTTTTTTTCTGACATTACTCACTCCGGTGTCCCGCTCCTTCTGGTGGAGTGTGAGGAGAATGCAGATTATTCATTGCTGCCAGAGTCTATACAGTCCAGCATTAAAAAGGACAGAGTGCTGAAGTGGAAGTCAGCAGTGCAACCCAATGGTCCTTTCTGGAAGCAGCTCAGATATCACATGACCTGAGAAACTGTCTCTGTATAAGATCATTCAATAATAATGGAAGAAAAAAGAAATTTTATGCCATGTTTATATACTCTACCTTTACTTAAACTATGCATTACCTTTTCAATTGTTTTTGCTTTTCATCTCATTAACATTTGCATTGCTACTGTAGTATTATACACTTTAATCTTTACACAGATACTCTATCATGATACAGGTATCATACTATACAGTCATCGCTACTGATCAGAGTCTAGACACTGAGCAAAAGAAAGTTTAATGTAGCCCAAGAACTTAAGAAATTGTAAACCTAGGATTGCAAACGGGAAGCTTTAGTTTTGCTTCCTATTTTTTATTTTCTGTCCGGTTTTCCAGGCTACACTGAATAAGAACTGACGTCAGTGCTCTGTTGCGTTACATTAAACACATCGATTATTTCAACAGAACGGATCTCTAATGTTTGGTCCATTCTTTTAAAAAAGGCTAGTCCATCACAGGCGGACATACAGACGAAGCTGAACACTGATGAGAGATTTTGGTTTAGGGTTACTAAATGTTTACACCAGAGATCCCCCTATCACTGAGTGGTGCATCTTAATCGACTCTGTAGTTCCCTAGTTCGTGAACCAGTATATCGTGTTCACAAGTTTCAGACATTGCTATGGCCCTTACTACTAAACTAGGGAGTTGATAGAGACACACTAGGGATCTCACTCATTCAGGATTAAAGAGTCACTTGTGTCAAAATCAAATATTGATTTGTTCAGAATAAAATATGATTTGGAAAATATGTGTAAAATAAAAAACAATCTATGAATGTAAAAACTTCATTTGCTGCCATGGTTGTGTTGTAGGATTCTCAATTCTCTCTTGAGCTCAGATTTCTGTTTGTAGTTTTCTGTTCATGTTCCCTCTAGGGTCTCCGGTTTTTATAAAAAAGCCAAAAGAGATACTGATAGGTATATTGGCTCTGCTACATTGACCCTAGTTGTGAATGAGTGTGTGAATGTGTGAATGTCTGTGAATGTGTGTGTGTGTGTGTGTGTGTGTGTGTGTGTGTGTGTGTGTGTGTGTGTGTGTGTGTGTGTGTGTGTGCATGGTGCCCCACAATGAACTGGGGTACATACAGTTCGTTCCCACCTTGTCCCAATTATCCATTCATTCATTCATTCATTCATTCATTCATTTTCTACCGCTTATCCGAACTTCTCAGGTCACGGGGAGCCTGTGGCGTCATCGGCGTCATAGGCGTCATCGGGAATCAAGGCAGGATACACCCTGGAGTGGCAACCCATTGCAGGCACACACACACACTCTCATTCACTCACACACTCACACACTATGGACAATTTTTTCCAGAGATGCCAATCAACCTACCATGCATGTCTTTGGACCGGGGGAGGAAACCGGAGTCCCAATTATCCAATTATTCTTAAATACTCCTCCACCTTGATCAGAATAAATCTGTTAATAGAGATGAATAAGTAATCATTCCAAAAAACAAAAACATATATATATTTGTTTTACTCAGAAATTACAATTTTGACAAGTATTTTATATATACTATATAAGTATATATAATAGTATAGTATAGTATATAGTATATATAATAGTTACATAATAGTATATATTCAAATAGTAAATACTTAAAATATTATATTTAAGTATATTATATACAGTATATTATTAATAAGAATACAAATATGTTTGATTAACTGTTATTAGAATTGCACGTATTACAAATAATATACACAAGATTGGGATTATGATTGGGATGATTTAAGTAGTGTCTGAATTGTATTGAATAGAAGAGAAACATAATAATGTACACATGATAGCATATGTATTACTTTTATTTTAAATGTCTGTAGATTTTAGGGTGTGGATTTATTTGATAATCTTATAAAACAGGCGTGTAGCTTGTTTGTTTATCTCAGTACAGTAAGATGTCAGTTGTCCGTTCATTTTGGTTGGATTCCAACAAACCTCGTTCTTCCTATTTCACCACAATAACTGTGGTAAGAAACAACGACTATGTAGTGCACTAGATGTAGCAGAGGGAGCGGATTGGGACGCGGCCTGTTACCGAGTGCCCGGTTCAGTGCCCGGCAGGTGGCTGGTCAGATCCGGGCGGTGTTCAGAGAGGAGGGGCTGGACTGGGCTAGACTGGGCTCATCCGGCTAATTTAGCTTGTTTGGAGATGCGCCTCGACAGCGGTAAGTTATAACCCTTCTGCCTCCTTTATAAACGCTTTATATCTGTGTTAATAACTCTGGGTTTATGACTGTTGCATATTAGCGCTGCGTTTTTCTGCTAGTTCACGATTTGAGACCCCAGTAGAAGTCAGCTGTGTGCGGCTAGCAAACAAAAACTTCACTCTTGACAACACGGTAAAGGTTTTAGTGTTTTAAATCATTGTATTCCGAAGTGTTTAAAAGGAATTTGAGAAGAATTAGCGTCGTGTTGTTAAGACTCACAACACGAAAACAAGCTAGGTGTTGGTTAGCTGACGGTTAATACCGTTAGCCAGTTTGTTAGCTTAGCATAGCTTAGTTTAGCTTAGCATAACATAACAGCATAGCCGTTTCTGATGGTCGCTGTTGTTCGTCTTGATAAAAACCGTTAGCTTTTAATTCATTTAACAGTATAAACTGTTCTGCTATTCATTTTTAAGTTTTATGATTATTTTGCCAAATATAACGACTATTTTATATGCACTGTGCTTTGTGTTTAGAGTTTAGAGCCTTTTAATGGAATAATTATCACGATAGAAATGGGAAAAGGTTTTGTTATGGTCGGCAGGTTTAAGTGTCAAAAGAAGACGAGTTCAATACAAAAACATTTAGGTGGTAAAGCTGTCAAGAGTTTCAGCCTCTCTCTTATAGTTTCTGTCTACATATATGTTCTTTACATAAACAAAAGGCCCTGAAAAGAGGTGGTCAGTCGTTTGGACCATAATAAATAATCCAACTCCCAGGCTTCATGAAAATGTTAATGCATGTACAGGATGGATTATTTATGATGTTATTATAGTTGTTAGATATTCTAAAAAATATATCTCGCAGTATGCTTTTATTTGTTATTTCCTAGTGTGGACACTCCATATCCACCTTTACTCATTCCCAGTCTTAGCAATCATCAGAGGTTCTTTACATTATAGAAACTATAAACTTATCACCATCATCATAACATAATAATATAACATCATAACATAAGCTTACCATCATCAGAGGTTCTTTACATTATAGAAACTATAAACTATATAAACTGTCTGCACTTGCACATTCAGTTTGCTTGCCGTAGCGTCTATGTTTGCTGAAATTGCTGTGATTTTGTCTCAGATATTTGTACAGGTTTAGTGAAGTGAAGTGACTTGACATACGGCTAAGTATGGTGACCCATACTCAGAATTCGTTCTCTGCATTTGACCCATCCAAAGTGCACACACACACCAGTGAGCACACACACACCGTGAACACACACCCGGAGAAGTGGGCAGCCATTTATGCTGCGGCGCCCGGGGAGCATTTGTAATCTCTTTCTCAAATGTCTGCAATCGTGTTGTTGTTGTTTTTTTCTATGAGCTTTTTAATAACGCTTTACTAAGTGGATATATTTTAATGCAAATAGTTTTTGGGGTAGTGTAAGACCGAGAAAAGAGGAAAAAATGTTTACTCGCAATTGCTTTTCCTTGACTTTGCTCTAGCAAATCAACGAGATAGAAATTAAATGAATGCCTGATTTTCATTCAGGGAATGTAAACGGTTTCAGACAATTCAAATGTGGATGAACAATATTTTTTAGATGGACAGCTTTTTAAAGACAAAGGATGGACGTGTTATTGCAAAGAGTTTGGGTGTGTACGTGACTAGCATTGAGCATGTCAGTTTTGCACAACGTGGATGTTTTTGAGAGAATTAGAAGGTAAATTAGTTTAGTTTAAGACAGTTTTGTCTAAAGTTTTAATTGTAAATGATGATTAGTGTTAGTATCAGGGTCAGAGGTTAAATGTAAATATTGCAGTGCTCACCCAAGCCGTAAGTCTCGTTGTTGTCCTAATGACAGCATATAGTAGTTAGGTCTCCAGCTTTGTCCTTTATTGTCCATTGTCCTTGTCCATGAGATTTACTGTGTCCTGTAATGTTAAGCTGGGAAAGGACTGATCTTACCAGGCAGACCGTATCAAAAGTATGAGGGTCAGCCTGATTCAGCTGACATAAGAAAATAAAACATCACATTATTTCAGTTACATTCTGGCCACCAATCAACTTTGTGACAGTGTGTAGTTGCGTTGTGGTCAATAATTCCTTATTTCATGATATGATTATTTGAGTATGCAAATGTAATTTTGCTCTGTTTTCTGATTACACCTTCATGAAGCGGAGGCAGAATGTGAAAGACTTTAAAGACTTCACTGCAAATAAATATTTTGGATATCGGTTTGAAGACCCATGACATTAAGCAGTTGTTCCACACACATATGTCAGATCAGTATCAGAAAGTGCTTTATTGCCAAATATGCTTGCACATGCAAGGAATTAGTTTTAGTGTCATAAGCTTCCAGTACACAGAGATAACAGGATGAGAATACACATACAGAATGTAAAAAATGTACATACCTAAAATAAATAAATTGTATGTACAGTTGCACTACAGATGGTAGAATGAAATAGAATAGAATGAGATTCAGTGGTGTACTAGGATGGAGGTGGTAACAATTAAATATAAGGTTATGGCTCATTGTTATTGTATAATGGTGGGAACATTTAACTGTTCATGAGGTAGATTGCCTGGGTGAAGAAACTTCTTGTGCCTGGTTGTGCTGGTATTTGGGGCTCTGTGTCACCGGTCAGATGGTAAGAGTTGAAAAAGTGGATAAATTGGATGTTAGGGATCCAGAGTGATTTTCTGAGCTCTTTTCCTCATGCTGGATATATACAGAAGGGTGGGCAGGGGAACACCAATAATCCTTTCGGTAGTCTGAATCGTTTTCTGTAGTCTTCTGATGTTTGATTTTGTAGCTGAGCCAAACCAGACAGTTATTGATGTGCACAGAACAGACTCGTTGACAGATGAATAGAACTGTTTCAGTAGCTCCTGTGGCATGTTAAACTTCCTCATCTGGATAAGGAAGTATATAATTTGATGGGCCTTTTAAACAGTGGTGCCATGTGAGTGTCCAACTTCAGGTCCTGGGAGATGATGGAGCCCAGGAACTTTAATGCCTTCACTGCAGCCACAGTGCTGTCCACGATAGTGAGTGGGGGGAGTGCAGGGGGGTGTTTCTCATGAAGTCCACAGTCAGCTGTTTTGAGCGTATTGAGCTCCAAGTTGTTGTGACAGCACCAGACAGCTAGCTCTTTAACCTCCAGTCTCTAGGCAGTCTTTGATGAGACAGATGACTGTAGTGTCGTCTGCAAACTTTAGGAGCTTGACAGAGTTGTCATTATAGGTGCAGTCATTGGTGTATAGGGAGAAGAGCAGTGGGGAGAGAACACAACCTTGAGGGGTACCAGAGTTGGTGGAGCGGTTATTTGACATGAATTTCCCCAATCTTACTAACTGGTGATACCCTGACAGATAGAGTTCGGAAGAGATAGCTTTGTTAGTTTGGTCTGTAGGAGAGTTGGAATGATTGTGTTGAAGGCCGAACTGAAATCTACAAACAGGATTCTTGCATAAGTCCCTGATTTATCCAGGTGTTGTGGGATGTAATGTAGTCCCATGTTTACTGCATCATCCATGAAACTGTTTGCTTGCTAAGCAAACTGCAGGGGGTCCAGTAAAGGTCCAGTGAAGTCTTTCAGATAAGCCAGAATCAGTTTTTCGAATGACTTTGTGACGAAAGACGTCAGCGCCATAGGTCTGTATTTGTGAAGTCCTGTTATCTTGGGTTTCTTTGGGACGGGGATGATGGTTTAACGTTTAAAGAAGACAGGGACTTCACACAGCTCCAGTGATCTGTGGAAGATCTGTGTGAAGATGGGTGCCAGCTAGTCAGCACAGGTTTTCAGACAGGTTGGTGTCACACCATCTGGGCCTGGTGTCTTTCTTCTTTTGTTCTTCTTGGAGACCTGCCCCACATCATCTTCACCGATAATAATAATATAAAATATAATATAATATATAAAATATAATTCTTGTTCTTGTTATTTTAATGTGTTAGAACTTTTGGTGTGGCGTTTCTTCTTATTTTATCTTCTCTATCGCTCAGTTCACACTCTTAACAGAATGAGGTGTTCAGACTACGAGTAGGACTCAGTCCAGAAATGACTCAGATCATTTAGGGAGGAAAAGGAGATTTATAACATTGTATATATGCAAACAAACTAGGAATTGGATATGTTGTAATTGGATTCATTATATAGTAAGTGGGTGTTAGCTAGTTTATTGTTATCACTTGATGGTTTAAACTGATATAATAGCTTAGCAGACTTTACATTTTTAGAAACTTGAGGTAAAATATAAATGTATGGAGTGCACTAGAATTGAGTAACACAACTGAAGATTTATCTAGTTTTGTTTAACAACTTTATGATTTCCAGAACCAGCTAGGAACTTGGGACAGGCCCAAGTACATTGGGCATCTCAGTCCTTGACCCAGCCCCAGGACTGTGCTTTCCAAAATTGTTTATCATAACATGGAACAGACTGTTCATTCGGCATGTATTTGTGTTTCTGCCTCACGTTTCCACACAAGCCATGCAAACAGATTGTGTGCAGAGGGACCGATTGCACCCGTCTTTGTCCCACTGGGCCTCCATACTTGCCTAGTCAGCTGTGAGGTCTCCCCCCAACAGACATGACCATGGCCTGGTGAAAGGTTCGTGCAGAGGCCCAGGCAGACTCACAATGGGACCTACCGGCTGGGGATGGTATCTGAGCTCACACCAACAGCTGGCCCTGCAGCCATCAGGGACCGTGGCTCCATTCTCAGCCAGTCTGTAAGCTCTTCCCCCTGCATCCTCAAGCACGCTGCCCTCCTCCTGCTGTTCCACACATCCATCATCATTACTTAGTTGAAATGCAAGGATGGAATTTGAGGAAGAATGCATTTGCAGAACTGAGAAATCTTGTAATGAGTTGTGCTGTAAAGTTGACTGTTTGGATACCATGACGAAGGGTAATTCTGTGTAATTGGGATAGAGCTATATGCTAATAACCCTGGATTAGATAACAAACATGGACATTAAATCCCAGATTATTATATTCCTAGCTCCCTGCATGGAATAGCGTAACAAGGATTATTTTGTATATTTTCTGGGGTAGTGGTTAAGGCTCTGGGTTGTTGATCGGAAGGTCCGGGTTCAAGCCCCAGCACTTCCAAACTGCCTCTGTTGGGCTCCTAAGCAAGGCCCTTAACTGCCCCAGGGGTGATGCATCATGGCTGACTCTGTCCTCTGACCCCAGGGTCCAAAACTGGGGTATGTGGAGAAAGAATTTCACTGTGTTGTAATAAATATGTGAGAAAAATATAGTCTTCCTCATGTTGCACGAGACACCACTACAGCATGCAGCAGGTTCTTGAATCCTTGTGTTAAGCTAAACACATTAAGCAAGGATACATTCTGGCCATCGACAGGAACTAAGCTATAGATCACTACTTGAATAAATTGACTTGTTTTGTGTAGAAGGGCAGAAGTGTGCAGCACGAAATAAACAAATTGTACACATCCTCTAACAGCAGTAAAAATAAAGCCGCAGCCAAACTTGCATAACGTTTTCCTTTACCGAGCGAAGAAAGAAAATCACAGCTAATAGCAAAAATATTAGCTAAAGACAGCGAAGACGTTATGAAAGTACTATTGTGTCTTTCTTAAGGATACAAAACTCGCTCCGTTATTGTTCTGTATTAATACACATATCTAGGGTTAAATAATATTGCCTCCTATTTTATTCAAGTTACTCCAAAACAAAACAAAAAGAAAAGAAAACAAAACAAACAAAACAAAAGACTATGCAAGTACACTGGAGTTGTCACTCGTACATCAGGCTAGCAAACAAAGCTTCTGACACCAAAGCATCCAGGAATTTGGAATTTGCAAGTATTTACATTCATTGGTGCTAATGTCGTTAAAAGGATTGCAGTTGCACCGCGCTCCCCGTCCTGACTAATCCGCTTGACTACATTATCCAGCTCAGGGTGGACACATGCCCTGGAGGTTTGTGTGTGCTGCTGGGGTGATCCCCTGTGTCTGAAAGTGTATGTAAACAGTAAGAGCTGAGGAAGGGCCTGACATGATACCTCAGACATAAGGCATCCTTCTGCTGCTCCTTTGATTTGAGAGGAGCTGCTGAGTAAACGGGATTTGGAAGTTTATCCCCCCCGCCCATGTCCCTATGCTGGCCATCTCAGCTGGCCTTTGTATGGGTCAGTGTAGGCCACCACCCCCATGCCATGTATCCTTTGTCCTCACACTGGCTCTTTCTGTTAATTTCTTCATGATACATTGAGTGGCAGCAGGTTCAGGGAATAAAGTTACTGTGTTATGGTGAAAGCGAATGCAATGTTGATGGACTATAAACATAATTGGGGTTTGTTATTGATGCTATATTAATTGGGTGTTTACTTATTAGTACTATTATTATTGATTATGTTACTTATATTATTATGTTATTCAGGCTGTTTGTAGATGCTTTTGAATTTTTCTTTGTTTATTGGCAGATACGTTTTCTGCTTTCGAGAAATAAATGCCTCAAAATTAGAACAAATCTGCTGATTGAAGCTGAAGACCATCCCGGACTTAAAATCAGTCAAATTTGGGGCAGTATGACAGAATATAATATTTTTAACATAACAATAAGTCTATTATTAATTGTTAATTAAGAATAAACACAGTTATATATACTTTTGTACGTGTCTGCATGTTTTTTTTTAAGCAGCATTATTGTATTGTTGGTAGCTTGATAGGAAATCTAAATCTTGTGATATATATTGTGTGTCATAGAAATGTCTCTAAAGATTGTGGTACTGTATATTATGTGATATTTTTGTCATTTTGTCACCTATATTGGAAAAGCTTTGAATATCGTGGGACTTTGTGGATGTTTTTGTTTACAATACACAGAAAACATATCCTTCTGCTCCTTCTTATTGTTATTACTAATATTATTATTGCGTGTTATTATAGGAATCCATATCTTGTCGGTATCAGAGTGTCCTTCTGTATTAAGAAAGAAACTCTTGGTGTTTGCTGATGTAGCAGAAATTTACCAAGTCTGAACAAACTAGCCAGGAGCATTTGATAGCCTCCAGCAGTTGGTGTCATGAAGACACCTGTTTACGTTGGCCGACCAAACAGATGGTCGTCGGTTAGCTGACCCCGAGGAGCGACTCGACAGCTGAGGATCAATTAGAAAGTCACCATGAGTCAAACACTGTGGCCATTCCGTCCGGCTCCACTATTAACCCGATCCCAGCATATTTAGGTTTTCGTTCAGGTGTGTGAGCGCCGGTAGACCAAATTCTTTGCATCAGGAGAAGATTACACCATCTCACTAATGATTAAATTCCAGGAACCATCACATCGTTTAATCTCCGTAAAAGAGTGATAACGTGGTCATTTGGGAGAAATCGCATTGCCTATTTCTATCTCGCAGAACATTATACATAGTCTGCCATACATCACACACCTGCCTATCTATAGTCTTTTCCGCTTCTTAGAAACCACAACGCATTCAGAGTAAAAGTCATTTGGACCGAAGACGTGCTCTAAAACCAAAAGGAACAGCTTTATCTCTGTGCTTCGCCATTGACAATTAAACAGCATCTTTTGTTGGAGGTTTGCACAGTGCCGCAGTATAAATATCTTCAGAGAATTAATTCATTTTTGTTGTTTATTGTTGCACCTTAGCCAGTGGCGGTTATTTTGAATGTCAACTTCTAACAGGTTTACAAACCCGCCTGATGGATGTTTTTTGTTTCGTTCACAATTTACCACCGAGGACATCTTAAGTTCAGACTTCAGTCCACTATGAACTGGAAACCGGCATATGCTGCTCCTCAATGTTGATTCCAGTACGTCATTAGTTCATGACGTGTCAGACAAACTATATATAACAGTATTAATTAAATCCTGATTAAATCCTATAGAAAAACGTGTCAGTCGATCATTCTGACTCATAGACACTGCTGTGGTGTGGGAGTGTAGTGTACCTTCAGTATGTCGTTTGTACGAAGGATGTAATTATGTGCGGTAGAACGAAAGTTGTATGGATTATGACAGACTTATCAGTTTATGGTGAATTATGAAACACTCATGTTTATATTTAGTCTGTAAATGAATGAATGAATATCATTTGGATCCATGATTATATGTCTATTATTATTATTGATTATATTTGCTTATAAATAGATTATTGTCAAAAGAGGATAGACAGAAAGAGTGCAAAAAATTTTTTTTAATGTTTGATTTTACGATAATTTTAAAATATTTAAAACTAATATTTTTAAACTGATTATTCACAGGGTAATGTTTGTTCTGTGTAGATGTTTCAAAATCTGAATGATTCTTATTGAATATTAAAATAAGGGTGGCGTGGTATTTCATACACTCTTGTAAGCCTTATCATATTTATCTGTTTCCAAACCATTTCATATGGTTTAAGAGCAGCGGTTTTTGAAATGGGGTCTCTGGAGCCTGAAGCACTCCGAGCTTATGTGACTTCAAACAAGTAGCCTTATAAATAATTTCAAATTAGTCCTAAACGCTTTCCTCCTGGTGGAAAGTTTCAGAATTAAAAAAAAATCCTCACCTATAAATATCCGAATATTATTGTACATATTGAAATAATGAACTCGATATTTCAATAGTTATCTAGCTATCCAGACTCATCCCCTGGCCCTGGATCAAGAGTAAAGTGTCTTAGGTTTATCGTAAATAGCATTTTCCTGGAACAGCACAACATTTTTTGCACATTTTAAAAAGCCCAGCTTGTGCTATGTTTTTCCTATAAGTACGATGTGAGATTCAGGTGACGTTTCAAAAGAGGAAACAGAAGATGACAACTTTTGACTTGAGGAAAAGACGCTTGTCATACCGGCCTCTTCTCTTCTGAAACGTCATATTGTGGAAGTGTGTCTCAACAATGAAGATGTCTTTTTCTCTATAACTAGGGAAACACACTTATTGTGTGTCGTTGTTCAGATGCCCCCCACCACACAGACACACTTCGACCCCACATTCGCCCCCTCACCCCCTTCGACACACTCTCTCTGTCAGTCATTCTCCCTTTCTCTCCCTAGCTCTCTCTTTTTAAGCAACATGCAATGCTTTTAACATAATTTGACCCATTGTTTAGTTGTGACCCTGCCCCCCATGCTTCTAGTCAAAGAAAAAAACACAAAGAAGGGTGAGCCACTGTAGTCCCTCAACTAGCCAGGTGTTTCTCAC
Source organism: Tachysurus fulvidraco (assembly GCF_022655615.1). Classification (NCBI taxonomy): domain Eukaryota; kingdom Metazoa; phylum Chordata; class Actinopteri; order Siluriformes; family Bagridae; genus Tachysurus; species Tachysurus fulvidraco. The sequence continues at coordinate 9,098,768 of NC_062535.1, read as the reverse complement.
TGCCGGCCTGCTCCCTAATGGCCGAGGCCTCGTGCTGCAGCTGCCTGCTCAGTCCCTCTTTTGTGTGGCTCTATTGTTGGCCACACACCCCTCGTTGATTCATGGGCCGCACGAGGGAAGACCTTTTGGAATGGCAGCCACTGGCTTATCTGCACGCTCCCCCAGTTTGCGCGTGTGTGTGTGTGTGTGTTCTATTGTAAGCCGGCTGCTTTCTCATTGGTCCACGAGCAGACTCACTAATGGGGGAATGGTAGACATTGTACCTCCATCTGCTCCAGCTCTCATTGTTTAAGCTGCCTTCTGCAGAAAAAAGATCTATGGTGCGCACACTCTTCCTCAGTTGAAGCAAGCGTTTGAAGGGCCACTGCACCACAAGCTTGGAGCGCCTTCCTCCCGATTCACTTTTCCTTTTGGACAACGTAAAAGCGCACAGGATCTCAAGCTTGTTCGAGACAATCCACCGGGGCAGGCAGATACAGGATATAATATATTTTTACTACTTTTACTCATTGTAAGCACTTTCCAAGAAACTTTCCTGCGGATGCTTGGGACAGTCTGTCCTAACTGGTGGTAAGTGTGTTAAACTCTTAAACTCAGCTGTATGCTTTCGTTTGGACAGTGCATAAGATTAGCACGGATAATAAACGAATGTGAAATGCCTCCCAATAGGCATATTGACCCAATAGGTGTTTCCATCTCACTCCATCTAGAATACCATTTCCTTCCATAATAATATATGAGACATAAAGTACTTTTGCATAAGTTGCAGGTGTTGTGTTTTACTTTGCATATCTTGTATAGGCTTTCTTTATATTATGCTTTCAGAAAGAGGTCTTCTTTTATATATGGTTTTAAAATCTCTCACCAAATAGAACTTGGTTAGCAAAAAGATGATATTTATACTCTTTTAGTTATATACTGCATGAGTGTTACCACTGTTGGGGCAAACTGTTAAACCAAATGTTTTTGAGTGCTTGGCTATCGGTATGAATGACAGGATTCTGCATGTACACCAGTAGATTACCGGTCTACATGGCCGTTGCCGTGTAGGGAACATATTTGCACTCTGGGGTTAAGACGAGGTTTCTGATTGTCACGTGGCCACTCTCAGTCGGGGCATTATGCAGCAGGCGGCTGTATTGAGCAGCACGGCAGAAGCAGGAGGAGAACACCAGTTGCTGTTCCCCCATGGCCTCAGCAGACATCTGTTGCCCTGCTGGCTGCATCCCACCGGCACTCACCCTTGCTTTTGTCTCAGGAGAAGCGCAGACAGCACATCACAACTGCCCCTCCCTAAAACCCCGAAACACACAAACACACAGTAACTGCCAGGGCATGCACTGCCTTAGGGACCCCTGGCCTCCCTCTCTACATCACTGTGGGTTTAACTCTTCTCTATGCCTACGCGGACTCTGCAGGAATAAAACGACATGTGTTACATATTCATTACTGCTTCATTAATAAAACGCGGCTGGGCCGGGCCAAGCTGGCTCTCTGGTGGAGTTTGAAAAATGCCACCAAATGGAAGCAACGCTATTGGCTGGCAAATTTGCTATCTAGACTGCATCAATCAGACCTCCTTTAAAAATTTCCTCGCAAAAGAAACTGAATCTTGGGCTGTTTATATCACTATGAGTCGATTCGATTATCAATTAATTAGGACATTTAAAAATTTTTAGTCGTGTGCTCATTTGTACAAAAACAATCATCGTGTATATGGTTTAGTATATGGTTCAGTCTGGTGAATAATATAAGAACCATTACAACAAATATGTTAATAAGAAAAAAAAGTATAGTTGAAACACTGTGCTTAATCTTGTTGACTAAACAGAGCTTGTTATGAAGACATGTTCTCAGTTTCATTTGGTACCATGAGAGATAATACGCCTAGGAAAAACCTTTTCCAGCCTTCTGTCCATTTTTTGTGACGCCTCAATATACAAACTGTTTTGACTGTAATCTGGTGTATGCTGAAGGGCGCTAACACAGTAGTGGCAATTTCTTTTGTTATGCCATGACAAGTTACTCACCTGAACCATCTCCCCTGTCCCCCCCCACTCTTAAATCCTTTTGTCGGGCCAAACTAAATTATTCCCGCTCTGCAGTGGCATTTGGAAGGAGCGTTCTTCAAGCAGCTGCAACCTAGCAACAGTTGGAGACTTTCCAAACCGCCCTTTGTTTGCCGCGTGCCCCCTTCCCTCCCAACCCCCTTCAAATTCAGCTACATCTTATTAAAACTGAGCATGTGCGTCTGTCTATAGAAATTGACCCAGTTTTCTTAACTAGCTTTCACTCTCTCTTCACAATCAACACAAATTCGACATTTAAACGCAGCCACGTGCGCATTGCAGTGATCTCTATAAAAAAAAAAAAAACAACAAGAATTTTATTTTCAGAAGGTGACTCCTGAACACATTCGTCAGCCCGATCAAGGATGATGGGTACAAGGATCAGCAACTGACTATCTCTTAGTTATTGGTTTGTTGTTTGTATTTAAGTGTGATAAAAAAAAATCTCTTTTGTCCATCCAGGTTCACATGTCCAGAGCAGTCTGAGTGGTGAGTAACAGTTGGTCCAGAGGTCAGAAGAGGTCACAGGCAGCACGGCTCTGAATGTCCGTGACAGCTTCATGGGCCTGAAGGACCATCTGGATGATGGAGAAGGCCACATCCTCGACCTGGGGCTGGATCTGGACTACCTGCATGTGAAGGCTGGAGACCGGCAGGCCGGTGCAGATGCCCGTTGCAGAATGGACAGGGGCTTATTGGACACCAACGAGGAAGGAGCGCCCAGCTCTGGGAGATGTCTTTCTTCGTCCCGGGGTGATTCAGAAGACAGCTGTGGATCTGATGGTGAGGTGGAGCAGAGCTGTACTCTTGCTCCAAGCGATGGATCCGCTCGAGCTGTGCATCCGCCTCTTTGCCGCTCTCCATGTCTGGATCTGGACTCCCCAGGGCTGCCGGAAGTGACACAGGATAACCCAAACACTGAAAATTCTCTAAGGGAGTACCAGACCAAGTTGGAATTTGCCCTGAAGCTGGGTTATGCTGAGGACTTGGTCCGATTGGTGTTAAGCAAGCTTGGGTCAGATGCGCTGATCAACGACATCCTAGGGGAGTTGGTGAAACTTGGCAGCAAGTCAGACAGCGACAGTAGTGCGGCGACCTCATCCATTTCCACTACTTCATCTTTAGCGTCTTCCGGGTCATTGTCTTCTTCAGCATGTAGCTTCTCAGACTCTACCGATTCACGACGCTCCGAGTCACCGTCACAGTCAATCCTGGATGACAAGGATAACCTTCGCCCCATAGTTGTGGATGGAAGCAATGTAGCCATGAGGTGAGTTTAAAGTCATTTTAAAGTTATAGTTTATCTTTTAAGAATTGCACAATATAACAGTACAATCTCAAGCTGTTCCTCAATACAGTTCGATTCATCTCTTGTTCAACTCTGTGTAAAACAGAGCACCGCGATCATATTCCTTGTACCATATAACTCCATGCACATAGTGATTCAGCGAGTCTACTGAAGGAGAGAAACAATGTCAGAAAGCGAATTTTAAAATGACCCGAGCACCTGCTTTTTCTAAACAAGCTGAATGTAGGTTACTGAACATAAACTTTAATACAAAGAATAAATCTATGAAATTAATGATTGGGGCATTTGATTACTATGCGTAGACCATGTATAGCAAGTGGAAACCATTAGCCATGACTAATTGTTTTGACAAATATTAATATTGCTGGATTCTTTATAACTTTGTGAAGATACACTGTACTTTAGCACCCTAACATGACTTCGGGCCTTTTTACACCTGGTCACTTCATGTGTTGTCTCTGATCCGATAGCTATCTGATTTGTTAAAACTGTTCCATTTACATTAGGCCACATAAATACGTCTCGGCGGATCGGATATCAATCCGATCTTTCTACTCCCTCCCAAAATGCAAATATATTTTACCTCATTTCCGGGGTAATATAGATGGAACACGCTCTGGTGTATGCAGTTTTCAGAATGCAATCAAAAAGAAGACCAGAAAACTTGTTACGACGGTTATGCTACAAAAAAAACAGCATTTACTTAACAGTGATGCACGACTTGTGAGTCACTTGCGAGTGGGAGGAGTATAGCGTTGACGTATGTGGCTTGAAAAACCACATTCATTTACACCTGTCCAGTTTCATCTGAAATGCGTCCCAGACCACCTCCCGAAGGGGTTTGAACGATCGGATAACTATCCGATCACGGAAAACACATAAAGTGACCTGGTGTAAAATGCACCTTAAAGTTTTGTACTAAACAGCAGTTCTTTACACTATTGCAACACAAGTTTGCAGTAAATCAGTCAGTTAAATTGTAGATATTAATCAGTGCTTACTTGAGATTTGGAGATGCATCAGTAGACCTAGAATGTTTTGTTTTATGAATATCATCCTGAATATTATTTAAACATAAGAAAAGCTCTTGGATTAATTGATTTAAATGATTAGTAGAGTACAAGTAGTATACGATTTCTCTTCTGCAATTCATCTACATAAAAAGCATAAAGTCAATAAGTTTGCTTCCTTTTTTAACCTGTGATTAAGGTGACCACTTTCTGTTAAAGTCTTAACGGAAAGTGCAGGTGTGATCTGCTAGTGTGCATCGTTCAAAAGGTTAATGGTTGATAGTATACGAGCGAGTACGAGCCTGCCGTTGTTCCCAATACGGCAAAAAGTTAAGCTTGTCCTTTATCTATCCGCTTCATATTGTCTTGCTTATTCACTTATCATTTATATCACAAAACCCACCACACAGATCTACCACAGGACGTTTCCTCTTCAGCTGCTCACAAGCTGTGCTCTTGTGTGCCAAACTAAACCACATTTACATAGACGAACACTAGATTCTACACAAAACTTTCCCAAACTGTATGTTTTTACTTTCATCTTGATTTTTATTTTATTTTGATTGTTCTGCATAGCTAAAACCCGAGTGAATGTTTTTGTTTATTTGTTTGTTTGTCTGTTTTTCTCTTTTCGTATTTACCTACTAAGAAAAAATAGCAATATCTCCATAAATCGACCCCAAATAAAAATGAATTTCAATGTCTGGGTCTATATTTAGCTCGGTCATGTTCTCAGGGATTTATTTGCCAGCTGCCAAAACCCGTCAATCCATTACACAAATTTGTTCACCAGTAACATTGGCTAATGTATCGTGTCGCTAGCCTAGCATGTAGGTTGTATAGCTAAGATCCAAAAGTTGGAGGGACACAATTGTTCAGGTTGTCTCTGTGTGCTGGAGCTGTAGTTTCCCTTCACTAAGACACCCAAACCTCTTTGAACATGACTTTGTCCCAGTGCACAAACTGAGCCCCATAAAGACATGGTGTGTTAAGTATGAAGAACTCAACTGTCCTCAATCCAACTGAACACCTTTAGAATGAACTGGAATACAGATTACACCTCAGATCTCTTCAGCCAACATCAGTATATTTATAAACTCTATACTTTTCAGTATAATTTGTGATATCACTAAGTAAAAATCCCCAAACTATTTTAGGAAGTTATCTTTGCTGAATAGATAGTTGTGAAATTTTGTACAATTTGACCGAACTCTAACTCCTGTAATTGTGCACATGACTGTTCTTAGCTAAATAAGAGAGTCTGATCTCAGCAAATCCAGACAAGTCTAGACAAAGTGGTTTGAGGTAAAATATCCACCCGCTGACCTTTAAAAGCTCGTGGAACACATCGATAAGAGGAATCATTTTTTATAATATGATTTGTCAAGAAGAATGAAGTGAAATTGCTGAAATTTAATTTCCTAATATTGCTTAACCAGTTTCTCAATGCTCCTTTTAACGTCTACGTGCTTTCCATTATGATGACTCGAGCGTGCTAAACTTAAACTACTGTATTATTTGCAGATTTTTTTTTTAAAATCCTTCCATGTTTTTTTTAACTTATTGTCCAAACTAAGTGCTATTGGCAAATCATCTCAAGATACTCCATTTTAATCTTTTCCATACACAGAGCAGCATTGCATGTATTTTCTCTCTCGCACTCACTTTCTCTCTTTAATCTTGTAGCCATGGCAACAAGGAGGTATTTTCCTGCCAAGGTATACAGCTTGCAGTGGACTGGTTCCTTGAACGTGGCCACAAAGACATTACAGTGTTTGTACCAGCTTGGAGGAAAGAGCAGTCCCGACCCGACGCTCTCATCACAGGCAAGTCCACATCTCACCTGTTCTGTGTGTGCTTCTAACGGACAGCTGCAGTCCAAAACACTGTTTTCAAAGCACAAATAACTCAGTACAGCACTATATTTATTCGGATGCTTTTAGAACATTCAGAACAAAGCTGCAGTGTTCAGAGATTCCGAATTTAAGGCTTTATCAAGTGACTTTATGCCTGGATAAATTCTGCCTTGCATTCTCTGCATTAGGTACGAGAGCTTAACGTTGTTTTATTCCCATTCTTTCAGATCAAGAGATCCTGAGACGTCTCGAGAAGGACAAAATCCTGGTATTCACACCTTCTCGGCGCGTCCAGGGGCGTAGGGTGGTGTGCTATGATGACCGGTTCATCGTCAAGTTGGCTTACGAATCAGACGGCATCATCGTCTCCAATGACAACTACAGGGATTTGGCCGTGGAAAAACCAGAATGGAAGAAGTTTATCGATGAACGACTTCTCATGTACTCCTTTGTCAACGATAAGTGAGTTTTCCTGCAGTTCTGTTATTCCTGCGGGCTTTAGCAGTTTTTATACCTGCCTAATCACTGGTACAACCTTTCCACCAAAAAGAACCCAGTGCTGGTTCAGAGCTAGTGCTGGTGCTGGTTTAAAGTTGGTTCCACTGGCGAACCCTCTAATAACCGGTTTGCCTTTCCATCGGCTAGAGAGTCATCACAGCGCCGAGTCTGACGTCACTTTATACGTGTCATGTTACACAGCAACGTTAGCGCACCAGCGGCAAACACAAACATCAACAATGGCGGATGTTGCTTTACTGTTAATGCTCATGGCTTTGTGAACCTACATTGGCATCCAAACGCGGCGAATCCAGCGTGTACGTGCAGCTCCGTGTAATTTGCCCTCCCTCTGCGCATTTGCCATAGAGATACACAAACAACACGGCAGCGAGCAGGGAAGAACTCGTTCCTAAGAAAGACACACATGCCTCTTTTCCACTGGAAAGAACCGGGTGCTGGTTCAGAGCTAGTGCTGGTGCTGGTTCAAAGTTGGTTCCACTGGTGAACCTTCTAAGAACCGGTTTGCCTTTCCACCGGCTAGAGAGCCATCACAGCGCCGAGTGTGACGTCACTGTATACGTGTCACGTGTCCCAGCAACGTTAGCGCAGCAGCGGCAAACACAAACACAACAACAATGGCGAATGTTGCTTTACTGTTAATGCTCATGGCTTTGCGAACCTACATTGGCATCCAAAAGCGGCGAATAAAACGTGTACGTGCAGCTCCATGTAATCTGTATAAACGGAGGTTGTAATGATAAAGTACATAACGTTATTTTATCGTTAACACAGAAAAAAATTTAGCCTTAGCATGTAGCTACCTACTATCATGTGTGCTGATAATGTATCATATCGCGGTAAAGTAAAAGTGTATTAAACATTAGTATACTTAAGGTACATTATCAAATGCGCTAACAGTAGCCCCGCCCCCAGCTCCTGACGCAAGCGGTTCTTAAGTCTAGACCAGCAACGTTTTGGTGCTACTTAAGAACCACTTTTCCTGGTTCAGAGCCGGTGCTTTGGCGGTCGAAACAGAAAGAACTGGTTCTAAATTAGGCTCTGCCTCCGAACCAGCACTCGAACTGCCTCGGTGGAAAAGGGACAACAGTGTCATCTGTCATATGGAATTGGTTCAGTTTTGCGGCATCAGACACAGAATACAAGACCCCACTGCAAAGTGTGTTTAGGTAGCAGTACGGCTAATTTACTATAGCACCTTAAACAGAGGCATGCTGTAGAGTGGGAGAAATGTTACGCCCTGCGAAATGAAAAAGACAGCGGCAGCACAAACACACCGCCATAAAACAAACCTACCGTCTTAGAAACATTTACAAAACGCATCCAGTATGATAATAAGGGGCGCGTTGGAAAGCGACCAAGGATGCAGAGAATTCCTGTTATACGCATCAACAAACATTATACTCTGTGTCGTGTATTGTGACTTAAGTAAAGTTGGCCGCATATTCACAGATTCGAGTTTCCCGAACTCCTGAGCTAAACGCTCTTATTACACAAATAACACCTCTTTTTTTTATCATAGTAATGTAGAGAGGCAGCTACAACCCAATTTTCCTCAAAATCAGCTTTCCTCCACGTTGGACAAAATACACAAGTGTCTATGTGCGAAGAAGAGACAGATTCCAAGGGACCGTCTGCAAAGTGCAAAACCCGAAAAGCGAATGCTATAAAAACAGTCAATAACTTCACTGTAATACTGTACTGTTTTTTTTTTATATGAAAAGTCATAAAAATGATACAAAAGGACATTTCCCCCAAATAAGTGTTGTAGTATAACTATCAGGGCATCAGTGGTGTGTGAGCTGAGTTTGGTGACAGTACAGTGTATTACAGTGAAGTTACAGTCCGCTTTTCGGGTTTTGCACTTTGCAGATGGTCCCTTGGAATCTCTCAGGTATATGTAAATAAATATACAGGAAAAATGTTATAACACCCATGTTGTGGTTCATGTAAATTAGTTGTATACGAGTATAACTTAGGGCCGGTTGTATATCTGTGGCATGAAAATAAAAGTAATGATTCCACACCCCTGATGCTGATTCATCAGCCGTGGACAAAACAGCTTGTTTTGATGCTTTGCTTTTCATGAATCATCACCGACTCTGTCGTATTTCGTTTAGTGAGCTCAAATGTGCGCTTGTTTCTACGCAACAGTGATAAATAAGTGATCACTGGGTTCTATCGTGTTAATGTTTGAGATAATAATGAATGAAAAACTTATTATTTGACTTATTATTATTATTATTATTATTCCTATAACAATATATTATTTATTAATAAGCTATTTTTTTTGTGGTAGCCATCTAACTAAAAACTCTGTCCTTCAGGTTCATGCCTCCTGATGATCCCCTTGGTCGCCACGGCCCTAGCCTCGAGAACTTCCTGAGAAAAAGGCCCATCATCCCAGAACACAAAAAACAGCCGTGTCCATATGGTAGATGCTTACTCCTCTGTTTCTCAGCTAAACCCTGCCAAGCTGTCTCTTGTTCACTAGATAAAGTTTGTGTGCTTGTGTGGGATACATTAAATGTTTCAACTTTCACACTTATTTTTTTTCACTTATTTATGTTTTAGTGGAATGAAATCCCTGTTAAAAGGTGCCATTATCTGCTTACACTGATTTTTGTCGTGATCATTATTAGTATACTTGGGTTAAAGGTGATAAAGGTATTTTTTATTTTTTTGGCTCTTTTAGGAAAGAAGTGCACTTATGGTCACAAGTGCAAGTTCTACCACCCAGAGCGTGGCACCCAGCCCCAGCGTGCTGTAGCTGATGAGCTTCGTGCTAGTGCCAAGACCTCTGCAGCTAAAGGCACAAATGAGTCTGGTCTAGTGAAAAGTCACAGTGTTCCTGGAGGCTCTCGCAATGATAAAGCCAGCGATGGAAAACGTTCACACTCGAAGCGGCAGTCAGACTCCAGTGTCCGCACCCTTTCTTACAGTGATGTCGAGGACAAGCTGAGCGCCAAAACCAAAGCAGACCCCCAGAACAGCAGCTTGACACTACCCCCTGCACCAGGTGGGCCCCCTTCCTGCAACACTCACACACAAGATCAGAGAGAGCAACTGACATGCTTTTCCAAAAGCCATGCAGTGCCAGCTTTCCCTCAAACAGACTCCTACCCCACCTGTGAGTCTCCGGACCTCAGCTACTATTCCCTTGTCCGTGGCTACTCTGGCCTCAGCTTGTCCTCCCAAAGGAGTCCAGAGCGGCCTTTCCTGTCTGACATGGATACACGGCTCAGTTCCGTGGCATCTGACTGCAGCAGTGAGGGCAGCGCCAGCTCTGATTCGTATGGCACGGTGCCTCCTGGTGAGCGGTCCTGTATGAGCTCACCTGACTCACTGTTGGATGATGGGCTCAAGTGTCATCATTACCACCACCTGCATCACCACCGCAGGCAGTACCCGATGCCCATGGTCCTGAACCCACCACCCCACCACCACCAGAGTCGTGTGCTTTCACCAGTACCTTCGAATCACCCCGGGTTCCATCACGGGATGGCCCGCGGACACAGCTTCACTCAAGACGACCAGCCTCTGGAGTCCCACTTTAAGCACTCTGTGTCCTACATTGGGCAACAAGTCCAACACCAGATGATTGGCGCCAGATCAAGTTGTCCTGGGGAGTACCCTCCACAGAATTCCCCACTGCGTCGAGGCCTAGCATCCACACGACTCGACAGTGTGTCTGACTCCAGGCTCTATGAGCGCTCACCTCTTATGGCCAGGGAACCCTTCCAAGACCAGGACAGGATGGCCAGCTGGGAGCCATACTATCAGCAACCCTGCTATGAGCCCTTCACGTTTCAGAGCCTTCCAGAAAACAGGCAGCAAGCATGGCGGGTACCTTGGGGACAATCTCCTCTTCATCCTTCTCCTCCTCATCCATCCCATACTCCCCACCAGAACCAGGAACCACCTGCCCTCAGTCGCTACCAGGAATTGCGGGAAAAAGTGTTCATCAACCTGTGCAACATCTTCCCCACAGAGCTTGTGCGTCTGGTCATGGGCCGATATCCACATATTACCGATGCCCAACAGCTAGCAGCCGCAATCTTGGCTGAAAAGAGCCAGACTGGATACTAATAACCCTTACAAACAGTTGGAACTGTAGCAGATATATCGAGTTTAGATAACTTGTGCATTTCTTGAGGATCACAGAGGCGTCTACTAGGTTTAGTCCAGGCCTCGATAGGTCATACAGTGCTTCCGTTCGGAGGTTTTATAAGGTTTCGATGGAAACCTGTAAACACGGTTGTAGTGAGGAGTCATCATCATTCTCATATTTGGGTTTCTTACTTAACTCAGTTTGTCAAGTCTGTCAAGTTGAGTTTTTTCAGCAGTGGAGCCATAACTGCAAGTAGCAAATTCTCTACCTGAAGTGTGAATGTGGAAATGAGTGTGACATTATTTATTTTAAGTATATATATTTCCAGTAAAATTTTGCTTTATGTTGATAGTTTGGTTCAGGTGAGCATGTACTGATTCACAAGGCACTTTTACATTGCTGTTTATCAAATGTAAAGTTTTATAACTTATGTCAATCAAACAAGAACCGATGGAAGGCCAGATGATTTGTAGGCGTGAGCAGCGTAGCGCTGTTAGGTTGTTGTTGCTGATGCAGAACTTGGGCTTGCATGGAAAAATAAGAACAGACCAAATAAAGAACAAGCAAAGGGCAGGACCCTGTCTGCTTTTTCTTGTGACAAGTTAAAACAGTTTGCTCCATTAACAAAAAATGGTATATAAATTTACTATAAATTTTTATTTAAAGTCAGTTTACGTACATTCCCTCAGTATCTGGCCTTTCACGATCCTTGTGATATAATGCCTACTCTCACTTGAAATGGTTTTGTTTTGTTTTGTTTTATTTAAAGTCTCAAAATTGCTTTCCCCATTACCAATTTCTGAATCATGAATCATTGGGTGTTTGGGGGAAGCGATTGCGATACAGGTACTCACTGAGTATTATTTTAGTGGCACAGTTGTGTTAAATTATTATCATTTATTTCTTATAGCTTTGCCTTTTTTTTTTTTTCTTCTTTCTCCATTTTTGTTTCAGAGAGACACGTGTGCTCGTCTGTATGTCTGGGAACTTGGGTGGAAATTCATCGTAATCATCATAATCACCAGTGTTATTAGATACACTGGCAAAGTTTCCCAAAAAGGATGTGGTTTTTACAAATGGAGACGTTTACTCAGCACTTTTTGGGAAACTTTCGCCACGGTCCATAGCCGGTGTAGTGTAGGTGAGACGGACGCCACCCGTCTGTCTTTGTACCTTAGTTTTAGTAAGGGATGTCTCTGGTTTTCACGTACTGGGTGCATGCTACCGTCACTCGACATCTTCATCCTGGTGCTGTACAAGGCGGGAAACCTGATTCGGGTGAGAAGCTTTAGCGAGTCGCGTGTTCGGGAAACTTCCAACGAGACGTTCGTATCCGTTACTGACGTAACCCGTGTTAGCCAGAGAATACCTGTCCTCGTTGATACAAATTGTATCTTTTTTTTTTTTTAACTTAAAAAAAAAAAAAAACAGAGACATTTATATACATATTAAATCTATGGATAAAATATATTCACACAGTTATGTACAATATGTAGTACTTGTGTAATTTAAGATATTTTTGGCAACATTTTATCATTACTTCAAGGAAAACAGTTGAAGTGTTTCCTTTTTTTTAATTTTTAATTTTTTTTTGTGGGCTAAAAAGAGCATCAAATGCATCTTTTAAAAAGGATGGAGGGTATTAGAGTGACGAAGATATTTGCTATTTTATTTATTTATTTTCTTTGGAAGCAAAAAGGGTTATTTATGGTCTGTACCTTGAAATAAAAAGTGGGTTCTGGGGTATAAAGTTGGACTTTACAGTTTTATGAGGCAAAATGAGTGATATGTATTATTAGGTTTTAATAATTTTTCTGTCGATATGGTTTTCATTGCTTTTCCAAAAGATTTACCAGCATAATGATTGTGTTTCTATGGAAAAGTGAGCAGAAGCTTGCGGAACCATATGGTTGGTTATTATGCTGTGATGCTCCTGGAAGAGTTCTTAATTAAAATTGTACATTTTCTGAATTTACCTGTGGAAAAAAAAAGTTCACACAGACTTCGTGTTTTACCTGAAATTATTATCCGATGCATTTAGAGAGGGCCGGGCTCTTTGGGGTAAAATGCTGCCTGAAATGTTTGTTAGGAGCACCTTTGTTTTGAAAAAGAAGAGCCTTCCCTCGAGCCAGGTGGCACCATGTGCCATCGTTGGTGGTGGCGTGGGCATAGAGTAAATGCCTCTACACGGCATTGTGCTTAAGACACATCTGAATAATCTGAACCATGTTCAGCTTACGAGTTTTCAGGGCCGGCCTTTCTGCAGGACGTCCTTAATTACGGGCGTCTTCAGGAAAGCGGCACCGGTTTTCATATAAATATATATCTATAAAGTTGTTTTTCATTGTGCTGTGCCGTATCAGAGCTTCAGTGGACTTGCTGAGTTAACATTGCCGTACCGATGTCACACCTTCTCCTGCATCAAGTGTCTCACAGCTTTGCTAAACCGCCTCGTGGTGGAAATGTACATAGGCTAATTACAGAACCTGTTACCGTGACACGCATCCTGATCTGCAGAACGACGCACACAGGGAGACGACTGCTGAACCCACTTCCACTGAAGACGTACTGGAAGGTTCAGTAGTTACTCCTTGATTCTTGAAATGTAGGCTTTACGCGCGAGGACCAAAGTGAACAGTGAATTATTCAGTTGTAGGATTCAGAGCCGATGATAATGTTGGTCAAACGCAAGATAGATTTTCTGACTTTAAAAAAAAAAAAAAAAAAAAAAAAAAAACAGATGAAGTTATATTGTCGGAAATTGGGGTGGGGGGGCAGTTTGGGATTTTTATTGATTCATGTCAGGATAATATGGTCAGAACTTTGTTGTTGCTGCATTTCCTGAAGTTTCCAAATGTGTATTTTTATTGAAATAAAAATACCAATCTCCAGTTTTGGGCTTGATTGATTTTTTTTTTTTCCTCCTCTAATGATTTTTCATTCAATTGTTACATTCACAATAAAAAGAAAATGAAAGGATTGAAAGTCATATATTTCATCTTTATTTTATTTATTTCTTTTCTTTTTTTTTTTACATATTTAGTCATGGACAAAGCTTGACTGGTTTCTATGTAACAGAAAGCTATATAAACATAAAAAGGGGGAACAAAAAAACAACAAAAACAAAAAAAAAACAAACGGCAAACATGACGGCTGGTTCCAGAAGCAGCGGTGGCAGCTTTGCTCTGGTTTTCCCCCCAATCACTCCAATGCCAGCAGGCCAAATTCCACCCGACTACAAAAGAAACAATAACTCAAAGCAACAAGGTTACACCATTGTGGCATTAAGGTAGCAACCCCATACTCTTCAGTGAAAGCTTGCATGCAAACTCTGGTGGTTCAAATTTATAAAGCAATAAAAAAAAAATTATTGGAAGCACAGAATTTTCTCTTTCTATGGCATTTCCTAGACACGAATAAAACGCTGGGTTGGTTCAAGCTTGTGTCTTAACCACCAAAAAGAAGTGCTTTTTTTTTTTTTGACCTTTTCTGCCTTCACTAATGTAAAATGAAACAAAATTCACATTGCAAGGTACAACATGAAAAAGTCCAAATTATTACTCAAAATACTCCTTCAGTTTTAATCAAGTCATTTTTTAGAACTTTGTATAAATAGTTATATTTGTGGGGAAAAGTGAACAGGAACACAACTTTTAGAGGTCTGCTTTCTCTTTGCACAAGACGTGCGTATAACACATCGACATGTTAATGATGAACGCAGGAAGAATTACTCAGGAGATGGATTATACCTGATGTATAAGATTTCATTCTTGTCATCTTTTTTATTTGCTTAAATCTCTTAAACTGAGAGGCAAGAAAGCGAGGAAAGGAAAAACAACAACATGACAAACTCACCCTCCTGGATCTGCACTTTTATAAATGAACGCGCGCAAAATACCGTCTCGTGAAGTACAAGAAGAACAAGACAAAGACGATTAGATTATTCGAGTCTGCTACACATGAGCACGGTGACGTGCTGCTCTAAACTCGCCACGGTTTCTGCGTCAGGGCGGCTTTGGTATCGTACGTCGTTAGCTCTATAGGAACGTTTGGTGACGGCGGTGAACAACACTACTTAATCTGGACATAATACTGAGCTCTGAATTCATAGCCAGAGTAAATCTCTGCCTCTCTCTCTCACACACACACACACACACACACACACAGAGCAAGAAGACATTTACGCTACACCTAGAGCAGAAAACTGTCTTTCCTGTCTCTCAGCACGCTCAGAGTTTAACACATCAGTCTCCACACTTTACAGTAATGAGGTAGAGAGCCATCCTGATGCCAGGATCGATGTTTTCACATGCTCCCCGGTCAGAAAGGCTTTCAGTATTCTCACACACACACACACACACACACACACAGACACACGCACACGCACACACAAGCAGCTGTCTGCCTATCTGTCGTGACCTTTGTGAGCCGGCAGGCAGGGAAAACCATCCATATGGAGACTGGACATGAAACACTGCGAGTCTGAGAACGCAGACAAAAAGAGGACGCCGGACTGCGAAACGTCCCGAAGCAGCTTACAACCAAAAATCAAATCCACTTCAAAATCAAATCCGTTTCACAGAAACCGGTGCTCGTCTTCTTAAACGACTTTTCCGTTCGAATCTTTCACACGACGCAGACGTCCGCTTCCCTTTGGTGATCCGTAGTTTTGGTTTAGACTCCTGTTGAATTATTCGCTGTTTATTTGAATCGTTGTCATGGAGAGATATTTCGTGCGCTCAAAATCCTAAACGAAACCCGCCGTCTGAGTTGAAACTTGCTAACTGCAGAAATGAAAAGCAGCGTGTTAATAAAACGAGTGAGGAACTAAAGAAACCTGCTAGATACTTTGAGCTCATTGTAAATCAAAACCTGGGATTAAAGTGTATAATGCGGGCAAACTCTCCAATAAACAAAAACGTATTAATGGCCTTTTGGATAAAATTTTGATCTCTTTTTGCTATTTCCTTCTTATCTCTAAAATGACATTTCCATTTTAGTATCTCGATCGTTTCAAGAAAAATAATCTCAAATGTTCATAAAGATATGATACAAAGCTTTTGCTCCTAAATGGATGAAATCGAGTGGGAGGAGCTTGAAATCAAGCAGCCTGATTGGCTGAAGGTGAGCGCTTTGGCAAAGTGTGAGGGGAAGGTGGTGACAACGTCCCTCTAGCCTCTCTGCAGAGTAGAATGCTATCATCAGGCGCCATGGGTTAAAGGTCATGTGGGTGGGATGGGCTGGTGAAGAGAAGGGGAAAAGAAAAAAAAAAAAAAAAAAAAAAACTACTAAAGAATGAAAGCTGTGCTTATAAGCCAGCTGCCAAGGCATCAGGGCTGCAGCTTTGAGAGCGGGGCAAGTAAGTGGGCCAAGGAAAGGAGGGGGTAAAGGGTTAGGGGTCAGCGCTCCTCACATGGACTCGAACTCATCAATTCGTTGCTTGGTGTTGCCCTGACGAATCTGGCGCAGAGTTTTGTACTTGTCGCGGCCGGCCTTGACGTTCTCAGCATGCAGCACGTCGTTCTGCGTCTTCTTCGTGTCGTCCCGAGCCTGTGCTAGCTCTGAGCTCAGGGCCTGTGAGGATCACGACAGCGATGTGTTGACAAAAATACGAATGAAAAGTGAATTAAATGATGAATTGGAAATGATGTAAAGCTGCAGGAAGCTGAGCTCCATGGTGCAGGTATGAGCTGGGATCGACTCACCTGGAGCTGCTGCTTGACGCGCTCGTTTTTCTGGGCCTCAGTGAGGCGGTCTTCCTCGGTGTGTGTGTGAGCCACCCCTTCGTTGGAGAGCTCGGCGCTGGCTTCGGCGCTGCTCTCGTCGTGCTCGTCATGCTCGTTCTCCGCTGAGCTGCCTGCTGGTACTGCCACCATCACGGTCTTCAGCTCTTCTTTGGTTTTCTCCAGATCCTCCTGAGCAGAGAGAGCCTGAGGAGAAGGGAGCAGATGAGCAGGGAGCACAGAGGGGAGCACAGATCATCAGACTTCTATTAGACACATCATTACAACATATGATTTAACCAAAACTACCCACAAAAGTGCTTTTTTTTTTTTTTTTTTTTTTAAAGGAAAGCAGTTTAACACAGCTGTTGATTGATCAATACTGTATGTAAGCTTACAGTGGCTTTTATCTTGTTTAGAGGATCGCTTCGGAAACAAGAGAGAAATGCTTTAAAGAAGGTCTAGCGATCTATCAGGCAGGATTAGCAGGACAGGAAATGAATAAATGAATGAAAGAAAGAATCGATGGATTGATTAAGGAGGGCAGTCTGTGTGATGTTCGTAGGTACTGAGGTGTGCATTGAGCTTGATAGATTCTAGCCTTGAATGAAGCCTTTCCTGCTTCCGTGTGTGAATAATAAGCAGCTGCGTGGGACGTCCTTTAGTGTTCCTGATTATTCACTTCTAGAATATGTCTCAGATACAAACGGTTGATTTCTAGTAACAAATGCCACGGCGGAGGTTACTGTGGCTCGGTGTGTGTTTCTTCAGCTCAACAGTTGGAGAGTTTGACATCGGACACTGTGTTCAGCTCTGGATTCCCACAAGAGCTTCCCACTAAGCATCAACAGGAACAGCTCGTCGGATCAAACAGCACGGTCGATACACAACACACCACATCGCTTGACCTCGTACTGATCCGTTCATTCTGTAGACGTCACTGAGCCTTCACACCCAGGCTGATTCTTCCTATGTTGTGTTCATCAGACCAAACAGACAGAAACTCACCATCTCGAATCCAAATGAAAAACTGAAAACGTGCTAAGGCTCTAATCGTAGGGAGCTGTGATGAGAGACGATACATTTCTGTAAATCTAAGAATCTCAGATAAAAGGTGAGCGATACATTTTCTCTTCCGCCGTTTATTTAACACCACGTGAACGGGGTTGAACACTTGCCATTTAAATCTAATAATAAACAAATCTAAAGCATGCGTAACTGTTAATACGGTGACGTTTCATCTAAGGAGAAGTTTAACATTTATGGAAGGAGTTTGCAGTGATGGTGCATTGTAGCAGTCAGTAAGTTTTCATCCATTGTATTATTTATTAGTCATAAATAAAACAATGTAAGGCTGATGAGGGAATAACTGGTTACACTGCAAATGATGTTTTGTAGACGTTCCACAATGAAATGTAGCCTAGAAACGGATGCTCATTTAAGTGGTATAATAAATCCCAGTAGGATGAGTAGTATCTGGAAAATAAACGTGTGTAGAACACCATCTAGCACTGGTGTATACTTGTGTGTGTGTGTGTGTGTGTGTGTGTGAGAGAGAGAGAGAGAGAGAGAGAGAGATTGTGTGAGTGTGTGTGTGAGAGAGATTGTGTGTATGTCTGTGTGAGCGAGTGTGTGAGAGATTGTGTGTGTGTGAGAGAAAGAGTATGTGATTGTGTGTGATTGTGTGGTGAGAGAGAGAGAGAGCGCGTGTGTCTCTGTATGCGTGTGTGTGTCTGTGTGACTGTGAGAGATTGTGTGTGTGTGTGTGTGCGCGTGTGTGAGAGAGAGAGAGAGAGAGAGTGTGTGTGTGTGTATGTGTGTGTTTAGTAAGGAGAAGCAGGTGCATTACTTTGTGCTGCCATTCACTGGCCTCGTCTTCCTTTTTCCTCTTGGCCTCCTCCAGCAGGGTGATTTTGGCAGTGAACTCAGCCAGTTCTGCAGCCTGTAAGACAACATGACAGAGCTCGAGCTCAGACACACAACAACGTGCTAGTTCCAGGAGGCAGGGAAAAGAATCTGAAAAAGAACTTCACACATTTATACTTCCCTTGCTTACTGATGTAATACAGTGCCTTGCAAAAGTATTCGGCCCCCTTGAACTTTGCGACCTTTTGCCACATTTCAGGCTTCAAACATAAAGATATGAAACTGTAATTTTTTGTGAAGAATCAACAACAAGTGGGACACAATCATGAAGTGGAACGGAATTTATTGGATATTTCAAACTTTAACAAATCAAAAACTGAAAAAGTTGGACGTGCAAAATTATTCGGTCCCCTTAAGTTAATACTTTGTAGCGCCACCTTTTGCTGCGATTACAGCTGTAAGTCGCTTGGGGTACGTCTCTATCAGTTTTGCACATCGAGAGACTGAAATGTTTGCCCATTCCTCCTTGCAGAACAGCTCGAGCTCAGTGAGGTTGGATGGAGAGCGTTTGTGAACAGCAGTTTTCAGTTCTTTCCACAGATTCTCGATTGGGTTTAGGTCTGGACTTTGACTTGGCCATTCTAACACCTGGATATGTTTATTTTTGAACCATTCCATTGTAGATTTTGCTTCATGTTTTGGATCATTGTCTTGTTGGAAGACAAATCTCCATCCCAGTCTCAGGTCTTTTGCAGACTCCATCAGGTTTTCTTCCAGAATGGTCCTGTATTTGGCTCCATCCATCTTCTCATCAATTTTAACCATCTTCCCTGTCCCTGCTGAAGAAAAGCAGGACCAAACCATGATGCTGCCACCACCATGTTTGACAGTGGGGATTGTGTGTTCAGGGTGATGAGCTGTGTTGCTTTTATGCCAAACATAACGTTTTGCATTGTTGCCAAAAAGTTCAATTTTGGTTTCATCTGACCAGAGCACCTTCTTCCACATGTTTGGTGTGTCTCCCAGGTGGCTTGTGGCAAACTTTAAACGAAATGGCTTTCTTCTTGCCACTCTTCCATAAAGGCCAGATTTGTGCAGTATACGACTGATTGTTGTCCTATGGACAGAGTCTCCCACCTCAGCTGTAGATCTCTGCAGTTCATCCAGAGTGATCATGGTCCTCTTGGCTGCATCTCTGATCAGTCTTCTCCTTGTATGAGCTGAAAGTTTAGAGGGACGGCCAGGTCTTGGTAGATTTGCAGTGGTCTGACACTCCTTCCATTTCAATATTATCGCTTGCACAGTGCTCCTTGGGATGTTTAAAGCTTGGGAAATCTTTTTGTATCCAAATCCGACTTTAAACTTCTCCACAACAGTATCTCGGACCTGCCTGGTGTGTTCCTTGTTCTTCATGATGCTCTCTGCGCTTTAAACGGACCTCTGAGACCATCACAGTGGAGGTGCATTTATACGGAGACTTGATTACACACAGGTGGATTCTATTTAATTCTAATACATTTCATTCCACTTCATGATTGTGTCCCACTTCACAAAAAATAGTTTTATATTTTTATGTTTGAAGCCTAAAATGTGGCAAAAGGTCGCAAAGTTCAAGGGGGCCGAATACTTTCGCAAGGCACTGTAAGTAACTTTACACTGATGAGAAATAAGTGAGCAAAGCTCTCATATTCCTGCTTGTAAAACTGTACTGTGTTCATGAGAACACGACTTTGTTGTCACTAAGCCTATTCATTACTGGAAAATAAAATGGTCCGATATGTGACTCAATCTCCTTTCTTGTGGGGAAAAAAAAAATCACAGATTAGGTCAAACGTGCACAGGGATTTTAAACCCTGAAAGAAAGATTGGAGGTTTAGTAAAATGACCAGTAAGGTCAGTCACTTTGGGGGCAACTACAGAAGGGTGAAAATCTACACTTTTAACATCTGTTGCTTTTCTTAATGACTACAGTCACTCAAATGCTTTTGATGGGACGGGACATGTTCCTACCAGTTGCTCCTGGTTCTTCATCTGATCTGCTGCTTGTTTGGCCAGTGCTGCTCGAGCCTCCTCGGCTGCCAGCTTCTCTTTCTCCAGTCTTTCTGCCTCTTCCTTTGCCCTGTGCCTTTCCTGGTCCAATTCTAGAGCCCGACGTGTCTGTTCTTCCAGTTCTACACACACACACACACACACACACACACACACACACACACACACACACACACACACACACACACACTGCTGTCTGTACGATATGAATAAACCACAACCTGTTCTCTGTGAGCTCACTGACCAAACTCTGAAATCTGTGCAATTCAGAACCCATAAATTCTGAAGATCAACCTCACTGTTATTTGTATGTACTGAATCAGGAGGTCCAAACCCATAGGACATCTCACTGTAGAGCTCAAAGTGAAGAAGCCACCATTTGGAATTTGGCCAAACTGATTTTACTTTGATGATGATTAAGAGAGGTGTTTTAAATAAATAAATAAACAAACAAACAAACAAACAAACAAATGAATGAATGAATGAATAAATAGCAATATAATTCATATTATTATATGATATATATGGTTAATAATTACCAAAAAATTGGTCAATTAAAAAAATGATTAAAAGAAAACATTATGAAGTCCACCAGATAAACCTTTTGGTGCACATAAGAAAAAAAAATATTTTTAGGCAGAGAATTTAAAGCTTCTGATCAGTTTGGTTCATTTCTGGTCTGCACTCTTTCAGGCTCCACTCTTTCACTCCAGCATGATTCACATCGTCTCTGAGCAAGAGGAGGAACTAAATTCAGAGATCAGCTACAAATCCTCAAACCAGCGAATCTGGTACCAACATCGATGTCACTGACAAAAATCACAGAGATGGGAGTTTTCCCCGTTCTGATGTGTGATATGAATATTAAACTGAAGCTAACAAGGCTATTAAGAAGTATCTACAGGATTTGCTAGACTGTGCAGCTGCCACATCCTTGGCTGATCGAATACCTGCATAAATAAAATAACTGTATCTAATAAAGTGGACAGTGAGTGTATACATGATCTGGGTTAATGGGACTACACTACAGTCATGTCTTTGTCATGGTTTGTGGTGATGATAAAGCTCCTACATTAGCATGTTGATGTGAATGCACTTGTTCTTAAAGCTCGACTTTACTACAGTTTCACTTCCCACCCGAGAGACTTCTTCAGATTAAACCCTTGCCATATTTAGAGATACTCTTTGCACTACAAGTGTGAATATGTTGTTATTCTGACGTGCTGGGAGAAGCGCACGCTTCCGGTACCTTTCTGTGCTCTCGCTGTTTGCTCTTCGATCTGTCTCAGGCGCTCGATCAGCTCGTCCTTCTCACGCTCTATCCTTTCCTTCTCCTTTTCTGCAAACTCACGCTTCTTCTTTTCGTTTTCAAGTTGAGCCCTAAAAAACAAATATTATTTAAGAGGCTGTGGTTAGTCAAGGTTCATGTACTTCAAGCAGTCAATGTTGAAAGAATTTAAATACAGAAACAACACAAGTATATAAGTATGCCGCAGTAAACAACTTATAAACAATAAACGACTTTAAAGTATTCCAGTTTTAAGGAGCACAAATGTTAAACATACATATTTTTAGGTTAATTTTTCCTTACAACTTAGCAGAATTTAGCTGGTATCACTTTTCCAAAACATAAAACATTTAGCCTGATATAAACAGCTATTCTAAATTTGTGCTTCGTTTTTAAATCGCTTGCTGACAGTCGTGCATTTTATAGTCCCAGTACAGACACGGGTCTAAGAAGAAGAATGAATGAATGAATGAATGAATGAATGATTAATAATAAACACTGCAAATGCTATTTTACTGCTCAAGTAAAAAAAAAAAAAAAAAAAAAAAAAAAAAAAAAAAAAAAACATTTTGCCCTCTACTGGACAAAAAAGTAAGAAACACGTTCACTTTTACAACTAATCTGCTTGCACAATTTTCTGGCATTCTCTGTGTGCAGTAATGTTAAACAATCTGAACACCATAGCCACACGATCACTGTCTGCACACCGATGCACACTTGGATAAAAATTTCATTCGAATAAGAAGTTACCTGAAGCTCAGAACTTGTTCGGTGTGTCAGTGATTCACTGTATTATCAGAAGCTACAAAGCTGAGCCCATAAAACTCAACAAGAATCAACGCTGGATCCTAATTTTCACCTGCTGTCTAAATGATTTCTATAAAAGGAGCTCAGACTGGGGAGAGTTATCACAGACTTTCACAGACAGTATTTTTTCTTCCTCAGTTTGTTAGAAAGAAAAAAGGATAAAACAATCACCACCAATATAAAACAAAGATGAACAGATAAAGTTTCCCAACATCAGTCAAAGGAACTAATAAATATGACCACTTTAAAGTGTTTTATTTACAGTTGTCAGCTCATTTTTAATGTTTTTTTTTTTAAAGTATTGTATTAAAAGGTTATTACACAGATTCTATGATTTTCTGTTAATACTTCATCCCATTTTTGTTGAACATCGCTGGACAACTCGAACCCCTCCGAGCCTCCGGCCTGAGAACGCTGAAATTTCAGATGATAAGTGTTCGTGTACCTCTCCATTTGTTTCTGGTGTTTCTCCTCTCTGGCTTGGGCCTTCATCTGCTGCACCTCGATGGTATCTGGTTTTCTCCTCCTCATATAAAGCTCGTGGTTTCCCATGCACAGAGCCAGGATCCGCTTATTGATCCGCAACCGTGGAGCATAGAAGACGAAATCCTGTAATGAAACAAAAGGGGCTGATTCACTAGATGCAGCATGACTGAGATACTATACAGCACATTACAATGCACACAGCTATGCTATTAAAAAAAGGATTATTTCTATATTGCATTTATAAATTTAGGGAGTGTCTCTGCATTTTATTACAATACTTTTTATAGAGGGAGGGTTGACATTACCTCTAAAATGCAGCACTGAAGCACATATTATAATATAATCCATTTTAATAGCTGTGTGTTGCTCAGTGTACAGGCTCCATCACAGATCGTACAATTTAGGGACAAACCCTAAAGCATTATTTAACATGCTTTTCATTTATAAGGTTAAGCCTGTAGTATTTGGAACATAAACCTTTAAACCAAAATAAAACACCTTACTGAGTCCATTAGCTGATCAGAGCCGTTAAACGCTATTTAAGAATGCTTCAGTTTATATTAAATAAACATACAGCAATGCAAATTTATCAGTATAGCACACAACCAGTATAAATGCACTTCTGTTCTTAAAGTAAAAAAAAAAAGTAAATTAATAATGTGGATAGAGAAGCGTCAACGCTCACGCGGCTACACGGTGCAAACTGTTGACAAGAACGGCGCTCGATAAGTTTTACTTATTTATTATTTCAACTTTAAACTGGTAAATTAACCCTTAACTCAAACAATAAATACATAGTGTGGAGTAAAAATTACGTGTTAAAAATCATACTGTACATCAAACTGAAACTTCACCATATCTAGCAGCTCTACAAACAACTTTGCAGCTGAGTTATTTCGTTGCGAAAGCCACAATCAAGATCGCAAATAAACGGAATGTGATGTGAAGCCTTAAGTGTTAAAGCTTTGAGAATGAATACGGCTCTTATAAAATATATGCACACAAATGCAGATACTCCTCCGATGAGAAGACTTACTGGTGCTTTCTTATCAATGGGCTTGATGACAAATTTCTTGTCGTTGAAAGAAATGTTACGGATTTCGCTCCAGGGAAAGCCGATCTTTGGTGTGAGCCTGAGAAGAGGGGGGAAAAAAATTTAAATGCTAATCAAATTTCATTTAAATAAGAATGACAATTAAATAAAAAGAAAGAAGAACCCAAAGCAGGACATCTGTTAAGCCCATGTTCGAGGCATGCCAGCAGAGGGCCTCAGAGAGAAGCTTGTTCATTTGGAGCTTAAGATAGTCTTCAGCTTTGTCTGTAATTATCTAGTAATCTCATGAGCAACTTACAGTAAAGAGCATGAGGGGTTATTTCTGAGATCCTCAACTTGTTGCTAAATAAAGCTCTTAAGGGACACGGACTGGTAAATACGAGGCTTTGCTCACCTCAATAGTCATTTCAAGCTCATATTGCATTCTTCCATATTAACAAATAACAACCAGGGCTTGACTTGGTGTCCTGTTTCCTGGAAAATATCATCAGCAGCACATGATCCTTAGTCCATACAAGACATGTTCATGAGCAATGCTTTTCTTAATTAAAGCCAAAAACATGGATCTCTCCCAAATCTCCTTTTCCTGTATGTGTTAAAGTGACTGTAATAACATTAAACCGAAAGCTTAACATGTTGCTGAAGATCATAATCTCGCCTGACAAAGCGGAAATCGGGCCGAACTAAACGGTGGAGGAAGATTGTCAGAGATTGTTTCCAGAGAACATTATAACGACTCGCTTGTTCCACACATGGGAATAAACGCTCAGCAATTTACAGTCTGCTCTTCTCTGCACTCCTCTTTTTCCACCCAGCAGTAGACGCGAAAAAAACACACCTTAAATCATATGGACTTAAAAACAGCACTGAGAATAAAGAACTAAAGCTAAACAGTTGGTTGTTAGTGAAACCTTTATGGTTTACCATCGTTACCAGAAGTGAGAGACCTGTTTTAAATAGTATCTAGGGAAGTCCCTCAAGTACGTGTCTGACTATAGGTACTTTGAAGCATATTAATGGATTTATAAAGCTCTCAATATAACTATATAAAATAAAGAAAACTGCTCACATTTCCACTTTTCACCTTTTTTCTAACAAAAAAAAAAAAAACTAAAGAATTCTAATATTTTTCCTCATTAAAATACATTAATTGGAAATGTTTTCGAGTGTTATTTGATTACATCACGTGGTCAAATCCATTCTTTGGTCAATAAATAAATAAATATAAGTAAAAATAAGTATATAAAAGCACCTCATGGTGCCTGTAAAATATTGCGATGCATCAGTGATGCTTGGAGCTGCTGGTTCAGGTCACTTGTGCAGATTGAACGAATCATGAATTCTGTCTCCGGATATTTCGGCCTAGTTGCATCTGCCAGGTGGTTCAGACTTGGCCAAAGATGGAGCTTCCAACAGGGAGAGAGACTCAAAACATACTTCTAAATCAACACAGAAACGCTGTCTCAGTCTCCAAAACTGACTCCTACTCAAGATTATAAAAAAAGAGCTTAACATCCTTCTCTATCGAAGATTGCCCCAATGTCTCTACATGTAGCTCCAATCTCCTTTGCAGACAGTGTTGTTGTTCTCTCCAGGGCAGGTATTAGAAAATATTGGGATCGAAGCTGATCATTTGAAACCGGTGTCTTAAAAAGAGTTTAAATAAGAAAAAAAAAAAAAACTAATTTTCACAAAAGATGCCAGACAAATATTTGGACATTTTTTCCAAACATTTTTTTTGTGATTTCTTTACATGGCAACCTTAAACATGACCTCCATAAGCAGAATGAAACACCATAAAACACCAGTGCTCACAGATAAACTATGGAAAGTGTGTGGTTGGTGCATGACTCACTTGTCTTCGTGTTCGTAAATGTTCAGACCCAGAGCATCCACTCCCAGCCACAGCTCTGTTCCCTTCTTATTCTTGATCTCGAAGTAGTTGACGCCGTACATCTCCAGATCCTGAGCAATTTTCAGATACTCCATCATGGAGTCCTCTCTGAAAGCACGACCGCAAGCACATCAACAAACAGGCTGACATGTGAAACAAAACCAGAGACACTGTTGTTAGCCATTATATGTTTTGCGGCTGAAAACAGTAATTACCTGAGCATGCCTCTGTGCTCCTCATGCCAAGTCTGTATCCTTTCCTCCCACTGTTCTTTAGTCAGCTTATGTTGCTCTAGAACTCTGAGCAACACAACAGATGTTTAACATTTAAAACCGATTACATGCTGGCTGAAACTGATCATTAATGAAAACGTCATGTCCTGAATCAGAAATAAATTAGTGACAGATTATAAATATTTATCAGCTGACAATGCTGTACTCCTGTCGGATAATTCTAGTAACTCGGAAATAAAAAAGTAAAAGCTTTCAGCTGTGAGGGAAATGAGCCATGTACTGAACAGTCAAAAAAGTTTGGACTTTACTGCAAATTTTAAAGCACCAATTAATTGCTCGGGGTTTCACTTCAGCACAGATGCTGTTTTTCCTTTGACTCAGTGCACCACACAAGGTAATTCTGGGAGCAACTCGGTCGCTTGCTTAGGCCAGGGACATTTAATTATAGCCCTCTTGACACATGTGGTTAGGTTTTGATACAGCCTACTGAAGCAGGAGTGTATTCAGATCGGAGGTCCAGGCCTCACTAATAATGTGGTTGTAAACTTGTCACTCGACTCATTGAGAGCTTTAGACTGAACAGAAATGAAGATAAAGGTAAATTAGAGTATCAGAAAAGCCTCAGGAAAGAAAAAAGATTTCAAAATCAAGCCATTAGTGTCCAGTTAATTTCTAAGTAATTAGGAATTCTCTACGGTGCTGTTCTTCACCTCTGTGGCAGTAGCCTGTCATTGGCAAGATAGCCAGGCTTGTGGATGTCCTTGACGTAGTCGGCATATTTGGCCTGGACTGAGTAGGATGCCAGGAGCACTGCGGTCTCTGGGGGACAGTAATTTTCATCGTTCAAAATGGACTCCTTCACCTGAGAAAAAAAAAAAAGTGAACGGAGTTCAGGGAACAGACTCTGCATTGCACCAGTTTACTGCTGAACATAAAGTACTGATCTGAAAAGGAGTGGATTCAGGATTAGCTTGCCATATAACCTGCACTGTCTCTTTACTCACTGCTTACTCTTTTTATTAAGTAAACCCATCATATAGGTGTAGTTTGTAAGTGTACAGTTACAAGTGTAGCTACACAGTTTATCATCCAACAAGCAGGGATAAAAGTCAATCTAGCTGGTTCCCAGTATAGAAGAGACAGTAAAATGTATTAGCGTAGAGACTGCATGAGCTTGTACAGTTAAAATCTATAGCTGATGCTTGATATGTATCATTGCAGTAACATCTCTCTCTCACTCTCACTCGCGCTCTCATTAAATTAAATCTTTTAAACAATTTGACAGCATTCTTTTCCCCCATGATTTTATAAATGGTAATCCTATTAGATATGGCCAAACTAGCAATATCAAACTAATTGCTAGAAATGAACTGAAATTAAATGAAATATCAGCAAAGAACCATTTAGCACAAATCGACCGGTTACCTGAAGAAAGAAAAGGCGCTGTGTGATCTCCTGTATCAGTTCTTCAGAAACATCCTCAGGGAAGAACTTGGCCCTGAACTTGAACTGCAGAGGGTTCTCCTTCTTCACATCCTGCTGAGTCACCTACAAAAAGGATGTCGGGTTACGAACTAACCGACCAAATAACCAACCAAACTCCACTCAGCTCTACTGCGGTTCCAAATAGGACCGGAGAAAATAATGAATGAAAACAACCTAATTTCTTATTCATTATGTAATCTTCTCTCCACTATACCCTGAATTATATCTATAACATGGCTGAACAGAATCTTCCTTTAATCCAAATCTTCCTTTATACCGTCAAAACTGTTGATCAAATCATCTACCATTAAACACTTGATCTCTTTTTCTTTCTTTCTCTCTCTTACACACATAGAGCCACACATGCAGGCTCAGAGGAACACATGATACTCATGAGAATGCTGCGCTGAGCTTCACTTAACGAAAGTGTATGCCAACACACACACACACACTTTTCCATCTGAAGAGTTATGCTTGAAGGCCTCTTTTTACAGCCTGGCACCATAGAGCAAGGAGCCTGTTAAACTGCACATCTGAGGCTCAGGCTAACCGCAAGCTAATAGGAACTGGAGCTATGGAGCTTGCTGTGGCTTTGGAAAGGAGGAGGGAAAAAGCTTTACCTTCTTATTGAGCTTCAGCCACGTGGTGTAACCCTTACTGTCCGTGTACTGCAAACCGAAAAACCAGACCTCACGCAGTCCCACAGTCTTCACCACCTAAAGACAGAATCCAGTCATTATTTCAATTTAAAATAACATGTTTACATCATACAACCTACACAAACATTTAGATCCTTCATGCCTTGGAATGACAAGAGGAGCATTAACACTACAAGACGGTAACAAAAGAAATAATGATGGAATATCATCTGTGAAGCAGTGAAAAAGCTACAAATCTACTTTTTATTAAAGAGGTACAGACTTTCTCATGCAACCGTAGGCAAAAGAGATCCAGGTTGCCACTGCTGTGGTACGTTAGAGAGATTATCACAAAACAATATTAATCAAATGATCCCTGCTTCTACAGAATGAATTTGAATGTGCAGTTCAATTGACTGCTGCATTGCACATGCTCCACAAAATTCATTATGGTGTGAATACAAAATCCTAATTATCAAGAAGAAAGTTCGGAGTGGAACAGCCAAACTTGTACGAGCTGACCGACGACTCGAGTAACCACTCTTTACAACCGTGCTGAGCAGAAAAGCATTCTGTCTAGTTTTGGTGAGCTTGTTCACATTGTAGACTCAAATTCTTGCACTTTGTGGTGGTGGAAGCGGACATTGTGGTGGAGGCGGACATCCTGGGTCTGCTGATGTAGGAAACCAACAATAAGATTTCAGCAGTTGCTTTTCTGATACGCTTTTCTGCTCAGCACTGTTGTAAAGAGTGGCTATATAAGCCTACCAAGTCAGCTTAAAAAAAAAAAAAACCTGACTCGTATCTGCATGATTATACGCACTGTGCTGCTGCCACATGATTGGCTGAATAATTGCATGAGTAATTGTGGCTGAAGGTATTCCTAATAAAGTGTCCAGTAAGCTTATGAGCATGTGTTTACCTGTATAGTTATTTATTCGGACATTTAATGAGGAAAAATGGAAACACCCACTTGCAACAGTTTTGAATTTCACAATAGTGACCAACAATAGGAAGTTGAAGTGCTTCACACTTTTATTTTTAATGTGGTTGATGAATCAGCACATAGCTGTAGTTCTACTGCTACAAGGTAGAGATCAGTTCTCAGAAGCCAGAACACACCCAAGCTGAACATATGCTATGAGAGGAAGTGTGAAGGAGGGTACAAAAAAAGTACATCCACAAGTCTTTACACCGCGATAAGCGCCAAACCTGTTTTTTGCCTAAACGCTATATGTCCTTTCGACCAATCAGAATTCGGTAAGCGCTCAACGCAATCCAATATGGCGGCCGTCTGAGGCGAGAGATGTTTGTTTGTGCGCAGTCTTCAAAATGAGTGTTTTTAACTTTGAATGTATTACTAAATAAGTTTCCTGTTGAATAGTTATCATTACTATCGTTACTTTTTGTACAGTATAGATTAAATGTGTTACGAAGTGATTGGAATGTATTGTTAACATTGTTGTATATTTAATTAGTGTTTGTATGCGTGTTATTTTTAAATTAAATTAAACTGCAAATCGTATGACACAAGCAAACCTTCATCCCTTCCTATAAACAGTGCCCAGATACTCAATCTCTTTAGCACCCATTACTGGCAATGAGGGTGAACATCTGGATTTGACATAAGGGGCTTTAAATAGCAATGACCCGTAATTTATGCCACTCGGCGCATCTTGAATATCACACAGCCTCCGTTTAAAAGATCCCCATGGAAAGAATATGTCCTCCAAAAAAGTATGCCGATGTGCTCATTCAGTTTCACTTTACTGCGTACAACATGACAACAGAAAAGGTCTAAATGCTTGACCTCTAAAGTGAGGGATTTCCAGTGGTGGTTTTGCTGGGAAGGCTTTTTGCTGGCATGGTTTGGGTCCATCTGGCTGTTGCTTTTATTCACCAGAACTAATACAGATGTTGGAATACAGATTCTGGCTTCAAATCACAGATTTCTTTCAAACATTGGACTGATTGTGTGACATGACCTTTACATTCGTATTTAAAGCATTTGGCAGACACCCTTATCTAGAGTAGGGTTGCAAAGTTCCGGGAATTTTCAAGGCTGGAAACCTTCCATGGGAATTAACGGGAATATATGGAAATAAACTGGGATTTAAAAAAAAAAAAAAAAAAAAAAGATTTAATGCGATTTAAGTCCTCGGTCACTTGCATACAGCACACTGCTTACTGGAGGGCCATTGAGGCCAAACCCCCTGCATGTACTTGCATTCAGTAACTACCTTACTAACTCTTAATAAGCATTAAATTAGGGGTATTACCACATGCACGGATAATTTGATGACTCTTACAGACTCACTTCCCCCTGAAATTAAAAATAAATAAAAAATCTCCATATATACATCCTCTCTGATTACCACACAAGCCACACTTGCTGCATTTGAGCCTAAGGACTACATCAAGTCAAGTAAGTTTTGATTATAAAACTTGGATAAATATATTTGATCTCGTATTATAGTTTAATACGAGATCAAATATATTGTATTAAACTATAATACAATAGATTTGATCTCGTATTAATCTATAATACGAGATCAAATATATTTATCCAAGTTTTATAGTTTAATACAATATATTTGATCTTGTATTAAACTATAATACAATATATTTGATCTTGTATTAAACTATAATACAATATATTTGATCTTGTATTAAACTATAATACAAGATCAAATATATTTATCCAAGTTTTATAGTTTAATACAATATTTGATCTTGTATTAAACTATAATACAAGATCAAATATCTTGTATTATAGTTTAACTAGCAAATACCAAAATGTGTTTATACAGTAGCTAGCTAGCCAGTAAATCAGATATCTTAATTTAAGCTAGCACTATTTCATTGAAAATCTATGAGGCTAGCTAAAAAAGATGACTTTTACAGTCTGGTGTATGATGCCATGTGAGAGCTGCTTTCTTTTTTTATTGTTTTATTGTGTCTTAAGTATTTTTCTTTTATTTGTGTGTTTGTATTAATAAACCATGTTTATTTTCTGTATGTACAACACTTTGATAAACACTTGTTGTTTTTTTTAAAAAAAAGTGCATAATAAATAAACTTGACTTGCTCAAGCTGTAATGCTCTTTCTGCCAGTTTTCTGTTATCATACAGAATTACTGTACCACCCAAAAGTTTGGGCACATTACTATTTTTAATGTTTTTGAGAGAAGTCGCTTATGCTCATCGAGCCTGCATTTATTTGATCAGAAATAATTCATTATTAGAAGGTTTTCTGATGAATTTTTGATCAAATAAATCCAGGTTCGATGAGTGTAAGTATCAGGATTCTTTGATGAATAAAAGAAGAAAAAAAAACAGGTTTATTAAAATGAAGAACAATTAATTTCAAATATAAATACACACTACCGTTCAAGGTTTTTTGGGGTCTTTTTTTTTTTTGTTGTTCTTTCCTCTTTTTTTAAAGAAATTAACACTTTTATTCAGCAAGATGTGTTAAACTGATAAGAAGTGATGATAAAGATTTATATAGTTAGAAAAGATTTCAATTTATAATAAATGCTGTTCTTTTTAACTTTTTATTTATCAAAGAATCATAAAAAAAAAGGTCGCAGGTTCCTAAAAAAAAATATTAAGCAGCACAACTGTTTTCAACATTGATAATAAATTAGCATACTATAATGATTTCTGAAGGATCATGGGACACTGAAGACAGGAGTAATGATGCTGAAAATTCAGCTATGATCATAGGAATAAATTAGAAAAAAAAACAATACATTATTTTGAAAATAGAAAACCATTATTTTGAATTTTAATAATATTTCACAATATTATTTATTTATTTTATTGAATTATTTTTATTTATTTATTTACTTTAAAAAAAAAAAGCCTTCTTTCAAAAACATTAAAAATAGTAATGTGTCCAAACTTTTGGGTGGTACACTAATTCTGTATGATAACAGGAAACTGCCTAGCAGAATGTGGAAGAACATATACTGTATACAGTGTACTAGGTTATAGTTTGTTTGAGCAAGCATGCTGATTAAGGAGTATTTATTCGTCTAGCTTTTTTCTAATTCATTTGCATCAATTGTAAAACATTTTTACCATTCCAGAATATTACAGTTGTTTATCTATATATATATACCTGTGCATTGCATAAGTGTTTTTACTAGCTTTCTTTCTAATCATCTACAGAACAATGCCACGCACACCATCTCATGTGTGGACACATTTCACCA
The DNA here is from genome assembly GCF_022655615.1 of Tachysurus fulvidraco. Taxonomy (NCBI): domain Eukaryota; kingdom Metazoa; phylum Chordata; class Actinopteri; order Siluriformes; family Bagridae; genus Tachysurus; species Tachysurus fulvidraco. Next base: position 9,066,154 of record NC_062535.1, on the reverse strand, counting down.
CAGCCAATGTGGAAGGAAAGGTTGTGTACAGTTGCAAATACTGTGCAAAAACCTATGTTAAGAAAGCCAAGTGCCCAAAGTTTCCCCAGGGCTCAAAAAAAGCAGCCCCAGCCAAGAGGTTCATCTGCTTCCATTCAGAGTGAAAATGATTCAGATTCAGACACCTTCTCGTCAGCTCCTAGTCACTCTGGAATCAGAGGATTTTTTGACTCAATGGATGATCGTAGCCAGAGAAATGTTGAGTGTTTTGCTCGAGCAATGTATGCTATTGGCTCCCCCCTGATGCTCACAGCCAATGTCTACTGGAAGAGATTTCTGAATGTTCTTCGCCCCGCATACACACCTCCCACCAGACATGCTTTATCTACTCACTTGCTGGATACTGAGTTCAACAGAGTGCAAGCAAAAGTCAAGCAAACCACTGACAAAGCAGATTGCATTTCGGTCATCTATGATGGGTGGTCGAATGTCCGGGGGCAAGGAATTATCAATTACATCGTCTTGACTATTATGTTCATTGTTTTGTGTTACTCAATGAAAGAATCAATTAAATCAGTCAAGACGTCATGTCTGTTTATGACCAAACAAAATGTTTATTTATGTTTGTATAATGACATAGTTGATATAAATTTTCCTATATTTCCAAATAATTCCCATAAATTCCTGTAAATTCCCATAAAGTTTACAATTTGGAATATTTCTAAAATATCCCAGATTAAGTTCCCTGTGGACAGTTTCCAGAAATTTACCAGAAACTTTCCACCCATTTGCAACCCTAATCTAGAGGGATAAAAAAAAAGTATACTTTAAAAGAATACTTTTGTGCATTCTGGTGTGTGTATATATATATATATATATATATATATATATATATATATATATATATATATATATATATATATATATATATATATAAATAAAACCTTTTCCACAAAATAATGAACAGTACATTTTTACACAGTATTGGGGCAAATTGAACCAATAACTACTTGAACCCCAGACCACCATGTTCAAGAGGACCAGGGATCAGTTCAATGGTCCATTTCCAGGCACAACCAGTGGTCAAATAATCAGAACTCTGAGCGTTCTAAAACACACCAAAACATCTAAAGAGGCAGTGTATTTCTGGGAAATTGTTTACTAGAGTACAGTTTCCAGTGGCTACAGAAACGATGATGGCAAGCAAATTGATGTTCTTGAAGCTCCACTTGGTCTAACAAAACAAGCCACCTTAGACTAGAGGCTCTCATGGTCATGCTAACTGCCTGACTTTCAGCTAAGATTCACACCCACAAAGCCACTTGATTTAAAAAGAGCCTGGAATCACGTAAAATTCTTGTGAGTTACTTAAGGTTATAAAATAGCTGTTGAGAAACTAGTGATGTGAACAATTGATTTTCCAATCCATGTGGCCTTGGAGTCAATAGTAATGGAGCATAATGTACTGCAAGGCAGTGAAGTAAATAGATTCGAAAGCGCTCTTGAAGCCTTGAAGCTGTCCTTGGTCTGATACTGCAAAGTTCATCACAGGACACAATGGGAAACTCTTATCATAGGGCACACAATGTATCCCTTGAAAAAGGTTCAAAAGCCAATGCATCCCAGACTGACAAATGAATATTTTAGACTATAGCATTAATATTGCAGGTTTACACCGAATGGTGCGAAAAACTAAAAACATCCAGTGAGCAGCAGGTCAGTGGGCAGAGCAGCTTTACTGAGAAAGATCTGAGAAGAATGTCTAGAATTGTTCACGCAAACAGGAAAGATCTGGTATCTCAAATAAACGCTCTTTACAACCATATTGAGATGACGCATCCCAAAATGCAATGCACGGTGAACCTTCAGGTGAAATCATCAGGTTAATCTCCCGTCAGTCAAGAACAGGAATCTGAGGCTACAGCGAGCACAGAATCACTTAAATTATACAGATAAAAACTGGAGAATCATCACCTGGTACTTTTCTAAACTGATACAATGGCTGGAGTGGGGATATATTTACATGACTTATGGATCCTATCTTTTCTTTTTCTTCGTTATTTTCCAGTGCTTTTTGTTGTTGTTTAAACACTCACCATCTGGCGCATCCTCATATTGCGCCATATTCAAACAATTAGCCAGCTGTGCAGCCTTTATGTGTGCGTTGTTCATCATCATTAAGAGATGACAGCTGTTTTAGAAGGGGATCGACAATAACAGCTTGGATATAAATATTGTGCCGACACGTATTTAACGCTCATCTTTTCCAGTAGTGCATTATTTATTTTCTACAGTTTTGTAGAAAAAGCGTACCATGCTTGTTTTAGCATACCATCCTCAGCATATTATCTCATTTTAATTAAATGAAGTGTGAAATCTGAAGCTAAATGGTGCCTCTTTTTTTTTTAACACAGTTATTTTACACATTCTGTATAGGAGTGCATATTAAAGCATGGAAATGGACATCTTTAAACTGTTCTGCTATGAATCTTGTAGTGTTAGTGTGCTGAACATGGGCCTGTTTGATTGCTGTGCTGTTACACAACTGAAATATGCAAGTCTGTACTTTACAGTCTGTTTGTTCGTTGCACAATTTTTCATTCCGATCCCTTAAGGTCATCTTTTATGAGCAAGTTTACACAGAAAGAGTCACAGAACCACCAGCCAACATTTTTTATTGTTGTGTCAGTTTGATTTATTGCATCTGCTTTTTCAATTGGTGTTTAAGGCGTTACACACAGCGCTGTGTGGTTTATTCAGCACAAAAGCTTTGTTATGAAGTTTCGAAGCCAGTTTATATTTGAACATCTCGGACTAATAACACGACCAAACCGATATTATCTTAAGATTAAGATAATTGAATCTATACCTGAATAACGCTTGAATCCTTTGTAAATAAGCCCCAAGAAGCTGATCTGAAGTGAATTCTATAATATTATTAACTGATGTGTATTACTGAGAAATCAAAAAGCAAATGAGAAATTTCACTTAAATGTAATTAAAGTCCCTTTTTATATAACATACATATCAGTCTAATGGATGAACATGACCATGGATTAGTAATTACTAAAATACGTTCACTGAAAAATAGACACGAAACATTTGTGTAAAGAAATATTAACATTCAAATGATGTATTTTTTGAATATTCCACCGAGGGCTCATTGGGTTTGGCTCATTTAGAAAATTAAAATGAGGTTCTGTTTCTCATGGATGCAAATACCTCACCAACCTATTTGCCCGGTTTAGTGTGGGAGTTACTGCCTATTTCCAGAAGATAGATTTACTACACGTGCACCTACCTGGTCAAAGAGCTGTTTGCCTGTGGTGTTGGGCTGGATGGCAAACTCCAGCTCAGCATCCATGGTAGTCACTCGTACATTGATCTGAAAAAACAAAGAGCAACCAGCTTTAATAAGAGAATGCAGATATAAACACCGACACTTAACTCATGACGTTTTCTCATTACATGCATCATTGTACAGGTCTTTTTTATGTTTGATCCTCAACTGACTCAACGTCCATAACAGCAGTAAGCTTGTAGTTACAGCTATAGAACTTGTACAGCGATGTGTTCAGCGTAATGAGCACCAACGCCAAATTGATCATCGTGTACGCTTCTTGTTCCAGTGCACAGAATGATCAACACCGTGATCAAGGGGTCATGAATTATTAGGCGAGGGAACTTTGAGCATGCATGTAGACATACGGGTTACAATCTAGTGCACACTTTTAGGATGCGTTCACATATTCAGTGTTTGGTCTGTGTGAAAGGAACTCGGAAAGAGGAGAGTTTTCCGATCATAGAAGGGTTCGATAAAACTCCTTTAGGAAACTAGAATGACTTGAATTCATTTGCCTAAAAGTATAAATTCCTGCCAAACTCTTAGTAATTTGGAACAGTTACACAGCCCAGTGTATATAGACCAATTTCATTAATATACATACATAGAAAAATACATGCTTTCTTTGCTGAAATGTCTTTCCTGTAATGTAGCTTTAGCATCTGTACTACAAGACCTACTGCTTATTTGTGGCCCTGGATTTCATTTTCCAACAAGCAATTTTCAATAAAGTTGAGCCAAATGCTCACAAAACATGTTGCCTGACTCTAAAATTGCAAACAGAAAACGTGCACAAGAAAACAAACATACGATCACTTCGTCTTTTTTTTAGCGAGTGAATAAAAAGCTGAGAGGTTGCCGTCAAAGACTGCTTCACGTGTGCGGAATAAATCAGACTAAACTGGAACACTTATTTTTGTGACGACACGGTGGGGGAGCGGCGCCATCAACACATCCGGCTCGTCCCTGTGGTCTGGATGTCGAGAACGTCGGCGTGAGTGTGTTGCACGTGGCGTGTTTGTGTGCACAGTGTGATTAAAATGGTAAACAGAAAAGACTGTTATGGGTCACAATGGATGTCTAGCTGAGAGAAAAAACCCCCACACATACATTTTTCTGCTCTCAGCACTCTGAAAGGCCAAGTGTGTTGGGCTTCTGTGACTGCAGTGCTGCTTTCCCAGCCTGCTCAGCAGCTGAGGTGTAGCGTATAACGGAGCTCTGCGATTGGCTGTTGTTTCCCTTGTGGCCTGCTCTGTGGCCTAATGAAGGAGGGGCAACCTAGAGGGCACTCTTTATCCCCGAGTGTGTGCACGTCTCATACGTCACTGTATGGTGCAGAATTACAGGCTGTACGCGTGTGTATGGGGTAGCTACCTCTACTTATCACTCTCCCTCTCACGCACATACACGCACTCTCGCTCACACACACACACGAAAGGTGATCCAGGGAGCCGTCCTGTTGGGATCGAGTTACCTGGCTCTCTCGTGTCCATGTGCCAGGCCTTCCTTTCTCCTCTCGGTTTTACTCCCTGCCTCACAAAAGCTCAAGCCTTGCCGTATTCAGCAGAATGAACACACGCACACACTAAGTGAGAAACACTGTAGCTCCCGCTCTGCTGACTAAGTGTTGTTTTTTTTGTTTGTTTTTTGCCAGGATAGTGGCATTACAGCTCCTACTATACCTTTCAGTAATGAAAACATTGCAGTGCCATTTATACCTCTGTTATTATTTGAACACTAAACATGTAGAACAAGCACCAAGCTCCTTCTTTCTGTATTCATGAGCATTAACTGAATTTACACATGCTACATATGCCAGACCTTCAAATCGTTCAGTATTGCAAAACAGTATGGTGTACTGACGGATCATGAATGTGTTAAAATACGGTGTTCTTCTAGACCTTCACATTTTTTTGATCGCAAGCAAGCAGATAAAAGGCAGCTCCGTCGTGAAATAAAAGGAGATTTGATCGCTGACCTACAAACTTCCCCCAGTGTAGGAGTTGAAATGTGAATAATGCTCACACCACCAGCACGTTGCTTATGTAGCACAGAGCTGTGTGATTCTTCATGAAATACTTTTTGGGCTTACAATTGAGAGCACAATTCTCAATCTCAATTCGTTCAATTTTTTTGGATAAACATTTCAGCTTTTCCTTCATTTTAATTTTTTCCTTCATTTCCATGTAGAATTATATGCATATGTATATACGACAGCTAGGGTGACAAGCAACATTTTACTGTGAAGACACGTGAAACCAGACGACCTATCTATCTGAAAACAGCAGGTTAACCCGCTCAGATAAAAGTGCTATCTACCCTCTTCCTCATACATGAGCTAACAACTGGCTAGTGTGTGTGTGTTTGTGTGTGTGTGTGTGTGTGTGTGTGAACTAAAGAGAGAGAATGAAAGAGACTACTTGGACACTATTTTAAATATTAGAAAGTCAGAGGAAGATAAAACTATGTTGATGCTCAGCAAGTCTTCTGCTTAAAATTTGTACTCTTTTTTTTTTTTTTTTTTTTTTACATGTACAATGTCTACTGTATATAATCGCTATACTTATTAAGCTGTATGTGCATTACTTCCATGTTTATGCTGTTTAGAGGGAGAGAAACAACAGAAACAGTACACTGTTCACAATCACATGACAATCAGCTACAACTCTATAATGGTGACAGACCTGTGAGTGATTACACACACACACACCCACAGTTTAGCCAAGCTGAACTCTCTGAACAGTTGTGTGTGTGTCTGTGTGTGTGTGTGTACATGCATGCTGCTGAATGAAGCTGAATAATTGACAGCAGGAAGGAAATAAGTGCTCTAGGCCTTAAACACACACGCGCGCGCGCGCACACACACACATTTCCGCTGCAGATACACAAGTAAGGTCATGAGCATCAGAGAGGGCTATGTTTAAAAATAACCACTGAGGGACACCCAGAAGTTTCTCAATACAACAAAACAGAAGCACAAAAAACACCGTAATCATTTCTACTGCTTTATAAACCCCTCATTCGGTCCCATCAGTTTTGTCCACTTCATAAAGTGTTTATTGATCAGAAATGAACCATTACTCAAAGCCTTTTCTCTTCCAAACTCTGCTGCACTGTCACCATGTTTTTAATGCCCATAAAGAGCAGTCTGCATTTTGTTTCCATGTTTTGTCGAGTGTACTGCTGTCATAGGCAACACATTAAAACATCTGGAGGAAATGGGTGTATTCAGGAAAAAAAAAAACCCCATCACTTTATCTTTTACAAAAAAAAATCCCACCAAAGTTTCTGCAACACTGATTTCATTGTACTCCTGTGAGCAAGTCCAATACACAGTGTGATACACAGATACACAAATTCCATAAAAGCAGAGCAGAAAATGACAACTAAATGGTGAGAAAAATCATGCCTCCTAAATATTTCAGTAATGCAGCTGAACCACTGAAGCTACCACATACACACCACAACCCTCCCTCATTTTATGATGCTCTTTTTGTCCTAATTTTATGGCTAGTTTCCTTCCTGCTGTTAATATGAAATAAAACAGTTGCACAAAATTTCAAGAGCTCTGATGGGATATGAACACAAAGTAAATAAGTTATCAATACAACATAAATGTTCTCATAAATGTTCTTGAATAGTTTTCTATGTTGTTGGCCCTTAGCATGAAACTACTGAATATGTTTATAAAGATGTAAAAAAAAAAAAAAATGGCCGTTAATATAGATCACATAGATCTGTTTAGCCGAAGATGCCATAATACCTAAATAAATAAATAGATAGATGGATAGATAGATAGATAGATAGATAGATAGATAGATAGATAGATAGATAGATAGATAGATAGATAGATAGATAGATAGATAGATAGATAAATAACTGTGTGAATTGTTGTAGTGACTGCAGTGTTAAAAGTCGAGGTATAAAGGAAGTGAAAATGCCTTAAGGTTGAAAAGGTTACCAGCTTTACATTATAGTTATTTATTTGCCTTCGTGGTTTTAAATTCAAAACCTTTGTAGTCACTAGTGTGCAGAGAAAACATGAGGAACATTTATAAGATTAAAATGTCACTAGTGTGCCGAGAAAACATGAGGAACATTTAAGATTAAAATGTCACTAGTGTGCCGAGAAAACATGAGGACAGACAATTTGACAGTCGGAAATAACCTTCAGCTACCACACCCTCCGAACTCAGTACAGAGCAGCTGACCCACACACACACACACACACACACACACACACACACACACAGAAGTGATGAGGGAAGAGCTTAATTGTTATTTCCGAGCCACTAGCTCCAAATGGCAGCCCCTTTGTGTTAGGAGTAGAACAGACGTCCAGCATTCAGCCGTGAAATGGCCGGCCTTTTGTATAACTAGTGTGTGTGTGTGTGTGTGTGTGCGTGTGTGTGTGCACAGCCTTGTGTGCCTAAAGCCAAAACACACTCGAAACCAAACATCTTCCAGCAAACGAATGCTGTGCCTGACCTGATCCGCTAATTCAGATTACACAATCCAGAGTGCCGGTTTAGCTTCAACTAGATTTCACAACAGCGATGCGGTCAGTTATGGCACAGGTCACAATAGTCGTGACCATCCTAGAAAAGGCCTTACTGACCTTATTTATACATCAGCTTAACAATAAGATTCTCCTTTATGATCTGTTTTAACATCACTAATAATAATTGAGATAAGCCAAATCAGTGAAATTCTTTCAGACCAATGCAGTGAAGCCTCTGGAACTTGTGTGTGTTAGTTCATCTGTACATTAGAGCTTTTTTTTAGCAGCCATGTTTTGACATCAGCATATGAAGTTGTGTTAGTGTACCTACACACAAACACAGCACTTCCTCTCTTGTGGTTTCGCTCCTTACTCCGCCCTCTTAAATAAGTGCCGCTGCTGCCTTGTTTGTAAGCCGTTTACATGAGATTTGCCAAGGTGAAGTATCAGATTGGGGGTTGTGCTGATTAAACCCTCTTGGACGAGGCAGCAAAAAAAATAAAAAATAAACCCTGCTTAACACAGAGTCGGCCTAGAAGACAATAACACAAACACTGCACACAACAGAGATGTGAGCTAAAGCCTGAGACACTACAATACACAAGGCTGAAACAAACAAACCTTTCTACTTCTGAGCTGCATGGTTTATTGTATCACAGACATGTCTAAATGATGTATGGTAAGGTGGGGGAACGTTAGCTACGAGATGGGATCCAGAGACAAATTTGGGGCCAGGAATGCACAGACCCAACATACCTTTGTGTGGTGGAGTAATGTCGTAGGGAATGTGGTCTCTCTCCTAAATTCCAGTTTAGCATTGTTTGAATGCCACAGACTCTCTCATTACTGCTGATAACCACCATTACTTGATAGCCAGCTGTGACTTAACCGTTAAAGCTCTGGGCTGTTGATCAGAAAGTCAGGGTTCATGAACCAGCACTGCCAAGCTGCCAATTTTGAGCAAGGCTCTTAACCCTTTCTGATCCAGGAATGCTGTAGCATAACCAACCCTGTGCTCTAAGCCCAACTTCTTATTCAAGCAAAGAATTTCACGGTGCTATAAAGCAGGTGACAAATATTGTCGTTTTTTTCTTCTTATTCTGGAAGTCCACCCATCTTACAATGGTTACCCCATTAGGGATGTAGTAAAACAGGATGTTCAAGCATGAACGTGCAGCAATCGTGTGATGCAAGTGATGTCTTGCCAACATGTATCTTCAAGGATAGTCCTTGAAAACCTTGTGGAATCCACCGCACAAAGATTCAGAGTGCCAATGTTCTTACTAGCATACAATATAGTACACTGATAAATTGTAGAGGCCAGATATTCATAATAATCAGTATGAAAAAAACAATCACTGTGATATGTTGGTGATGCAATCTGCAACCAAAACACTAATCTCCTGCTGTGCCTCCTGCCCCAGCTCTACTCCACTTTCATGCCGTCCACACAGGATGTTGACCCAGACCTCCCATCTGACACTGGCCTTTTACACTCCATTCGACAACGTGCAAACAAAAACAGGCACACGCAATGCCACATGCCGGCCCTCTCTCCCTGTGAGGTCTATCAAGTCATAAATACCCCCTGAGGGTAAAGACAGCATCTTCAAATGCCTTCTGCTCGCCCTGCAGTACCCTGTCTTCCCTGGAGAAGTTAGAGAGCGCGCGATCAGGTTTTACAGGGCAATGAGTGTGAATAAGTCACAGACTCGGAATGAAAAAGAAATTTTTTAATTTCAAATAAATCTGGATTAGTTTAATGAAAATTACTATAGTAACAATAATAAATAATAGAATAGCAAGTAGAATTTAAAATCCAGAAAAAAAAACCCTCAATATCAAAATAATGTCCTCAACATTATTATATAATAAAATAAAAACAATATGCATTCATAAAATAACGTAGAATTCTCTCCTGGAGTTCTCAGTCACTCTCACTCATTTTCTACCGCTTATCCGAACTTCTCGGGTCACGAGGAGCCTGTGCCTCAGGTGTTATTGGGCATCGGATAGGATAGGCAGGAGGCAGGATACACCCTGGACGGAGTGCCAACCCATCACAGGGCACACACACACTCTCATTCACTCACACACTACGGACAATTTTTACAGAGATGCCAATCAACCTACCAAGCATGTCTTTTGACCGGGGGAGGAAACCGGAGTACCCGGAGGAAACCCCCGAGGCACGGGGAGAACATGCAAACTCCGCACACACAAGGCGGAGGCGGGAATCGAACCCCGACCCTGGAGGTGTGAGGTGAACGTTCTAACCACTAAGCCACTGTGCCCCCCCTCTCCTGCAGTTACAAAGAACAAAACGTATTCGATTTTATTAGTTTTTAGCACTTTTTAATTACAACAGCATACTTAACAAACTGCATTCTCGTTTCTGCTCAGAGAGACGGGAGCTTAATTGTGATTCAGTATTTGGGACTTTGTGTACTCGACTCCGTTACATTTATCAAAATGATCTGCTTTGTTTTCTTTAGTGAACCACAAAAAAAGAAAAAGAAAGAAAAAAAAAGCCTTTTGAGGAGGCAATTAGGTTAGAGGAGGAGATGTCCCCTAACTACACGAAGCAGTTATTCCGCTTTGTTTGGATTTGCATTTGAACGCTGTGTGCACGTCAGTGCCTTTACAGTTCCTACTAATGACCCTGCATGACATTTCCAGCAAACTGTACCATAAACAAAGGGAGAGGACGGAGGGAATTATGTTCTATTTTTTTTTTTAAATTCCGCTTGTATAACATTCCCAAGTAAACACTATATTTCGACTGAGCAGCTACTAGAGCGATGTGGCACAATCACTGTTTAAATGCTAGTCATTGTGCTGTACATTTACATTTGGTACTACAGTGTCCAGCTCTAATAGGAAACGGACTGCTCGAGAATAAGCTTCATCTTAAAGTGTTCATCTGTGCCTGTAAAACGAACCATAAATCAGCCTCCAGCATGCAGCGCAAGCATCAAGAGAACACTGGTATGAAGGAACATCAGAACAGCAGATGACGGAGGACGTGTTGTGGTTTACTGTCTTTTCCAGAGAACACAAATAAATGTAGCTACAATGTGGATAAATAGCAGACTGGATGTTTAGTTTAGCTGTGGTTGTGATGGGAGACGATAGAACAGCCGTCGTCTTTGAGAGCCCAGATAACCGATTTGAAGTTTCTGTGTGAGTATATGTACATGAGGCTGTGCTTTATTTCAGAACATTGCAGTTCAGCAAAGCAAATAATTAAAACAAACTGCCTACCAAACAGCTAAAGAGTAAACGCAGGACCAAACATGGAAAATGTGGGTGGAGCTACAATTCTGACCAGTGATTGGTCAAGACAGATAAATATTTGTTACCACCATGTTTCATGTTCTCGTAACTCTCCACTGCACTCTAAGCAGAAAATTATGAGATTTAGCCACAGAATCAGAATGACTCCTATTCTGCTTTCACTACAACTAAAATTCTGGTACACTTGGCCTTGTATGCACTCACTCGCTCATTACTGCAAACCAACCAGCTGCCTTGTAAACGAACAACAAAAGATGTGACCAGGATCATTTTAATGTAAAGCAAATTATATCCTGATCTGTAGGAAGTGACCATTTAGGATTGCAGTAGGTTTGGCCTAGATGCACATAAAGCTTCTTCCAGATGGGATGACTTTCCGATTAAATACTCCGTGCAGATGTCCTCAATGACAGAAAAAAGCCCTTTACTGAGCAGATCTCGAAACAGAGAAGGATTTGTACGAGAAAGCGACGCTCTAGGTGAGGATATGCGGTGTGCATGCTGGCTTGTGCACATGCATTAAGTACATGAACTGTTGTGCCTCATTCACAGTAATGACAAAGCGTTGGGAGACTTGGTGATGGTGATGATGATGATGATAAACACTCCAAGGAAATGCTCATTGTTGTTCATTTGTTGCACCGCTGATGTATACAGGGCTGTAAGATACTTGGGTCCTTGGGAAGTTGACAACCATGAAAAGTGTCCTTGGTGCCCATTTTGGATAAAGCTTATTAGAGGTCAGAAGATATGATGTCTGTGGTGGAGAGATTTGGCTGGAGTAAACACTAATGATGGTCAAGTGTAGTCATGGTCATGGCCATCTGTTCATGAAGCATTGGTGTGAGCGCAAAAAGAGTTCTTCAGCACAGAGATGATTATGATGATGATGATGATCAGCTCACTAGTGAGATCTGTGGGATTGTGTCAGGGCCACAGGTTTGAAGGGTTCACCCTCGGCAGGTTTTGTCTTCTGTCCACTGCTATTGCATTCAGTATGTGCTCATCAGGGAGGAGCTGTGATCCTTACTGCTGCCTGTTTGGATACTTCAAACTGGCTGGGTTTAAGAGCTCAGAGGTGTGAGACGATTCTCTGAGTTTGCACCGTTGTCAACAATAAGAATCCATGAGGGTGTTGAGTGAGCAGACTTTATTTTAGGATACTCCCAGTACATCTATCGCACTCATGATTAGCGTCATTTCAACTAGAATGTTGATACTGACAGACCGGTTCCTTTGGCACATTAGCTGCAATGAAGCAAAGTTTCAGTTGCAATTACACCACAACGCTAATGCAGTGCATTCAGTCTGAGTGTCAACATTATTTTCCAGAGAGCGAGCGTTGGTCAGAAAAAAATGACAAGAATGAGAATTTAGCCTGGCCACCAACTCACTTGCCATGTTTATCATGTTGCAATTTATGAAGTTAAAGAATTAAAGAATGAAATTAGCAACGTGAGCGACTGATTTCCTCAATTAAGACCTCCTACATAAGCCTGGTTTGTAATTGTGTTATGTGGTGCTGTTGTAACCAATCAAACTTTCATCCCTTTAAATCCAGTGCTGGTTAAGTACTGATTAATAAAAACACCTAAAAATATTTCAGTAATTTAAGGGGAGGCAAAAAAAAAAACCACCACGATGTGAGGGTGTAAAATATCACTAGCTGTACAAGTTTAATCTCTGGCTTGAAGAACATTTTATCAACCAAAGTCTCCTCCCTTAGCAGCGACACACAGCACAAACATTCATTTTTATTCCTTGAAGCTGCACATGGTTTCTTCCCCCTAACACAAATGCATGGTTGCAGCTTTAAAAAAAAAAAAAAAAAAAAAACACTTTCTACAGAATCAATAATAATAATAATATAGTTCATATATAATCCCTAACTCTCTAAATGAATAGAGCACATATACAAAATCACGTGACGTGGTCACATATTGTTTATAGGCGTGAACAGATTCCAGGCTTTCCCTTATCACTCTGCCCATCCTCAAGCACCACAGGTTATCCATCAGACATTAATACAATCAGCACCAACTCAGAGTTATCAGTAGCAGTCAATATTAGCTCAAAATGTTTCTCTTTATGGCACTATCTGGATTGTATAATCGTTCCCTGGCAATTGTTTGTTCAGTAAATCTCGCTCGATGCCAAAGTAGAATGCCCAGCGCTCACACCACCCATGATGTGTTAATGCTTGCTCCCCTTTAGTTCAATCAAACATCCACAACCTCCATAAGAGGCTAAAAATAACACTCCAGCCTAGATTTGTCCTCATGTGACTGTGACCAACAAGTGCAAGTTCCTCAGTGGAATCTGAAATGTGAGAACACCTTTTGTTGTAGTAACAGCTGAGTCAGGACCAAGCGTGCTGAAATCGTTAGCATGGTTAGAGGAGCATGTATATGGTAGGAGTAGGGATTTAAAATGCTTGAGAGACACTCTAGGAAAGAAGCGAAGTTTTCCACGTCTCCGCACCGACGGCACGTAATGAAATAATCGTTTATTTAATCTTCAAAACAGCTGTCACGTGCTGCAGCTGTAAAGAACTCTATAAAGGGAATGATATAAACTACACCCGAAAAAAAAAAAAAAAAACAGACATCAAGAGATCAATATGGAGAATGGGAAGTTTCTGTCTATGCAGTCTATCTTTGGTTTTGATCATTCCAAACATCTGGGTTCATCTACAAATAAGAATAATGATACATTCTTCCTCAATCTGGCTAACCATCAGGAACGATAATCAAACTCCTCCTTCTTTCTGGTCGTGCAAACACACACATCATCAAACTGCGAGTCCTTCGTAGAACAAAAGACAAGACTTCTCTCAATAATTTATTTGCAAACTTTTTTGACTTACCGGTTTCGGCATCTTCACCTCCTCCCTTGCCGCTTATCCAGGGGGGAAAAAAAAAAAGAAAATTCGTCCTCTGTTACAGGACGACCCTGAAAGAGAAAACACAAGAATGAGACATCTAACCTTCCACTTTTAGCCAAGGACGATACTTTCTGCTTATCACTGTTTGATAGAAACGTACAAGACGCCTCAGAGACTCTGATCTCTTGTTCAACCCTGAGCTCATATTACTCTCTGCGTGGGGTTTTCCGTTTATCCCGCATTTCCTCCCACCTCACAAAAACATGCCGGTAGATTCCGGGGCTATGCAGAAAAGCCACTAGTTGCAAATGAGTGTGTGAGAGATGCCATGCCTTGGACTAGCATTCCATCTAGGGTGTGTCTGCCTTGCATTGAGTCCTCCTGCGAAACCCTTTAGATTCACAGTGACTATCAGCATCATACAGCTCTTCGTGAAGAAGAGTGAATGTTAGAGAAAAACATACACATAATTATAGACCTAACTATTATGCAAGTGTGTTTGACTGGAAATCTCATTTGATCTCATCACATTAGCATCAGTCACTGAACTGTTTCAGCATCAAGAGACAAAAATATCAGAACATGGTGGAAGGAGGAAATAAGAAGCAAACGATATGCATCAAAAAAAAAAAAAAAAAGAGCAATAAGGGAGAAACAGGAAGCAAATGACCGTATAGAAGTTCTGCAAAACTGCTTGGTTTGTGTGATGATAATCTCCACACGACAGCACCTTGTCAAAATATCCAATGACACTTCCATTTAAAGCACTTACTGTGCGAAACGATAAAAAAGTCGAAGTCTTAAATTAGATGGACACAAATGAGGTCCCACAAACTGCATTAACAGCCATAAACACAAAGGTATTAAAATGCTGGATGAGCAAGACATCGTTTCATGACATCCAACATCTGGTTTCGTTTATGCAGCCACATGCAATGATATTAACGTGTCATCGTCAGCATGGACATGTATTTTACCATGAATGATGAACGCAATAACCCACTACAGGTTTGTGTTTTACACGGTGACTGATTTACACACACACACGACGACTATTAAACGTTAGCTGACTATATGGTCGCTTTGGGAGTCTTAAAGCATAAGCATTGAAGTATGAGGTTCCGTTTTGGGGGGCTCCGATCCACCAACATTAAAATGTATACGTTTAAATCCAACTTGAAATGTACACAAACTCCACAACAGATGCGAAAAGGAATTAGATTCAATTAAGTAGCCGGGAATCAATTTTAAGGAAATATACTAAATAAATACTGTGAAGTGTTCAAAGAATTAAAGGCGATAAATGTGACATGACGACAGTTTGTTACTATAAAATACATGCAGTAGAGTTTATCAGACAATAATTAACATACACTAGTAATAGAAATGGGACATTTTCTCTTACAATGTCTGAAGTCTATTTTGTCCTCCAGCCTTAGATAACTGGGATTTTGATGTCACCACACATCCTTTCATTATATATTGATTTTCACAGGCTTTACATTGGATGTTTGTCCTGATCCAACATTTCCATTTTATTGAGGCATGGGACCAGCATTTAGAGTTCACACTGACTCTGTCTGGATTGGTCCCCAGGCCACAGCATTGAGAGTGCAGGATCCAGTGCCCATGGTGGTCCAGAGCCTACATCCTCAGCCTTACAGCTGTTAGTCAATAAACTCTGATTAAACATTCTACTAAATGCTTTCAACTGACATGGCCACAGAAGTGTATGTGTCCTTGAACGTGCACTGGTCACAGCCATAACATTAATCAAACTAACAAACGACACTCACTATCAATACATTATCTCATTCCAATGGCACCTGTTAAGTAATTGGATAAATTAAACAGCAAGTTAACAGTCAAAGTTTTACGTGTAGGTGATTTTTTTCTTCTTCTTCCTGAAAGCAGGGAAAAACGGGCAAGTGTGAGGATCTGGGTGGCTTTGACAAGTAGAAAATTGTGATGGCTAGAGAACTGGGGCAGAGAATCTCCAAAACAACAGACTTTGTGGGATATGAAGTGATTAGCACTGTACAAAAGTAGCACAGAGAAGGACAACCGGAGAACCTGCGTCAAGGTCACGGGCTCCCAAGGCTCTGTGACGCACTTGTGGTGTGAAGATTATTTCGTCTGGTCTGATCCTCTGGAAGATCTACTGTAGCACAAACTGCTGGTCTGGGGGAAAAAATGCTAGCTCTGATAAACACCTTTCTAAGTGGCTCTAGCTACTCCACTGCAAGGTCATACACATTTAGGACTATCGTGGCTTTCGTTAGAAATGACAAGCTCAGGTCACTGGGGTTGTCCCTGAATAGAAAAGAAAAATTTCTTCATGTCGATTTGCAGAAAACTTTCTTTTTCTCATTTGTTTAGAAATTTAAAAAGACGTCAAGGGTGTAGTGTGAAGGAGGGAAAACAGGGTGGACTTACAGGACATGTGATATGGTGTAATAATAATAATAATAATAATAATAATAATAATAATAATAATAATAATAAAATTAAAAAAAAACCTGTTAACAAAAATCAAATCGTTTTAAAACAACAAATTAATATATATCACTGAAAAATAAGGAATAATTCTGGTCTTCAAAATTCCCTAAGGCTATGAACATTAACATAACAAAACGCCTATTTAAATATGACAAATACGTGTGTTCTGTAGAAAGAACATTTCAAAACCACATGAGGCAGATTGCACATTATGAATATTAATAAGACTGCAGGCAGGCAGTCAGTTCCACTCAAATGCGGAACAGAAAGATCACAATGGACGTTTCTCATACACAAGTATCGTCAATAATAATAATACAAAGCTGACAGAAATATTAACAACAAACTGCTTTATATTTCAGCAAGACATATGTTAACCAAACGCTGTACAGTCCTGCTATCACTTATATATCAGCTACAAACATCCCACAATAGGCCTCATTGTTATCTTTCCTGAAGTTAAGAAAGAAAGAAAGAAAGAAAGAAAGAAAGAAAGAAAGAAAGAAAGAAAGAAAGAAAGAAAGAAAGAAAGAAAAAAAGAAAGGAAGGAAGGAAGGAAAAAAAGAAAATCAAATGTCCTGAAAATCTTTAGTAAAATAAACATCAATAATCAACAATGACATGTTTTTTAAATAATGTTTCCATTTGTTTATGAACATAAACACGTGACCTTGCAAAGTGAACTACAGAGCTGTCATTATAATGTCGCTGTTACGTTATAATGATTACAATCGAGTGTTCAACAGTGTTGTGGTTTCACACGCATTAATCAACACCCAAAAAATTTCGACTCTGATGTATTTCTATGTTGCAGATTTCAACATGGAGCAACAAGCGGCACGTTTATAGAGCAGTTCTGCTGCAGATGCTGCTGTAAAGCAACAAACCCAAGTGCTGAGCCCCTGCATAAAAAAACGTTCCTTCTACCAGTCCTACAATACGGGTTGCCAGAGGTACGTTTATCCTTATTTAAGAATGGTTGATTAAACATTGTGTTTTAAACTGTTGTGATAATACTGTGAAAGAAAGGTTTGGCAATTAAGCGTGAAGATAATATCAGAATTTAATGAGACGCTAGCAGGAGGTCAGCAGATTGAGCGATTACACAGTGCTAAATGTGAAAATGAGAAGTGAACAACACATCTAACCCTGACCTCCACATTCCACTGAAACCTGTGTGTACAGTCATCCTTATAGTTGCTAGAGGGAAAGGAAAAATATAAAGAGTAAATTCACATCTAACCGAGCGTAGCTCATTCTGAGTCATGGTGTGGTCTGATATCTGCCCATGCGTGAAATGACGAAAGCAGAGTCTCATTTACTCCATGCAGTGTGGGATTTACACATTACCTATTTAACCAGATTAAAAAAAGCTCACAGCCCACGCAAAAAAATTGCAGTTTTACATCACTGCCAAACTCTAGATTTCCTCAGGAAAAAGTGTAGAGCAGACTGGATGTTGAAATGATTTTGTATGATGCTTTTCGTCTTTTTAAACGTTTTTTTTTTTCTTTTTTTATTTCAGTTATGTTTGTAGACGCTGAAGCGAGTTCTTTCCATCGTTCATATAATTACTGAATCCCATGTAAATCAACTGTTCAAAAAAATCTGAATAAAAGGATAGATTTATAGACTATTCAGTCCCTCCTGGATTTTATTTTAAAGATTATTTTGACTTAAGTACTATTAAGCCTGGCTAATATATTCAATCATATGTGTTATGTCATGTTGCAGATGAACGCGTTTAGCAGTAACGATTGATTCACATGAGATAAGTGATCTCTGTGTAAATAACAAAGATGGGAAAGTCACTAAAAAACTCCCAGGTTAATTACGTCCACATGCATACAACTTGGTTTGATCATTATAAGCACTTGCAGCCCTCAGATTATTAGTAATTCAGCATGTAATATATGTATTCTCTTTCTGTGCTAGAACCTCAGAAGCGTACTGAAAACACTCAGAATAAGTTCTTTTAAACTATATTTCGTTGCCGCACCTTTAATACTAAAGAAAGAATGGAACCTTTTCTCCCACAGAATATTATGAAATATTTACCAACATGTCAGTTCAGATGGATAAATATACAGTATAATATTACCTGGAGTTATTGAACTGCTGGAAAAGTAGAAAAATATATGTTATAATAATTCCACACACAGTCCATAAAAATGATTCAGACAGGACTAAAATCCCAGAGATACACAACTACATTACTTTGTTTATATATCAATCCAATCTGACTTGTGTTCGGGTTAAATTCAATCTACAGAGATTCTAATAGAAATTTATTAGCCACTTTACAAGAACAGCTATCCACTGATACTATTTCATTTAAAACTGTTAGAGCGTCTCTTTTAGTCATGTCATGACTGTTTTTTTTTTTTTTGTAGTTTTATGTGGTTTTTTTGTTGCACTACAGTCCTAGAGAAGCGTTGTTTCATTTCGCTGTGTACTGCTTCACCTACATATGGTTGAAATGAAAATGAAAGCTTCTTGACTCTAGACTGGACTTGACTTATGAGCAGACACTTACCTCACTTTTTATGGTACGGTTTTAAAATCCAGATTCAAACACAATTCCAACTACTACCATTTACACATTTAATCTTTGCTCCGTTACCCAAATCGTACAAGTTCCTTACTCCAGAGGTTCTGATCTCTTTTAACGAGAATAAAAAAACATGGCACCATTTTTCTGCCCTCACCCTAAATCAGACTACAGCTGCCTCCTTTTCTTCACACAAGGGACACGGACTGAACTGACAAACCTTCAGCTGTGTAATCTGGAACAGCAGAAACCACACAAAGCTGATACCTCTGCCGTAACGTCCTTAACTGTATGTATAGTATGTCAAATATCAGATGCATCGAGAAATAGTGAATCGCTGCCAACAATTAAATGGGATTAAATGAGATGATGACAGTAGCTTCCTTAGATGATTACTGCATACTGGAACAATAACGTGAAATACTGACTGTACTAAAAAATAAATAACGAACTTAATAGAACAGATATTTCATTTTAAAGTTAATATTCTATAAAAGTATAAACAGAAGCGGTCCTGATCGTGATATACGTGTAGAACATACACATTTATCAGCACATATACTGACTATTTTCAGAACTTTCACTCACCAGCTATAGAATTAAGTGATACTGAATAGAGATGAAAATATTTCCATTCAACAAAATTTCATTTGCGATGATTAAACTTTATATTCTAAGGATATTAAATAAAATACGTGAACGATACCCGTACTTACTTTTTACACTGACAAGTATAGAGATTGTGTGTGTGTGTGTGTGTGTGTGTGTGTGTGTGTGTGTGTGTGTATATATATATATATATATATATATATATATATATATATATATATTTATTTATATACTTATAAATTTTCAACTCTACTCACAAAATCGTGTAGAATTAACCGCAACATTAATTCTTTTAAACATTTTGTAAACATTTGTTACACTTGCGACTTTAAACAGACTAAAGTCCTTTTAAAACTTAATTCTAAACACAAATATGTTGGAGAAAGAAAGAAAAAAACAACAACAAAAAACAGGGTTTGTTTATACTGTTAGCTGAAGGAGGCTAAATTAGCATTTAATCCGTGTATCTTAGCAACGCGGCTATGCGTTTAGTTTGTATTTTGGTCGGATAAAAAGTTGTGACAGCAGACATTCTGCCTTATGGGGAAAACTTTACCACTTATAAGTCTCATTACAGTCAAGCATTTGAGTCTCGATGTTTTGTTGTGAACAGAAATCTGCTGTACATCTCATTTTGATGTGTTTTTTATTTTTATTTTTTGGAAATATGCGCAAACAGAACGCAAACTCTACATAGTGTTTAGTCTCAGGGCGGATGTTCCACCGTTACACAAAATAACTGTCTCTATAGAGTCGAACTGAAGCTGTTTTTGTTAGGTTTTTTATTCTTAAATAAACGTTATACGGTCAACATGGACGCTCTGTGATAGCGTGTAACGGTCAAAACAGTTTGTTAAGCACGCAAACGAACCGGCTGCGAATGGAGCCGATAAAACAAACTCACCTTCGGCTGAAGCTAGAGCTTAAAAATAAACTCCAGAAATCCTTTAAAAATGAGGCACGGAAGCAGAAAAATATCCTGAACCGCTTTTTTAAAGGTCCCTGTATCCTGTTGGCACGCTAATACGAACAGAAGGGAAGTAGAGGATTAAGGTTTAGGCAGTAAATATCCAGCACAAGGTGAGACAGAGAGAGAGACAGAGAGACAGAGAGAGAGACAGAGAGCAGCGGAGGCCCCGTCAATATGGCCGGCGTGAGGCGTGGTTCAGTCCCATCCATGAGCATGAGAGAGGCGGGAAAGAGGAATGGTGCCTCCTCATGTTACTACTTCGAACTGTGTCACAGTATAAACCATCCATATATAAATAAACTTTTTTTTTTATCTTGAGAATATCTTAAAAACGAATAATGTTTAATGTGTTCCTGCTTGGAAACTAGACATTGTTTTAACTAGCTAGCAAGACCTAGGCCAAGCTAATAGTCAGTCAAACTAGTAAAAAAAAAAAAAACAATGAGTTTTTAGTGATGCTTTAACAAGGCTGTTTTTTTTTTAAAGAAACAACAGTAAAAATAACTAATTATTTGTTCA
The DNA here is from genome assembly GCF_022655615.1 of Tachysurus fulvidraco. NCBI lineage: Eukaryota > Metazoa > Chordata > Actinopteri > Siluriformes > Bagridae > Tachysurus > Tachysurus fulvidraco. Next base: position 9,045,002 of record NC_062535.1, on the reverse strand, counting down.
AATACAAAAATGCTCTATATGGGCAAAAGTTTGTGGACACCTTCAAAGTTGCTGTCATGTGTTTTTTGTCCTGCACTGTCTTTCTGTCTTTGTCTTTTGTCCTGCACTATCTTTCTGTCTTTTGTCCTGCATTGTCTTTCTGTCTTTTGTCCTGCACTGTCTTTCCGTCTTTTGTCCTGCACTGTTTTTCTGTCCTTTTGTCTTTTGTCCTACACTGTCTTTCTGTCTTTTGTCCTGCACTGTCTTTCTGTCTTTTGTCCTGCACTGTCTTTCTGTCTTGTCCTGCACTGTCTTTCTGTCTTTTTTGTCTTGTCCAGCACTAGGCACCAGGTTGCACAGATACACTTTATGTATCTAGAACTAACTTACTAAGTCCTTATAGCTCTGTCTTTGTTCTATGTAGCACTCTGGTCCTGACGAAGCGTTGTCTCATTTCACTGTGTACTCCAACAGCTATATATGGATGAAATCACAATAAAAGCTTCTTGACTTGACTTAACTTGACTTGACTTGACACAATGCTGGCAGCACACAACTGTTTAGGATGTCTCTGAATGCTGGAGAATTACACTTTCACTTCACTGGACCTAAGAGACCTGTTTCAGCATGACAATACCCCTGTGCATAAAGCAAGATCCATGAAGTGGTAGAACTCTACCTACATGAAACCCTGACCTCAACCCAACTGAAAACCTTCAGGATGAACTGGAGCACAGATTACACCATAAACCTCAGCCAGCATCAGTGTCAAGTGAAGTCATCACTAGACAAGTGAAGGTTATTATTACAACAAAAGAGAACTAAACACAAAATGGGATGTTAAACAAGCACATAAGGGTATGATGGTTAGGCGAGTACAAACCTTTGGAAATATGGTGTATCTCCAGCTTCCAGAAATATTCTACAGCTTAGCGTATGTGAGAACAGGTCTGGGTTTTTTTCCCCATCAGGACCAGGACCAGAATATGTCCTCAATTGTCAATTTATCAACTACACTTGCTCCCTCAATCTCTTCAAGACCACCGTTGATCAGATTACATTACCATTAAGATGCAGTGTTTGGTGGACAGACCTGTGAGCATTTTTGTTCTACACATGGATGGCATGTAGGCATTCATCAAGACACTATGGTAACCACCATATAAATGAAAAAAGAAACAAAACAGCACTAATCACATAAGTTGACCACCACAAGCCTCTGGAAATACTTAAATGTACAGAGGGATTCTATGAGTCTCTGTAACTGTGGTAATACATCACATCACCCAGTAAATGTGTACTTCATATGCAAGCCTGTTTTATATTATGTTTTATTCACATTTTAAATTCTATTCTATTAAATTATTGGAGCTCAGATAAAAAAATTAACTTCTAGTGGGGATAAAAAAATGCAAAAGTAAATATTAAGCCTGCCTTTTTTTATACAATAGCGACGCCACGTGGTCAAAATGGGAACTACAGTTTTAAACTTGGTACACGTTAACAAAAATGGCGGCGGGCTGCAAAACCCATTATGGTAGTTTGGACACCCCTGACACAGTGACACAAGACGCAGGGTTTTAAGCTGCTTTAAGGGAATCTCCATGAACATGTAACTTGGAAAACTTTAATTGGATTTGTGTGAGCTGTTATGTATGATCTACAATTATAAAATAATTATTGCTCCCCAAATGGTGGCTTGAGTGGTTAAAGCTCTTGGTTGTTAATTGGATGGTCAGGGTTCAAACCCCAGCACTGCCAAGCTACTATTGTTGGGCAATTGAACAAGGGGCAATTGCCCAACAATGCTCTAGGGGCAACATATCATAGCTGCCCCTGTGCTCTGATCCCAACCTTCTCATTTGGGATATGTGAAGAAAGGAATTAATAAAGGCTTCTATGCCACAATTTCATTAATTCAAATCAATGCTTACTCTGGACCCCAGGGCACATGTCCAGGAGGACTGGTTGGTAATCTGTATTTGCTTTATAATCTCTGTAATAAGAATGAGATAAATGATTAATGTCTGATCTTTAAATTCGTAATTGTAATCCACCTTCAGCCAGAAAGTGTAGAAACCTCTTCTTTAGACGTCTTCTTGGTCTTTAGAGCCAACGATATCTTCCCTGAAGTGGGCATAGTGAGATATTGCAGTTCTTTATCTTTATCTAAATCATCTGTTATAAAGACAGGTAATTGGCTGAAATATCCACCAAAATCTGAGATGCTTGATGTTGTAAATGACATTTACAGCCTTGGAAACCTCAGTCGTGCAAACATCCTTCAACCCTGTTATCAAGTTGATGAGGTGTGCTTTAATCCAGTAAGCATATTTTATTGCATTTGGCAAACACCTTTAACCAGGACAGATTTCCATTCATTTAATTTATTTCACTGAGCAGGTAAGGTTCTTGCTCAAGGGCCCCGTGGCGGCCGCTTGGTGATCCTAGTATTTGAATTCACCACCTTCTGACCAATAGTCCAACAGATTAATAACAAAACCACTTTATACTCATACCTAAGAATGCCTTTAATTTTACATTAACTGCTTGAAGGTGCATGTGGCATTTAAGTGGAATGAAAGCCTAACACATCTGTTCATATATCATCAAGTAATAAATTGCTGTTGGTTTATGTTAAAGCAGATAACACCTGACATTAGAGAAAAACTGATCTGCTTCTTCAGTCTGCATTTTCTATCCCTTGATTTTTCTGACTTAAAGGCAAGTGCCTCTGTTTAAAGGTGGTGATCTAGAGGTGATGTAATAAGAATGGTCTATCCATTCATGACTACGAGAAGTTTTCGTATGTAAATATTAGAGAATATAGAATAGAGCTGTCAGTCAGTGAATTTATTTTATTTTTTTACATTTACAGTCAAAGGCAAAGGTGGTTTCAACTTTTATTTCTTAGCTAGATATTGTTAAGCAGGCAAAATGGTGATCTACTGAAGACGACAGCCAAAAAAAGTCACAGATATGACCTGAAATGTTTATTCAGAGTAGGGAATTTGACCGAACAGCATTTACATTTCATGTGAAGCTTTTACTCTTCACAGCCAAACATTTCAGTTGACATCTTGTGGGGTTCTGGCAAACTCTTGCTTGTTGCCAGCAGTGTTGGGCTCTGGTACAGGTAGTATTTTCCACCAACAAACACTTTCACACCATCAGTGTGGCATGTAGCAGCATCAATCTTTGGGAAGGGCAGCAGAGCCTCGGCCTTCACAGCTCTGGGGGTTGCTTCCAGATCAATATCAAACATTTTTTGACCTGTGTGAAAAAAATCAGTCATGTCTAAATTATTCATTTAGTATGAATTGAAGCTGGTAGGAGACAACATGTGTGAATCTATTAGAATGAATTGGTTATTAATGAATACTATTGACTAACATCGCTTGCTTTCAGTATTCAGAAGATATTCATATATAAATACTGAGATTTTTGATACTAATATATTGCATACCTTGTATAACATGTACAACATCGTTGTCACATACAAATGTAGCGTTCACAGGTCCCTCGATGCCCAACTCCTCCTTCAGAGGTTTAGGATATCCCTCTATGAGTGTGTAATGAGCTGCTGATTTATAGATATAGATTTGATCACCCTGTCAAAATATATGACAACACTTTATATTAGGTTTTTAATTACAGTAACTATACAAATAAATGACTAGGTTCACAGGAACGAGTCAGTGAAAATGCTGTTATACGAATTAACTTTAAACTCGAAGCTTATTATTTATATTATTTATATTATTGACTCAGTGACTACAATGAAATTAAACAGACGTTATAGAAGCCACTACATCAGGACAATTGGATCTTAAGGAATTTAAGATGTTAAATGTTTACAATCTATTGGTTATTACAATGCAGTAGTATACAATAAAGTAAAAATGCAAGAACTCCTAGGGTTAATCCTAGTAAGTTCTGTAAGATCAGTTCATTTTTATCTTAATAATCATTATAACACAGCTGTGCTAAACTCTCGACTCTGATTGGTCAGAAGTTGTTCATTTGTTCGCTATATTCGATGACTCACTATAACAGCAATGCTGGCTGACACAGTTCTATATTTATGCACAATTTATTATAATCTAACAATAAACACAAGAGGTGTTAAATACTTTGGGATATTTTGTTATCAGATGTTAAAATGATCAAAATTGGGTGGTAAACATATCTTTGCTTTGTGTCACATCACACCGCGACATCAGTGATTATTATTCTTTAACTCTGTGACCTGTCAGGAGTTATTTTTTTTATATAATAAGCATCCATCCATTTTCCGTAGAGCTTATCCTGTACAGGTTTGCAGGAACCCTGGAGTTTATCTCAGGAAACTCAAGGCACAAGACATGCTCATTTAGAGAAGCCAACTAGCTTCCGACGCATGTTTGATGGACTGTACTGTACCTGGAGAAAACCCCTGAAGCACAGGGAGAACATGTAAGCTTCAAACACACAGGACAAAGGAGGAATTTGAATCCCCGGCCCTGTGAAGCAAATGTTCTTGCCACCATACCTTGTACATAATAAGCTTTAAAAAGAGAATATTTTGAAATTATTTGTTGGACAGTGGTGACTCAGTGGTAAAGGCTATGGGTGACTGACCGGAAGGTTGTGAATTCGAGTCATCAGTACTGCTAAGACGCCACTGTTGGTTCCTAGAGTAAGATCCTTAATCCACCTCAACCACTCAATTGTAAATTTCTTTGAATGATACCTTATGGGGTGCAATGTGACAGGTATATAGAAGATCTTATATAGAACATCACATTTTTTTGGAACAACGGACATTTCTGGTGTCTTAGTGAAAATGGAAAGCAATGTTATACTGTACCTGAATGATGTAAATTTTGTCCCCATACGAGAACACTGCATCTACAGGTCCTGAAACTTCCTTCCATGATCTTGTAATAGGGAAGGGATGAATGCCATCACGAAGTGTGTCCAATCTAATGTACATTGTCTCTGAAATTGTAGTAAGATTAATATTGCAGTCGATTTTTCATATGAATTCTTACTAGTACTGTTATAGGAAATATACTGACCTATAAATGCATATGATTTGCCAGTGCTGTCTGTGGTGATGGCATCAAGTTTACATCGAGGCCTTCTGTGCCCAGCCCCGTGACCTACAGTGCAAAGTCAAAAATAATGGGAAATGACACAACAAATCTGTCTTATTAAAGGTTTGAGTGTTTAAAAATGTGCAGACTGATGTCATATTCCTTTTCATTGATATATACCAAAAACATAAAATCTTCTTCTACTTTCGGCTTTTCCCTTTAGGGGTCCGAACAGCGAATCATCTGTTTCCACCTAACTCTGTCCTCAGCATCCTCTACACTCGCAACAATTACCTTCATATCCTCATTTAACACATCCATATATCTCCTCTTGACCTCTTACCTGGCAGCTTCATCTCCAACATCCTTCTACCAATATAACCATCTCCCTCCTCTGTACATGTCCAAACCATCTCAACCTAGCCTCTCTGACCTTTTCCCTAAAACCTGAGCTGTCTCTCTGATGTGCTCGGTCCTAATCCTGTCCATCCTCTTCACTCCTAAAGAGAGCCTCAACATCCTCATCTCTGCTACCTCCATCTCTGCCTCATGTTTTTTTTTTAACTCTTGCATCGAAAATGCATAAGTTCATTCACTATTGATGGCTAATGTAACCCTAAAATGTTTGACTTACAACATCACTAGTTAAGTGAATGCTTGCAATCAACATTTAACCAAACCTCTTGCATTACATGTCATTCTTGCATTAATCTCAATAGATAGCAGCTTTTCCACAGTTAATATTAGCTATTTCAATTCTACTGCTCTCAATAAGTTTTTGTGGTCTAGATGAAAGGTAGACAAAATTAAAATTACATTCGGCTAGTCCGGTGGTGTAAACGTATGTATATTACAATTCATTTGATAAAGTTTAATCAACTTATATACTTGGCTGCAAATGCCTAAATTTATGTCCTTTTTACTTGTGTTGCAAGTTACCTATCTAGCGAGGCACAGAACGTTAGCTAGCTGCCAGATACCATTTTAAACATACCATTTTAAACATGCTATCTACATATACAGCTTAATCTAATATTAATGCTACTGCATGTCTAAAGAGATTATAGCAATGACTTAACACACCACCAGACTATAGAGATTGGAAAAGCTATTAAGGTTAGATATCACATGAAAAATAAAGTAGAGCTCAACTGCACACCTATATCTGAGCATTTCATGAAGTAGCGTCTAGCATCCTTGGGATAATTCCCTTCAACTTCTCCAGACACAGGATGAAATCTAGTGAAGTTGTGGCCATGGAAACAGTAGTAGTGCTCGAGCCAGCGGAACACAGATGTGCAAACAGGCAAGTGATCCCATGTTTTGTGCTTCACAATTTCAGTCTTGATGTCAAAGTTGTACACATCATGTCCTGTTGAATAAATATACAAAATATGTCATTTTATCTATAATTACAGAGCTATTTTCTCTTGTTTTAGTTTTATCTACTCATGTACAGTGAAGCCCTAACATCACAAACCACAAAAAATCCGGGATTTAAAACAATAAGATAAAAAGAAGAATTAAATGTTTAATATCTTTAATATTTAATATTCACAATTCTCCCCTAATTGTATGTCCATATCTTAACTGTCCTTATGCCTTGTACAAAAAAAATCAGATTTTTCACATGTCTAATCTCTTCTATTGGCTTTGACCTAAAACGGGTCATAGGTTTTTGCACAAACTTGTAGAATTTTTTGCCAGCTCAAGCTAACACTGTTCTTAAAGCAGGAAAGAAGAAAAACTAAATGCTACAAAATTCATATAAATATTTCCTAGATTTTACTTTTCTTAGTAGAATTCTACTTACTAACTTGTCAGTAAAATAATTTGTCATAAATTACTTTATATATAAGAAAAGAATGTACTGTAAAACAGATGCATATTCACTAGTGCTCAGACTTTTACATGGGTTAACCCTAAAATAAGAATTGAGATTATTAAAGCATTCAGAAGCTAATAAGACCAGTTAAGACAGACTAATATCAAGAGCATTATCAGAATGAAGCTTCCAAATCTTTTCAAAGCTGATCATTAAAACCTGTAAACCTATGTGTGTGGAATGTGGCCTAGAAAACTAACTGGTTATTAGTTCATTTAAGAGAATAACAAATAATCAGAAACCTCCAGAATTATTGAAAGCAAATAATCTTTTGTAATTATTAATAAGATCATAAAACATAACATTATAAATCACACTTCCACACAAATTGTACAAATGTAAAAACAGTTCTTATGAACATCTACCTAAAATGTAAAAATACAACTGAATCAATGAGTAGTTGCTTAGTTAATAGAGATGGGATAAAAGTAATAAAGAAAAAATATGAATAAAAATGTAATTTTTAAAAAAGTAAATAAATTCATTAGTAAAAAAAATAAATTCATTATAAACATAATCATTTTTACATAAAGTTATTTATTAATATAGTTTCTGAAACCTTTTTAATTCATTTATTTTGGAGGCAACATCATCACATTTGTCAGTTTTGTCTGGATTAAGAAAACATCTGTTGATATCACGTTACATGAGATATAATAGATATAGTAATGAGGAAATGTATTTACCCTTGAAGAACAGGACCGAGTCTGTGGTGCACTCTCCTTTTGGACACTCCACTGCTGCATCCAGGTGACTGGGAACACCTGGGAAAACCTTCTGGATCTCCAGAGGGAAGCCTTCCTCCAGAGTGTGATTGTAGTAACTGAAGACTTGGTCATCCTGTGATATATCGATACATACTTTAAAAGCAGGTTCGTTATTTTATGGAGGGAACATGTTCATTTCTTCAAGCTACTCGACTGAAGATATGAAACGTTGCTGGAGATATTTAAATAGAGTGCAAAATCCTAATGACGTTCCTTGCAAAATACACTATGGAAAGGTGTAATGAGATCAGAACACATAGGATATCATACCAGAAAGAAGAAAACATGGTCATGGTGTTTTTTGTCTTCCTTGTCTTTATTGTGCATGCGGAAGGCTGCATCCACGTGACCCAGGTGATGATATTTATCTAATTCTTGGAATGTAAGGTTTGCCAGCTCAGCAGAGCCTGAAAAGCCCTTCCATAAATGGTCACCTGTGGAGTTTGAAGTCAAAGTCAGCAAGTTTTTTTTTCTTGTGAATCCATTTTTCATAAGAATAACATTTCAAAAAAGATGTTCACTATTTTACCTGTGAACTTGAATTAAAACGCTCCATCTGACAATTATGTGTGCTAAATGTTTTAATAAGGCTAAAGCAGATAACTCTTAATTGAACATTTTGGTGTAAATGCCTCACAATTATTTAGTGATGTATAAACTCCGCAATTACAATATTATGACTAATGTCATTTTTTAGTTGTCAGTATTAGGTAATAATAATAATAATAATAATAATAATAATAATAATAATAATAATAATAATAATAATAATAATGTTTGAAGATGTACAAAAACAACCATAAACAATAATCTAATAGTCTGTGTGAATTAAATGCTATTTCTGGCCTTCAGCACTATAATGTACCACATGATTCTAGTAACCCTACACACTTGTTATGGCTCATGTGTGCTCAGTTAGATCATGTGTACCGCTCTATTTGGCAGTGGGTCATCAGGACAGTTACTGGCAGACAGCATATAGATTGTGAGTATAAGAATGAACTTCAACCGCCATTGTGCCTCCATACAAGCCAGCTGTTTTACAGATGTTTAGCTTTCTGTACAGTATGATGCTGTTGAAGGTCCCACATGGACCCAAACCCAGCCTTGCTTCGGTTGTATAATCTCACCTGTAGATTAAATATCTGTAGATTTGTACTTTCTATCAACTGCTGCTGTAATCATCAGGAGACATCAGAACTCCTTGGGGCAATGTATATTGTTAAGAAGTGCTGTACAATTAAAAGGAAATGAATTAACCTTTAAAAAAGAGTGCGCTTCCTGTCTCATCAGGGGCTATGGCATCAAATTCGATGCCCTCACAGCGGTCATACTTGGCACTGTAATGGGAATCTTCATCAGCTTGAGGATTTTCTTTAGGACGATCTAAAAATAGCATTTATGTTCATAACATTAACATAACAAATATAGATTCATTATTATATTGATTGAATGAGGTGTAAAGCTCTCTGGCTAAATCAGCCAATACACTAAAGAGAAGGGAAATATTTATTTGCAAATTGGAAAATTAATATACATACCTATAACATCTTTATGGCTGTAACGGAAAGAGAAATAATGTTGAAATTTACATTTAGATATTACTCATTAACTAGCATGGATAATTTATTACTTTCAGTGAAAAGAATCAGAAGGGGAGTTATCAATAGTTAATAATAGTGAGGGGACCTGGGAGTTAAAGGGTTAATAATAGTGCTAATAATTTAAATACAGTTAATAAGTTATCTGCTGAAGTTGAAAAAAAAACCTGAGATAGTGACTTTGACCATCCGTTATTGATCTAATGCTGTACTCTGTACCCAGAACAACTCTAAAGCGATATGAGATTTGAAAACAATAATTCAAAGTATGTCAAATTGAAATTTCTCTACTTTGCAGAAGATACTCACGCTGGCGCTGCGTAGCTCTGAGACAGAATGAAGCACGCACATGTGAACACTAAGAGTCGCTTCATGATGAGACACCTTCTCACTCCAGGTCAACACTGAGAGGTAAAATACTCTCTGACTGTAGCAGTGTCAGTTTTTATACTGATTCCCCACACAGGGAGGGTTGCGGTGGAGGACTGTGTGTTTATCTGTTTCTGGACAATCTGTGATACATGACATGATCTACCAATATTTGGAAAAAACAAGAGCGAAAAGTCCCATGTTACAAAAGTTTGCGATTAGGCAATCAGGTCCCAGGACACTAGCCATGCGATGACTAATTTGTTCCAGAAAAACATGAAAACGTGATCTGTTCCCGAATAATTTAAGTCATTGGCCATTGGTTATTAATTATACATTGTATAATTAGTTATGTTAAAAAAAAATCTTTAATTACATGGAATTAGACCGGGACACCAATATTCTCTCAGAAAAACCAAACAAAAACATTTGTACTTTTGTATAAATTACCTCAGTGAACAGAAGTTGATGTGTCTAACAAGTTTGAAATGAATCATGAGAGGTTGTTGAGCCACAATTCAATTCAAAACGCCAAATCAAGGCTTTTAACACCACATTTGGATTGAGATTAAATTAATGAATGTATATGAGTTACAACAAGCTTATTTTGTATAACCATCAGCAGAGCTCGATGATTTCCCTGTTCATACTGTATAAGATGCAGCACCCTTCATGCCCATTGGACCAGAAGTGTTTTTCTAATGCTTCCAATTTGGCTGGTTTTAAAACTAGATATAAACCATTTGATCGTGATATAAATGAAAGATGTGGAAAAAAGACTAAGATATGGGCAAAATCGAACTATAATCCCCAGGCCGTAATATTTGCCATACAATCCAAATGAAGTCCGTTTCAATAAAATGTAGAAAATGTTTCTAAGATGTTTTTTTGATGAATCCATTTATTTAAAAAAATTTATTTTCTTTTGTAGTGAATTTCATTGTGTGTTTCTACTTTGTACGTACTTTCAGAATGTATATTAAAGATAAATGCTTATATACAAATGCATTTAAATGCATTTTCTTTATGTGTATATTCTTTGGGCACCAAACAAATTTTTCTTTATTTTTTGTAGCCCTTTAGCTAAAATTAATCTGTCACTCCTTCTCTAAATCTAATTTACTGGTGAGATGAATAAGACGAGTATTAGCAAGGAAATCACTACCTGGACTCTGACCTTCCTTTAAGCAAACATGGAGAGGAAAAGCTCTGGCCTGAACAATATTCTGAAATTAGAAATTCTGGATGGCTTGTATAACATTTTTGCACATGACCGTGATTAACATTTAAAGACATCCGGCTAGACGACAATGTGTGACCCAGCCATTTCGGAGACACTCGGTTCTTACACTCAAACACACTTAATGCAAAACCCCATCTACAAAGAAGAAAAACAGTATAGGGTAAAATGCTTTAGCATGATTTGTCCTGGGTTCCTCTTGACTCTGATGAACCCAAAGTACTTCATGTCTTTTGTCACTGCTATGCTGGAATAAACATCTTCCTCTTCATTAAGATCACACACCTTTCATATTAACATCTTACTAATTTATGCGATGGACCATTTGGATAGAGGACCCTCTAATGTGCTCATAACCCAAACAGCAGACAGAATCATGGTGTTATTCCTAATTTAGTACATTTGTATTTGTACTATGTATCTCAGAGCTACTGATGCACTAAATGTAGAGACTTCAACTGAAGTATAGCAAGTCCTTTGTAGACCTCTTCCCAGTTATCTACCACTTTATGCTTCTTAAGAAGAAATATTATTAGCTTCATATTATGACTCAGATCATATTGAGTCAATAAATTATTAAATCATATTGCTTTTACCAATTTGGAAATTCAACACTAAACAGATCCCTTAATAGAATCTTTGCCTATCATGAAAGTTAACACCCGAGTAGCAACAACTGGTGTAACATCATCAGTACTGAAACCGTGTAACTGAATAGTTAACTGAATGTAACTGAATAGTTGATATAATATCGACAGTTATCTATAAGCCGGTTGTGTCATTGTGCCATCTTCGACTCTAGCATCCACAACAGTTTTTTTGTTTTATCACAGCTTTAAAAGGAGGATGAAGGGATCAGTCATAGTATGTGTAAAGGTTATAATGTGAAGGTTATTTTAAATTGTAAAGTTCAGTTGTTAAGTCAATATAGACTTAATCAGACTTAAAAGGCATTCTGAGTAAATAAAGGAAACCATGTGGCACAAATTGCCAATAGCTAACTAACTCTGTAGGCTAAAGTAATCTAGCTTTATATATATATATATATATATTGTATATATATACATACAAAATTAAGCGGGAGAAAATGAACGAATGAATGAATGAATGAATAAATGAATGAATGAATATACAAAATTATATTACAGCATTTTATGATTTTGTGACATGATATTTAAAAAAAAATGCTATACACTAGGTGGCATGACCGGGCATGATCTTCTTCCAAATACAAATTCCAAACCCTGCCTTATGTTGTTGCCCTACACTCTAAGCATCTTCAGACTCTCTAAAATTGATTTTAAATTGCCTGAATAGATTACACACATAATTACCCAAACCAGTAATTCTTGGTGTCATTACTGTTCTTGATGTCAGCAAATAAACAAATGTCAGTTTTCATTAAATAATTTATTCTTTGTAAATATTCTTTGTAAAAATACTTTGCAAATGTAAATCGGTTTACTTATAAAATGGAAGTGGATATGTATATGAAAGTTGGTGGTGAAGTTGCCTGGATTGTCGCTGGGCAAGAGGTCAGTTGTTAAGTGGTCCAGGAAACGCAACCATGGATAACATGGTTCTATGGTAGCGACAAGAGCATTTGTTGGTTCAGTCAGCACTCTACATGAAAAGCAAGTGTGGTGTTCCAGAGAGACCCAGGTGGCCACTTTCCTACTCCTTTACGAGAAGAAAGATGTCCTCTTTCGGAGATTCTGGTGAATATTCCACCTTTCTTTATTCCAGGACAATGGATAATAAAGAAGAGCATCTACCTCAGGTGGAGAGACGAGAAGTGGACACTTTAAACTCTTTAAGAGTGTGCTATTTATTGTTAATAAGACTGGGTAAATGGCTTGACTCAAACAAAAAAATACTGAATCAAATTGTTATTTTTTCAAATAATTTAAATAAAATGGAATGGTATGTTGCGATTAACTACATAATAAAGATTTTTTAAGTGTCCTCCTGATTTTCACTTAGTGTGATCATTACCACTAGCTAGTTCTCACCCACTGACACAATAGCTACCAACCAGGGAGATGGACTACTAATTTAAGCATCCTTTGAGGTACATGCTTTTTGCATTCATATCATAAGATTCGTAAGAAATGATCTTAAACCTTGCCTTTATTCTGCTTAGTATATAAATAAAGCTTATTTATCATTAAATCCTAATTGTTTTGATCTAGTTGCTCCGTGCAATGTTTGTTCTTATCTATTTTTGAAGAACCTGAAAAGAAGTCAACTCAACACGAAATGTAAGAAAATCTATATAAAACATGATTATTTTTGTAGCCTAGATTACAGGAACTGACCTAGAATTGGTCAAAGAAAGTGACAAGTGGTATTAAAATGGATCCAGATATTCAGAACACCAAACTCTTTATTTAATGTTAAGAGATACATAAGAAACACAATTCCTGTTAGTTGTATAAATCAGCAAAACAACAACCAAAAAGATAATATGACTAAATGAGTACATTTGTTTGCCCAAAACACAATATTTTAGATCCTGCTATCTGCATTTTATTACATATTCTTCTGTATTATCTTGTTTACACCTTTACAATCTATAATATGTCTAATAATTTTGTATGTAATAGATATTTCTGCTTATATTTCATATTGTTCTGATAAAACAAAACTCATTTCGTTATAAAATGATTAATATTCAATAGAATCTGAACACTGAAAAATGATAAAGAAATAATAATCACAATAAACACTCATCCAAAAACATACACAAATGGTACATTGCAAGAATCTTCACATCTTCAAATATAGCTTTAAATATATCATTTTTTTCAATACCTTAGTTAATACGGCAAGTTTGTACAACTCGAGACAATAAACTGCAATTAAATCACTGTACAAGCATTACTTATATCGGTAAATCTTAATGCAATGGTTCATGCTATCTGAGACCACAAGGTGACCTTCAGGCAGCAAAGCAAGTCCTCTGGGGCTGCTAAGGCCTTGACTAACAATATCCCAACCCACACCAACTGCAGGGTACAGCAACACACGATGCTGTTTGCCCCAGTCTGCCACAAGAACATTTCCATCTGTATCAATGCATATACCCCAAGGACTGGTAAGCACAGGTCCCATGCCAGAACATACACCCAAGGTACGAATGGTGTTCCAACCAGGTTCCAGCACCCTTATGCATGCCGCCCGTCCAGTTTCGTTGCCCCTTTCAGACACGGCCATAAGGCCTGTAGTGAGACATGCTGCCACCAGATAGGGCCTGTGAAATCCTGTGACTACAGTGCGCTCTATCTTGGTTCCTGTTTTAGGGTCAAGTTTGAGAGTTGTCAAAGTGCCACGCCGAATATCAGCAACTAGAAACTCATCTTGCCTTGTCACAGTGACACCTCTTGGAGCCTCAAAGTCTTGTTGAGTACCAGAACAGCCATAGGTCTGCAAGAGTCGACCATGGCGGCTAAAGACCAGCACAGCACGTTCTGCAGCACATGTCAACGCTATCAAGCCCTTAGAGTTAGCAGCAACATCAAAAAAATTCCGACAGTGTCGAGAGGTAGAGTCAGCTGCTGGTAAAGTCACCTGCTGCACAATGTTCTTCTGTAGGTCTGTTACCTGCACACGAACATTTCCACAGTCCACTACAAACAGCTGACCTTGAGCTGTGGTGTGAATTCCACTCGGCAAAGTAAAGTCGGTGCGTCCTGACCCCTGCTTACCAAATTTCTTTACCAGAAGTCCGACTCTTAGTGTTCGTCCACCTTCCACAGACTTTGCCAGGCCTGAGCCTCCTCGATCTTTTCTACTCCTATCTCCAATATGTTCAGATTTGGTTCCTCTTGCTTTTCCTTCTATTTCAGACATAGACAAAGACCGAGATACCTGTTTGGACCCCTCACAGCTGTATTTAAATTTTTGGTCTTTTAAATCCAGTGTTTCAGATCTTTTAAGACCTTGATCGTGAGGCCTAGATAAATTGTTCTTATTGGACTTCTTCTGAATTTTGTCTTTTCCATTATTTAAATGGCGACCCCTAGCAGATATGTCAGAAGTGGAGAAAAAATTTTGGTTTTCTCCTTTTAGGGAGCCACTGTGGCTACTGGCAGACCTGACAGTGTACGTGTAACTGGAGTCCATGCTGTCTGCTGGGGAAGGAGATCGTCTTGGTCCACCAAATCTTTGACCATACTGAGTTTGGTCTTTGCAAGAGAGGTCCACACAGCTATAACTTGATGTATGTCCTGGAAAAGATGTCATAGGAGGTGAAATTTCTCTTTGGAATCCAAAGCATTGACCACAGTCCTCAGGTCTACATTCTTCTGGTGGACAGGATGGCTCTTGGCTTGAAACTGGAACAAGGACACTTTGTTTCCATTGGCCTTTGGAAAACGAATGGCTTTTGATTTCACCTTGTTCAGATACAGGGCTTCCTGCTCCCACTTCTCCTTGGCTTGACACTGTATTAAATGCAAGAAACAACGTGTCTTCTTCACGTGAGTCCTCATCCTGAGAGGATTCTGAGTTATCCTGCTTACGTGGCCAAACCTTAAATGTTTTTGGTCTGGGCATCTTTATCTTATTACCTGACACATCATCTTTAGCTGTTGATAAGCGAATCTTTCTGACAACACGGCTACTTCCGCTGTTTGTCTTTAACGACTCGTTCTTTCCTCCACTATTATATGGCGCACAAAGCTGTTCTGATACAGCCACATGATTGTCAAGTGTCATCTGTCCAGTGTGGAGAGCACATTTTTGCCCTTCTGGTCCACAGACTCCAACTGGAAATGTCAAGCTGTCCTCATAGACATTAATCTCCCCAAACTGAATAACATTTGACTCAGGACTGGGCTGGAAAGTGACTCTTTTCAGGGAAACAGAGATCTCCCATGGTTGCATTAATTCTTTAACTCCCATCAGCAACTGATTTTTGTTGGGACCTGTGGGGGATCTACTCCACATAAGAATTTGTTCCTTAAGCTGACTCATCTTTTGCAGCTGACGATCAACTAAGGATTGTCCGACTCGAGCTGCTGCTGCATTTTCTCTTTTGAGCTGTTGCAGTCTCTGTTGAGCTTCCCGATGGGCTTTCTCCACCTTCTCCAGCAGATGGCGCTCTTTTTTCTGGGCACCAAAAATTGCAGAATCGAGGATCTGGTTCACTTCATCCACTTCAGCTGTTTGTTTCTCTGTAAGTCGGCGGAGTTCTTTCTCACCTTGTGCTAGGTCACACAAGGCCTGCGTTATCCATGTAGGCTGGGAGTTTAGGGGTTCAGAGGAGCTGTATACTTGATGAGATATTGTCCCAGGAGGTTTACTATTGAAATGTGATCCAAGTAACATCATTATGAGAGTTTGTTGACTTTCGTTAAGAGGTCCAACACTTCACTGATGGAATGTCTCTGTTAGAAGAACAGAACAGGTTTTAGATAGATAATACTGTTTAAGCAATACACATACATAGATATGTGTGTTATATGATGAATAAAACACAACAGTGTGGGCTGTTATAAGAAATTATTCCAAGCCAGGGTGGTGTGATGAGGTGTTTTATTCACATACTGCAGTGATTTATCAAAGATTTGTATTTTTTTTTTATTATAAATGAATGACACTTCATGCCTTTTAATCATTTGATGTTTACAATGTCTGTGTTTCCTGTTGTTTCTTTTGTTATAAACACTATAATCAGATGATACCTTAATAGCTTCTTTTTTTTTAGTTAATAAGAACAAATAAGACAAAATTAGTTCATAAGAAAAAGAAGACAAAATAAGACATAAGCCTATAAAAATCACTTTCCCATGTCACCGACACTGGAGACTCCTTCCATAACTATTAAATAAATGTCTTTTTATTATCAAAACATGATTTATTTTTACTGTTTTAATATTACTCTTAGATTATGTAGCATGTCTACTGTGTATGAGCTGTTGCTATATAAACAAAAGTCAATTAGAATGAACGCATATTATATAAAACTATAATGTTTTTAAACTACGATTGGAACTACCGTCATATCCAATGTCTTTTCACTTAGAGCAAAAGATTCTGCTAATGTGCAACCAACTTCATTGGGACAATAATGTTCCAAAGTTTGCTTTTATGTGAGAACACTAGTCTTCTGTTTAATAAGTTCTACACTGTTCTGTCCTAACCACTTGGGGCACTGCTATCCGGGACGCTCTGACACAAATACATTTAACTCCGTAGGCTTGATCATCAATCCAATATGTGCTGATTGAGGAGTGAAACCCTGATCAGCTTTTATGTGGTGTAAAATTGTCCTTTCTTTCTCACAATAGCCAAGGAATATGCTGTACAGATCTCTCTCATGCCCTGCATGCCCTGCAAAATACAGGGCTTCTTCTGTACTGAAAGGTTAATGGTATCAGTTTACCAGGTAGCTCTGACAAACAAATTCCCTTTGGATATAAACATCAGATTATTCATTCTAACCTAAATACCTCTGATGATGTCACTGGATGGACTGTTTAAAAAGTTTAACACTGTTTGTGACTTTCCATGAAAGCTGAGACATGAATTTAAGAAATAAGAGCCATACAGAGAGGCACGTACAACCTGCAATAAGGAAAAAGTGACAGTTACACACTGTTTTTTTTAATATATAAAAACATGCAAATAATGCATTTGCAAGCAATGCGAATTTGAGAATGAATAATATACACTGTAAATGGTTTGATAATATTTTTTTAAGTATTCAAGTGCCCCTGTGTGTTTGTGCAACAAATCAGCTCCTCCGATGTGGCCACCAGTGGCCTATCAGATTACTTGACATTAAAGATGAATGAGGGATCGGGTTGCTAATGTACCAAAGAGTCTGCATAGCAATAGTGTGTGGATCAACAGAAAAACATAAACGTTACTGCATCGGCGGGGTGCATGCTGTTTTAGGGATCCAAAGCGTTTTAATTATGTATTGTTGAACGGAGAAATGTCACCTTCGTGTCTGCAAATTTGTTTCTATTCACATATAGTTGATTTTAAAGGATCTATGCATATACAATCTTTTTGCCAGTTGTAACATAAGCATTTCATGCACATGCATGTCATCTTCGAGATTATATGAGAACATACTTTTTTACACAGGAACTCATCCAGCACACACCCTTATAAGATTAGCATTATGTTTTTCTGAGTTCCTTTTTATGTACACACACACACACACACACACACACACACACACACACACACACACACACACACACACACACACACACACACACACAAACACACACAATTTTTTTTTTAATTAATTAAGCAGATCAAAATGCTCTTACCTGAGCAAAGGTGTACGTCACATGCCTTATTCTGTCTCTGGTCCTGGGTTTACATGAGCAAGCCCTCCCTCTTTTTCCTCTCTTCTGCATCCTCCCACAATCTCTCATGTTTCAAAGCCACACAGATCCCCTCCACCTGTGGCTTCACATGTAAAGACATTTACTCCTTCTGTTCTGTCTAACCACATCCTATTTTTCTGTTCTATGTAACCATATCAAACTATTAATAGTAATCCTATTTTTGATACTTGTGATACATTTTTCACATGATTCTCTAATCGTTGTGATTATCAAAGACATTACTCTGTGTTAAACATTTTGTTATTTAGCCTTTATTATCAGGATGTTACCTGAAACTGAAAGGCGTAGTTTAAAATATTTACAGAGACAACAGCAGATCGGCTTGGAATGGAGGTCAATTAGCGGAGCAGCTATAGTTCCAGGTCTGCTATTCAGACACGGGTATTTTCCACTATTCTCCAATCGATAACATCCAATATTAGGAGTTCTTTAATGCTGCATTGTTATAGTACAATATTACTGCTAGAAAACATCAATTCAATTTTTTTTTCTATAGCGCTTTAACAATAGACATTGTCTCAAAGCAGCTGTACAGAACAGAACATATTTATCTAAATTAATTTGCAGCTATTTCTATATATCTTTAATGAGCAAGCCTGAGGCGACTGTGTCAAAGGAAAACAAGATTAAATAATAGGAATAATACAAAGAGTAAAAGTTACCACTAGAGAAAAGTCACATATGTTTCTATTTTCACATCTGATTTTTTTCCATATGGTGCATTCAGTTTTGCTTGTGTTGTTGATTTTAACTCATTATGTATGTATATTTTTGTGTATGGTTTATTTTTTTTAGATACCTCCAGTGTTGGGGCTGTGAGTCCTGTCTTCCCTTGCATAGTCTCCATGATCCCCGTGAACCCTGTGTAGGATAAACTTTATAGAAAATAGATGTGACGGATGGATTTTTTCAGATAATTTATTAATTTTATAGATTTGAGTTTAAATTGTTTACCCAATTTGACATGTGATCTGTCTGTACTGGACCACGATGGAGTAAGTTCTTGCATAACTACAGTAACTTATAGTAAAGGTATCCTAACACTGTTCTTAGGACATCTTTTCTTAAAACATTCTAACCTTTGAATCTTCCACTTTAAAACATTCTTAGTTGTCTTCCAGTGTGGTTTGGACGGCTTTGCGTGAACTAGTTCATAAGACATTTCAGATAAAACATGACTGAATTCTTAATCCCACTTTACTTTTTTTTCGAAATTAAATGGACATTTTCATTACTGTTTTTTTATTTTTTATTTGACAGATGCTTTTATCCACACTGTGTGAGCTACTGAGAGTTACAGGCTTTGTTCAATAACAGCTCTATGCCAGTTTTAAGATTTAAACTCCCAAACTCCCAATAACTAGCTGTTTATTTAACTGCTCATTATTCTTCTTGCTCAGTGCTGCCAGAAGAGGGCATCTGCAGGCCGGTGCAGCATAGAGGTAGCTCTCAGCCTGGTCTGTCTGTCTGTCTTTCTTTCTCTCTCTCTCTCTTTCCCTGTCTCTCTCTCTTCTTTCTTTCTTTCTTTCTTTCTTTCTTTCTTTCTTTCTTTCTTTCTTTCTTTCTCTCTCTCTCTTCTTTCTTTCTTTCTTTCTTTCTTTCTTTCTTTCTTTCTATCTATCTATCTATCTTTCTTTCTTTCTTCTTTCTTTTTCTCTCTCTCTTCTTTCTTTCTTTCTTTCTTTCTTTCTTTCTTTCTTTCTTTCTTTCTTTCTTTCTTTCTTTCTTTCTTTCTTTCTTTAACCTTGTGTCTGCCATTCAGTGGATGTTTGTTGGTGGTTCAGCATACATACACTGCTTCATATATAAATATGACTTTTTAATAAGCTTTTAATTTGTTCTACTGTATGATATCATGTTATACTGTATTTCTCTAGTTATGTAGAGTTTAATGAAACAGCTTTCTTTTAATTTTTATCAATCCAGTGTTGAGATAGGAATGCATTAATCCACTTAAATAATTTTTGTCATACAGATCATTTTGTTCAAAAGCACAGAACAACGTTCTTAGAGAATTCATTAGGGACGCATGTTATGGTGTCAGAAGTAAACTTCTCACTATTTACCGTATTATTTTTTTTTACAGAATAACAGGATAACAATTTCTTACATGCATAGTTGTTGTTGTTGTTGTTGTTGTTGTTGTTGTTGTTGTTGTTGTTGTTTGTTGTGGTGCCTTCACAGGTGTCAATAGGTCGTGGCGTGTAGATATTGAGGTATAAGACAAGGTTCTCTCTTAAAAAAAAAGCAGATATAAAACCTTTAAATCAATCCAATCAGTCCCGTCATTCATTATTCATCCTGCAATTATTTTATCCATCTGGTTGGCGTCCTCTTGAGCAGGCAAGGATATTCATATGGTTAAAGAAAGACACTTTGGCATCATTCTGCCAAACAAGATGAAACCGTTTGTTCACCAAATTTAATTGGCATTTTTGTGTTTAATATTTTGTTCATAGCGTACAGGAATTTAGACTGCTTTGCTTACACACAATCTGGCCTTTTCCTTTTCACAAACGAAACTATTTGCACATGAATGTTGACTCCAAAATTTCCCTTTTCCATCTGGTCAGTGTGCCAAGAGCAAAACCAACGTTCACATTACAAGGTTTAAAGAATTTCCTTCTAATTTGACTGTACTGTAAGTCTGTATTATTCTTTACAACAAGGCTACTGTGTACCGTGACCTATTGAAATGCGCCTCTTTTAATCAACTTTAATATACATTACACATACTAGAAATGCAAAATAGGAAAATAATTACTCCAGTACTAAATTCTGACTATATATTAACACTTATTTTTCCCCCCACAATGGATATGTGAAAAGATAATTAAGATGATGCTAACGAAAGTAAAATACACGCTGGGCCTTTCTCATGCTGTTATATTTACATCTCAGACTGTATTCGACATCATATTGTGTATTTGGTTCACCATCCACATTCACAATCAGGGTGATCCTGTGCCCACTGTGGACTCTTGCTCTCGGCTGACAGGAGCGGAACCTGATCTAGACCTCTGTTCTTGTAGTCCATCCAAGTTAACGTTTAAATATATTGTGTATTCTGCAATGCTTTTCTGCCTGTGACTTTCTGGTAGATGATATCAGTCTGGTCATTCTCTCCTTATTATCCAGGTATTTCTGTCTACAGAACCACTGCTCACTGGATGATTTTTTTTTTTCTTCTCACTATTCTATGTAACCTCTATAGAATGTTGTGTGTTAAAATGATTTAAATAGCTCAAGCTAATAGTTAGTTAAATAGCTCTTGAAATACTTAAAGCAGCATTAATGTGATATTTGATCTGAACGTTAACTGGAGCTCATGACCTCTATACCGTACATCTGTACAGATGTTCCTAATAAAGTGGCTTGCTTGTGTATACAAAGGAATGTGAATTATTTTTGAAGGGCAAATGTGCAGCTAAAAGGGCAGTTATTTTAACAGGTTTCTATTTTAAAAAGTCAATAAACGTTTATTCATGCACGTGTTAGACATCATATTTAATTACTATACATATATTCTTCTATCAGCTGTTTTGAGATGCTTTCAGATGATGGATAACTTTTGTTGTTGTTGTGGATTTGTCTTATCACTGAAGATTAATAGTAAGACTAATCACACATGTACACCATGAATCATGAAGATTTTATACGAGAATCACTTGGTAATACTGAGCTTTCAATGGTAATTAATAGGTTTATGTTGCCCCCACATAGTACAGCCTTAAATCATCATCCATTCATTCATTCATTCATTCATTCATTAGTTCTAAGTAACTTATACATTTACATTTATATCATTTAGCAGATGCCGTTATCCAGAGCCACTTACATTTTATCTCATACAACTGAGCAATTGAGGGTTAAGGGCCTTGCTCAGGGGCCCAGCAGTGGCAGCTTAGTGGACGTAGGAATCAAACTCCCAACCTTCCTATTGGTAGCCCAACACCATAACCACTAGTCTACCACATCCCACTTATACATCAGTTCATTATTTGCTCTTGCATAGCTTCAGGGTTATTAAGGAACCTTACGGTTAACTTTTATTAGGTGAAATTTCAGAAAAAACAGTCAATGGACAGGAGATCAACAATGGTCAGGGGTATCAATGAGATGTCAAAGCATGAAAACAATAGGAAAAGAAAAGAAACCAGATCAACAGTAGCGGAAATATGTACTGTAACTGACTGCGAGGTGGTTGTAACTGCGAGTGTCTTCTAAGTGTCAACTTGATCGCTGACAGGTGAGTGTGGAAGTGAGAGTGCATTGTGGGAAGAGGAGTCCGGTGAGGTCATGACTGTAGGCCAGACTACAGGCACTCACCTACAGTATGTCCTATGTGTCCTGATGTTGCTAAGCCTTTTGTTTCTGTTGCTGTTTATTTGGTTTTACTTTTCCTTTCCTGTTGTGTTCATGCTTTGAGTTCTCACTGATACTCTTGAACAATGTTGATCTCCGGACCACTGATTTAAAATGGTCATTAATAATCACTAACCTACCCGATCTACTTGCGTCCATGTCAGAGTCTTTGTTGGGACATGAAACTACATATGAAGATCTTTGGAAAGACATTCTCTCATGTTTGCTCACCCTTTATATTTGGTGTAACAGCTGTTTAGAATTGAATGTAGATTAACAAAACCACACTTTTTATTTAATGATTTATTTGTTTGTTTGTTTGTTTGTTTGTTTATAACCAAATTTTACATTAAGAATTTTTTGCAGTTTCTTGTCTATGGGAATCACTTACACTCTACACAGTCTATGGATTAAGGCTGGGTGGAAAAATGCTTCAATATTTCTTTCACTTTTTTTATTTACTTCAATGATATTTTGTTTGTATTGCACTTTTAACAAAAGAAATAGTCACAAAGGAACTTCAGAATGTTCTCAAGGTCACTGACACTGAAATTATAAACCAATTCCAAACTGTGTACTCTATTAAATGTTTAAAGGATGTTCAGCAGAAGCACAATAATTTTCATGTTCAGATGGCAGGATCAAAATCTCACAACCCAATCCACTGTCTTGGCATGTAGCATATGGTCCAGTCACTGGGAGCAAAAATACGTTTATCTACTTCTTAAGCAGAATTAATGGGCTCTACTTTATCTAACACACTACACAACTTCACAATAGGATCTCACGCCCTTTTTGTCTGCTTGAAGCATTTAGACATTAAACTGAATTATAAAATGAAGTTATATGGAAATTGTCATATATTGGTGTATTTAAAACTTTCAAATAAAAAAGACGATATGCCACATCAAAGTTTATTAAAGTTAGAAATAAAAGCTGTGTCAAATGTCAATTATGTAAATCGAGACGCAGTGTCACTGATCGATGATCTTAGCATGGATCAGTGAGCGATAAACCATTCAGGACGCACTTTCTGATTAAAGAGCCGATCAGGAGCACTGTAGTCTCACTCCAGTAAACAATGAACATATTTCACAACCAATGGCCTTCTCTTGCTCTCAGGGTTATCCTACACCATACCTCATAGTATCCACTTTCACTTTCCATTCCGTTCTGTCCTCGTGTCTTAGTATTGTTCCTCAACCCCCGTTTTCTCCTCCCTCCTCCACGTCTGTCCATCACACGTGCCTGCCACTCGTCCCATTCTCTATAAAGCTCATCATCTTCCTTCTGTTACTGACAGGAAAATGTTACTGCTGTCTGCATCATTATATCCATTACACAAGATAAATGTTTGAGCAACCAGAAAAGCAAACTGAGTACAATTGAAGAATTTCACCTCACGTTTATTGGATATTGCATAGGAGCAATTACTGAGAATATTTGCTTGCCACAGCCAATTTTGAGTATTGTTTTCCAGATTATTGTATTGTTTCAAATAATCTTTCCCAAGCACCTGCACCGCTGACGATTCAATAAACATGTTGCCTTATTGCCTTACGTCTTTGACAGTGAACAATGAGGCAACGGGGCAAACAAATATTATGCCTAATGCCAAGGGGGTCATGCAAAATGAATTGTTAGGCACCACAGATAGGCAGCGCTGGTTAGCTAGGCTAATAGGCCTAGCATTAATTCCAAAAATATGCCTTAAAGAACAGATAAATGGTTTCAGTCTTTCTAAATATTGACTGCAGAACTCACTTTTTCATATCTTCACAGGCAGCAGAAGGACTGTCAAGGTAGTCAAATTAAATCCTCCCCCTCCAAGTGAACTTTTTTTTCTAATTCTAATTCAGAGCATATAACATTATAGGAACAATCGCAGAAACAAAACGAGCTGGAACTACCGAGTCGGGAACAGATGGCCCATAATTGCCTCGTGGAGGAAGCCAGGGAGTCAATTTTTACAGGTCTCGAGGGAGTGGCAGATGCAAAAAAAAGTGCAGGTGCATTTGGGTTTGATCTGAGATGGCCTAAAGGAGGCATCTGAAAAAATAACACAGCAAAACATTGAAGGGGAATTTAACATAGCTCGATGTTCACGATCAAGGCGGTCGCTTGAGTTTGGGGCCCGCAAGATAGAAAAAACAAAACGTGACTGCAGCGTGAAACCGCAACAGATGCGGCACGAATTAGTCGCATCACCGTGCACAGATAAATCAGGAGCACGTCAGTGGGAAAAAAAAACAGCAACAGAGACACGACACATTGTCCCCTCATGTCATTATAATTTCACATGCAAGGATCATAAAAAAAAATTTAAAAAAGCTTCAGGTTGAGCCGACAAAATCTGCGATCTTTTTTAAACCGGAAAAAAACGCACAAGCACCCTTGAGGTCACCACGGTGTGTTATTACTGTGATGGCACAAATCAGTAACAAGAATCAATGTTGGGCCTCACCAACTGTTTGTTCATTTCTTTGCTTGTTAGCATTTATTTTCAAGCTAATAAATCTGTACCTTGATTGATCTATGTCCAAATTTTAGTGTATAGAGTTTAAAGTAAAGAAGCGCTTGTTTGTTTTCAATGCCACTTTCTGAACTTGGATTTGTGGAGAACTTCCCAAATAATTCCAAGCTGAGGCAATGGTTTCTTTTGGCTTTTATTCATATGATTGATAGATAGATAGATAGATAGATAGATAGATAGATAGATAGATAGATAGATAGATAGATAGATAGATAGATAGATAGATAGATAGATAGATAGATAGATTATGTAATTTAGGACTGCCATTAATAAGTTTTATTGCGTTTCTATTGAAGAATTCACTGTTACTTTTTTTTCTTTTGTTTTTCTACTGTCATTTATACATCATTTGTTCATATTAAATTTATTTCAATACACAATGGTATGTTACACAGAAAGGCTGAAAAAAACCCTCACATACTGAAGTGAGTCAATTCAGTTTTAATTTGATTGACTGCTTTCAATTTTACTTCATTTCAAGTTTCTTGTCCTTCAGATATAATAATCAAAGTCTAGACAATACAAATGAATCACTTAATTGATTCCTTCATAGAACAGGCCACGCACTGGAGTCCTATTCACTACTGTTATGAGCAGTGACAGTTCTGGCCATATTGTGAATGAAACACAGCCCAAGGCTGGTCACTTGTCAGTCTCCGTCAATACTATTCTCCATCACAAACGCCATAAAGATCGCTTTTAAAATTCTGCCCGCATCCTGAATATGCTTTGTTCCAAGCGCTACCCCTTTTATAATCCCAAACTTGAGCAGCCTGGCAATATCAAACTAATAAATTACATCCTGCCTCCCCTATAACTCCCTGATAAATAAAAAAGAGGCTCCACTTTCCTCGTACAGCTGTGACCCAGGGTTACCTAGCAACAGGTCATGCCCAGATGAAAAAGCACAAGGTGGAGATCCACCTAGGTAGCTGGGAGGGAGGTGTGTGAGTGTGTGTGTGTGTGTGTGTGTGTGTGTGTGTGTGTGTGTGTGTGTGTGTGTGTGTGTGTGTGTGTGTGGTATGAGGTGGGTGTACATCTTCACTCGCTGACCCTTGACAGATAGAAAACGCACTCAGAAGAAACGTTTCTCGAAGTGACAGTGGTGTGAGGAGAGGCCTGAGCTCATCTGTGGCATGACTTCAAAAGCATATTATCAAGGCTGGATATGAGTGTCTGTGTGTGTGTGTGTGTGTGTGTGTGTGTGTGTGTGTGTGTGTGTGTGTGTGTGTGTGTGTGTGTGTGTGTGTGTGTGTGTGCTGAGCAAACCAGGTTGACTAAAAATAATGTAAGCCTGTGTTTATCTAAATACATCACCTGTAATGATTTATGCTTTCAATAACAATTAAACATCAAGCAAACCCAATACTAACACATTAGACTCGAATAAACGTGTGTCTATGTGCGTTTATATATGTGTGTGTATGTGTGTGTGTCTGATGCATTATATAAACTCTAATCCCGTAAGACAGTATTGTAACCTGTGACATTTGTACTCTTCGTATTGTCAAAATGATCCTTGAGTCTAGTCAATACACTCTACATTATTTACAGCTAAGTGCTGATACGATATTTATTATCTTCCCTATTAGCCAAATCAAAGGGAATCAAAGCGTGTTGCCTCCAATAACAAACCGCCTCTGTCGCCTCACGTGTTGTCTCTGTGGAGCCAGGCAGCTGTGTGAGCTTAGCGCACGCTTGAGGTGAGCCCTCACACAGCACACACATAATCAAAGCCTATTTTATATGCAATATAAAAAGAAGTAAGATGCATGCGGCTAAGATGACTTCAGCGATTACCATAAAGATGAAATGTAGAACTGCAACAGTTATGTCTTTAGTAGAGCAGCAGGCTTCTGTGCCATAATTCTTCCTTTAAAAAAAATAAAAAAAGGAAATAAGTAGGAAGAAAGCAGAAGTCTGTGTGTTTGTGTGCAGGGTTTGGTGACCATTATCTTGATTCATAGTCGTTCCTGAGAATCCACCTTCCTCCTCGTTAGCCGTTAGGACAAACAAATGTGTTGTTGTTGGCTGGAAAACACTGCATCACTAGGTTTACTGACTGGAGATTATTCACTGAGAACGTTGAGGTATGTTTTTGTGTTTTTGTCATATTCTTTGTGTAACAATGCAATAATAATAACATGGAAATTATTTATCAAACTCATATTTGAAAGATTTGCAAATTTGCAATTAGATAAGCTACACTCACCTCATATACTACGATTACACTTTACTTTACTATATTTACTATAGTTTACTTACAACTGTAATGTTTCATAGCTGTAGTAAGCACAATAAAAACATGCAGTGTTACAAACAGGGGGTAACGGAGCAGGGCTACTAAAGTGGGTAACAGAAATTGTGAAATGGACATCGTATAACGAAGCAATTCAATTCAATTCAATTCAAGTTTATTTGTATAGCGCTTTTTACAATAGACATTGTCTCAAAGCAGCTTTACAGAACATAAACATAGAGCAGAAGGTAAACATAATTAATGATAAAGGAAATAACGAATAATAAAAGAAATAAGAATTAACAGAATAAAAATTCTAGATTATTATTAGATGTATATAGTTCACAGTGTGTATGTATTTATTCCCCTATGAGCAAGTCTGAGATGACTCAGGCAGCAGTGGCAAGAAAAAACTCCCTTAAATTGGTAAAGGAAGAAACCTTGAGAGGAACCGGACTCAAGGGGGAACCCATCCTCATATGGGTGACACTGGGGGTGTGATTGTAATATACAGTCAGTTAAATGTTGTATTGGTGTGAGGTTCAAGGACTTCTGATCTCCTGAGTACCACAGAGTCTAACCGGAGATGTCTCAGGATTCTTAGAGTCGGCCTCGGCTCAGTGGATGTCCAAAGGCTTCGTCCCACAGAGGACGATGGGAGCTGGTACAGTGTCTGGATGCCTCGGGATGGGTACAAAGAGAAAAGCAGTGGAAAGGGATTAACATATCTGCCGTTCATAAAAAATGCGCTGGTCTGATGTACTGGTGCATGATATTATGGGATGTATTATGTGTACGCCTGACTGAAGAGATGAGTTTTTAATCTACATTTAAACTGGGAAAGTGTGTCTGCGCCCCGAACACTATCAGGAAGACTATTCCAAAGTTTGGGAGCTAAATAAGAAAATGCTCTACCACCTTTAGTAGACTTAGATATTCTGGGAACTACCAGAAGCCCTGAGTTTTGTGATCTCAGAGAGCGTGAAGGATTGTAACGTGTTAGAAGACTAGTTAGATACATGGGAGCTAAACCATTAAGAGCCTTGTACGTAAGTAGCAGCAGTTTGTAGTCAATTCTATACCTAACAGGTAGCCAGTGTAGAGATGATAAAATTGGGGTTATATGGTCATACTTTCTTGTCCTAGTGAGAACTCTGGCAGCTGCATTTTGGACTAACTGTAACCTATTTATTAAAGATGCAGGACAACCACCTAGTAATGCATTGCAATAGTCCAGTCTAGAGGTCATGAACGCATGAACTAGCTTCTCAGCATCAGATACAGACAGGATGTTTCTCAGCTTGGCAATGTTTCTAAGGTGGAAGAAGGCTGTTTTGGTAGTATGGGCGATATGATTTTTAAAAGACAAGTTACTGTCTAATATAACACCGAGGTCTTTCACTGTCGAGCTACTAGTAACAGTACATCCCTCTAAATGGGAGTTAAGTTGTGAGAGTTTATGTGCACTGGTTTTTGGACCTATGAGTAGTATTTCAGTCTTATCGGAGTTTAACAATAGAAAGTTGCAGCTCATCCAGTCTTTTATCTCTCTAAGGCACTGAGTTAATTTGGACACTGTGGCTATTTCATCTGGTTTTGATGAGATATATAACTGTGTCATCAGCATAACAATGGAAACTAATCCCATGTCTTCTAATAATGTTCCCTAATGGAAGCATGTATATAGAGAAAAGCAGAGGTCCTAGAACTGATCCTTGAGGGACCCCATAATTAACTGGTAGTAAACTGGAGGATTCACCATTTAATTCTACAAAATGGTATCGGTCAGACAGGTAGGATCTAAACCAGCTTAAAGCCTGACCATGAATACCTGTGTAATATTGTAAGCGATCTAGAAGAATGTTGTGATCTATAGTGTCGAATGCAGCACTAAGGTCAAGTAGAACTAATAGTGACATACAGTCTTGGTCCGAAGCTAAGAACAAGTCGTTTGTAACTTTAACAAGTGCAGTTTCTGTGCTATGATGGGGCCTGAAACCTGACTGAAACTCTTCAAGGATGTTGCTCTCCTGTAAGAAGGAGCTCAGTTGAACAGACACAACCTTTTCAAGTATTTTAGACATAAACGAGAGGTGTGAGATAGGTCTGTAATTTGATAGTTCATTAGGGTCTAAGTTAGGTTTTTTGATGAGTGGCCTAATAACTGCCAACTTAAAAGACTTCGGGACGTAACCTAAAGATAACGAGGAGTTAATGATATTAAGAAGAGGCTCACCAGCTTTATGTAACACTTCTTTCAGTAATTTAGTTGGGATGGGGTCTAGTGAACATGTTGTTGATTTAGCTGTAGTAATAAGTTTATCTAACTCTTCCTGTCCTGTACTTGTAAAGCTGTGTAAAGCCTTAGGTGAGATTGTGTCACTGGTCGCTCTCATATGTTGGGCGTCACCTATTTTATTCCTGATACTTTCGATTTTATCAGTGAAGAATCTCATAAAGTCCTCACTACTGAAATGTGATGGAATAGTGTGTTCAGATTTCTGATTTTTTGTTAAACTAGCCACTGTGCTAAATAAAAACCTGGGATTATTCTGGTTATTTTCTATGAGTTTGCTCAGGTGCTCAGCCCTAGCAGCTTTTAGAGCCTGTCTATAGCTGGACATACTGTCCTTATACGCAATTCTAAACACCTCTAATTTAGTTTTTCTCCATTTCCGTTCGAGGTTATGGGTTTCTCTCTTGAGGGTGTGAGTGTGACTATTATACCATGGTGCAAGTGTTTTATCTCTAACCTTCTGTAATCTGACTGGGGCAACAGTGTCTAATGTGCTAGTGAGTATAGCGTCTATGCTGTTAGTCATTGCATCTAAGTCGTTTGAGTTTGAGGGTACATTAAGAAGTCCAGACAGATCAGGCAGGTTATTTGTGAATCTGTCTTTGGTGGTCGAAATAATGGTTCTACCGAGTCGATAACGTGGTGAGACACAGTTAGTCTGTTCTATAGGTAGTGTGTACATTATAAGGTAATGGTCTGTGATGTCATCACTTTGGGGTATGATATCTATATCAGTGACTTCTATTCTGTGTGATATTATTAAATCTAGTGTGTGGTTACGTCGATGAGTTGCACTAGTGATGTTTTGTTTGAGCCCAAGTGAGTTTAGTAAGTCCATAAATGTGAGTTTATAAAAGCATTGTGTAAAAAACATATTGTGTTATTAGATCAGAAACTGGGCAGAAAACAGAAAAAAGATATAATAGAAACAGAAAAAATACATAGTGGAAACTGAATCTAATGTTAACAGGCTATGATGAAAAAAACTGTGTGATGAAAAAACATTGTGTAAGAGAATCAGGGTGTAATGGTAACAGGAGGTAATAGTAACAGAGGGTATTAGTAACAGAGGGTATTAGTAACAGGGTAATAGCAACTGGGGCTAATAGAATGAACCTGCTGTTTTCTTCTTTGTAAGTGTTGCATAGAGGGCGCTAATGAATCTTAAAGAGGATAGAGAGAATTGAGATGATTGGGGGGTGAAGAGTATGTGATATACAAAATTTAAGTCCAAGATTACAAAAAAAACAACAACAATAAACTGAGTTATGTTTTACATGCCTGTGTGATTCTACTTACCTCATAATTACTACGCAATTACTACTTGACTATTGCTTACATCCTTATCTCAAACACCTGCTCTAATACCTCAATCTACAAGCTGTCTAAACTATACACAATGTGCTTTAAAACCATCGACATAATGGTTTGCGTCACTAAAAATAGCATGTTCAAAACGCTAAAAAAAAAGAAACTTCTTAGTGATAAATGCACTTTATTTATTATGTACAGGACAAAACATAACATTTAGTGTAGTAGTAAAATTTAGTAGAATTTCTTAATGTAACATCATTCTGTTCATGTGAAATAGTGTTTAGGAGATTGCCGGTCAAAATGAGCTTTTTGTGTACAAACAAAGTTACACATATATAAATATAACCATAATGTTAATTTAAAGGGATCTCACACTCACTCGACTGTACAGTAGCAACAAAAGCCTGAGGTGCTGGGGGATGGGAAAGTGAGTTACAAAGCAGACTCCTGTCAAAGCAAACCCCTGAATATTGCCCTATGGGCACTGCTGTACCCGATACAGGACAAAACGCAGACACCTCGCTTCTGAGCTTCCAGCCAGATGGATGCACATTATTCTCTCCCAGAGGAGCAACCCCTTAAAAATGAGCTTTACATACCGTGCCCTTTCCCAAGGAAGAGGCCTTTTTGCTTCAAACCAGCAAAGTTTTCTGTCATACCTCAGAGCCAAGACATAACACACACAATACAGCGAAGTACAAGAAATCCTGCTTGTACACTATAAAACAGTGGTGTCACATTAACACTGACTAAAATATGCACACTTGTATCGTTGTACGAATTTACACTGGGGGTATTTACCACCTAGTTAAATGTTAAGAACGTATTGTTTCCAGTGCAAAATTTATTTTTACACTGTTGTAAAGTGTTAACATGATCATCATCAAACAGGAGCTTCGAGACAGATGTAAAATAAATTCCAGGATTTATTTAACAAATGGCTGCTTAAAAACACACGGCAGATGTGTAGAGGTCAATTAGTCAGTCAAATGAGGTGTTGAGCAGAATATAAATAGATAAGATTAGTGGAGTAGCGGTGAGGATTTTGTTTTTGCTGTCGTTGTAGACATGTTATGACGTTATTTATTCCAGTGAAAGGCACATCAATGAATTTAGCTTGAATAGGTTAGAAACAGAGCAGGCAGGTGAGAGTATAATCAACATCTGCTGTGTCCCCCTGCGAGCAAGAACATGCATGTAAAAAGTGGGCACGAGGCCATGATAACACAGACCACCCCGCCTATATCCGTGCGGAGGCTGAGTCAATGGGCATCCATCACTGATGCTAACAGCTCTGATTAAAAATACATCAACTGCAACTGGCCTCCTGATGGCAGTGCGTAGTACTGCGCATAATTAGAGGGGCCAGGGAGCTGTGATGATGAAGGGCAAGGCACACCTGCTCTCCGTTAAATCGCGCTTCTGTTGCTAGAGCCTTGCCTATTTCACCCTCAGCAAATTAATTAATATCAAATCAAGGGAGGCGGATGCTATTTATATTTACGGCCCCAAGTTTGTTAAATTGCTAGTGCCACGTGCCAACTCTTGCACTTCTGTGTTTCTTCTTTTGGACTTCAAAGTGCAACTTTTCATTTCATGGTCCACTTATGCTTATTCGTTAACTTGCCACATATCTTTCTCTCTCTCTCTCTCTCTCTCTCTCGCTCTCTTATGTTCTTGCTGTTTCTCCCTCCGGTTTGCATGTGAGAGAAAAGGCTATAGAAAGCTCACCGGGCTAACACTTGCGGTGTTGCGTCCAGCCTCACCCAATTTACACCTTTCCTTCTCCTGTCAGCACCACGCCATTTCCCCCGGTGTACAGAGCCATAGCAACTGTCATCCCCTCTCCTTCCATATGTAGCACGTGGGACAGGAAGTTGCCCACAGGAAGTCAGAAGAAGCAACATGAACCTGTACAAAAGCCTTGACATTCTCTAGAAGTAGATCCGGGTGAAATTCCCACTACCCTCATTGGAGGCTTAAAAAAAGGTATCCTAAAAAGCCATCCACAACGACGCCTGTTTAAACAACTTGATGGGATTAAAGCAGAGTTAAAGTGTTTGGTAGTCGCCGTTAATTGAAGCGGATGGGATTTTTAATAAAGCATGCAGAGGCAGCAGCTGACAAACAGGCCTGCTGGCTCTTTGGGGAGATGCCGCTTAATGGTAGCAGATATGTGCTCTGCCGGAACCCATTGCGTTGCGCTTTTTTTTTTCCTCCTCTCTCATTCACGCTTACCTTAATCGTTAAGGTTTTTTTCCACTTGAGTTTTAATTACGGTTCATGTGCAGGATTACATGGGGAATAAGGGACGGGCAGGCAGATGAGCAGGAGAGCGAGAGAATCAGCGTGACAAGCAAGGCCTTTCGTCATCTTTATCAAACAAAGCTCATCATCACAGGAGCAGTTATTTCCATTCTCCCAAATCTCATAGAGTAGGTTGTTGATTGTAACTGAAGATTCACTGATGCCTTGAATTGCCACTTTGCTTTATTGTAACAAATAGACTGTAAAGTTTACAGTAAAAGTTAATAAAGTGATACATTTTCAATCAAAATGAAAAATAAATATATATACAAACTCAATACACTGGCATTAAGCTGCCACTTCTGTCCACAGCAAAATATAAAGATAAACCTTTAAAATGATGCAACATAAAATAATCAATAAAGAAACTTACATTTCAATACTTGCAAACGTGTTATACTTTCTATACAAATATTAGATTTAAATCAATCCACATCCATTTATGGGATTTATATGTCTGACTATACAGTGAGCTGGCTAGATTGTTGATAACCAAAGATAGACATCTATTTTATTCAGTGTCTTATTCAGAGTTTTGACTTCCCACTTTTAATATTATTAGACTATAATCTTATCAAATGAAGGGCACAAATGCAACAATTTTTTTTTGTAGACCCAGTGAGAATATTTAGCATTACACCTAAAATATTATCCAACAATGCATTGTGATTCAGGTATTATAATGTATTATAATTACAAATGCTTTAATTGCCCTATCCTGCAAACTGGTGCAGTTTTGCTGTACATACTGTAAATGTGTCCTTTTTTTTTTTACAGAGTTGGATATTTGTGTGAATTTATTCGTTTTAACAGTCAAATGCTGAAAAAATTGGATTGATAGGCACTGAGTGTTAAACTCAGTAGATTGTCAAACTCCTTAGACTGTTTTTCTCCTAAAGCTGCATTCATGATATTTAACTCAAACCGTGTATACTGGGTTTGCCTTAAGGAAAGATCATATAAAAGCAGCTGCTAAAATAAAAGGTTTTTAATATTTCACTTTTACATTGGCATGGCCAGTCCTGCAGGGACAAGACCTCATATCATGGGACAATTAGACAGTTTCATTTCCCATCATATCAGTCACTCAGCTCATGAATAAAAACAATTAAATGCTCATAAGTCATACAATTGAGATCCCTCCCTAGTCCTTTGCATCTGGAAACCAAAGCCACCTGGGTATATCCTTCTTTATCTCTATAGTTGTAGGGAGGGAACTGGAAAGAGAGGATGAAATGCAGGCACTGAGGGGAGGAGGGTGGAGGGTGGTGGAGGGGGTGAGAAAGAGTGAGTGACAATGCAGGACTCGTTACCGAGCTCAAGCCGTCTGCAGAGCAACTGTCAGTCTTTATTATGTAGTGGAGGGATAGTGTAGCTTGCAGGTATGGAGGGATGAAGCAAGGACAGAGAGAGAGAGAGAGAGAGAGAGAGAGAGAGAGAGAGAGAGAGAGAGAGAGAGAGAGAGAGAGAGTGACAAAAAGAGAAAGAGAGAGGGTGGAAAGAGGGGTGGCAGCTGTGGAACTGTGTCCTGGTCTCCTCCAGCAAAACACCAGCTTTCCTACTGTGTTGAACTCATCTCTCTCTCCCACAGGGGAGGAATAGAAAGGAGGAGGTCTGTGCCAATCATCAGAGCTGTCCGTCATGTAGGAGATACACCGATACCATCAACTGCACTCTGTGTCATGCTCCAGGCAGTATTACTGACCAAACTTATACCATCATCAAGATCTTACATTCAGATTAAAAAAAAAAATTGCCCAGTAGTCTTTAACTGGGGCAATAGATACTGGGATATCAGTTATAGAACTTGTTCACCATGAATTAATGCAGGTTTAATTCATTAATTACTTTGTTTGTTTATTTCTTTATCTGCATCGCTCTTTGTTTATTGTTTGCTCGCCTGCTTATTTGTTTATATATTTTGCTTTTTTATCTGATTGTATCTTTTGTGTTGTTTGCTTGCGTTTGTCTGCCTGTTTGCATGTTGGCTTGTTTGTTTGTGTCTTTGTTTCTATTTTGTTTATCGTTTTCTTGCTTGCTCAGTTGTTTGTATATTAGATTGCTTGTTTGCTTGTTGATTTGTTTATTGTTTGCTTGTGTATATAATTGTTTGTTTGCTTACTCGTGTTTGTTGGTTTGTTTGTTTATTTGCATGTTGCTTATTTGCATATATTCATTTGTTGTTTTCTTGCTTGTTTGTTTTTGCTGATTTATTTGATTATTGGTTGCTTACTTGTTTGTTTGTTTGTTTGTTTACTTGTTGTTGTTGTTTTTTTGATTGCCTGCTTGCTATAATATGCAACATTTTCAAATCGTAGATGTTTCCATATTTTACAGAGTCGCAGGAAATCTGGACCCCAGTGTCTCCATAGCTAGCTATCAATACCTGCTCTTGTGTTACAGAAAAGACAAATGATACAGATTTACAGCTCATATGTCTTTTTCATAAGGATTTAAAGCAACATCTGCCCTTTGACTTTCATTCTGAACCAGTGAACATGTTCTTGTCCATGAGAATTCTTGTACACGGTCTTCACACATAAGCTACAGATGTGGTAGACAGATATAAGAAGATATAATCATACAGTAGGTATCACGCTGAAAAGACTTAGCACGTCTATATTAATACAAATGTAATCAGTGTTTCTGCAGATTAGGAATCTTTATGAGAATCAGACAGGCTCCTGTGCAGGTGAACATCTTTCCTTCAGTACATTGTCCATGCAGTCACTGTGCACGTTTCCAAAAAAGATGCCTCAATTAAAAGATAACTTTTACTGTATTCTACTTAGGTAAAAATCCTGAATCTTATTACTTGCCCTGACTTGCAAAAGCTGACTGCAGGTTTCACTAAAATGGTAATAACTGTGTGTAACTGTGTGTAAATCTCAATGCAGATTTATTGAGTTTGTAAAATGCAGTAAAGCATCAGAAGGTTCACAGACCTCATTCATAGCATGAGCGTATGTTCTAGCAGCTTGTACGGTTTAGTAATATAAACACTGGTGAGCTGTTGTTTACCAGCTATACACACATTCGCACACACACAACACATACACATACACCACGCACACCTAACTCACTTTATTAGCTGGGTCAAACACAATCACAGCTCAGATACACAGGGTTAGCTAATTATTGGTGGCAGCTGGCAGTAAGGGCTTCCTTTAGGGGCTGGCTGCTGGGTAATGTCCATGCCTGAACCGTGTGTGTGTGTGTGTGTGTGTGTGTGTGTGTGT
This sequence comes from Tachysurus fulvidraco, assembly GCF_022655615.1. Classification (NCBI taxonomy): domain Eukaryota; kingdom Metazoa; phylum Chordata; class Actinopteri; order Siluriformes; family Bagridae; genus Tachysurus; species Tachysurus fulvidraco. The sequence continues at coordinate 9,008,420 of NC_062535.1, read as the reverse complement.
GTGTGTGTGTGTGTGTGTGTGTGTGTGTGTGTGTGTGTGTGTGTGTGTGTGTGTGTGTGTGTGTCTTTTTGGCAAGCAAATAGAATGGAAATATGAGTATGTGACAGGAATTTGTGTGCATATACAGATATTTGGTCACTGTGAAGAATTAAGAGTTTATTTATTTGTTTGTTTATATTTGTATATTTATTTATCTAACCATTTATTTATTTGTTCATTTGCTTATTATTACTTTGTTTGTTAGTTTATGTTTTTGCTTGTTTTTTTGTTTTGTTTTTTTGCACATTGTAAGTATGTATGTGTTCTTCTTTCTTTGGTCTGGTGTTGATTTAATTGAATCTGATTGTTTACTTTTTTTGCTTGTTTATTCCAATGTTTGTGTGCATGCTTGTTTATTTACGTGTTTGGTTGTTTACTTGATGGTTTTTTGTCTGTTTGCTTGTTTATATTCTTTGTTCGTTGACTTGTTTGTGTGCTTGGTCATTTTTTAATGTTTCTTTCTTGCATGTCTGATTTTTTTGTTTGTTTGCTTGTTTACAGAAATACTGCAGCTTTTATTTTTAAACCTAAACAAATAAAAAAAAAAGCATTTATTACCAAGAATTGTGCTTTGTGTGTGTGTCTGTGTGTGTGTCTTTGTGCATGATGCATGAAGAATACATCTTACACTGTTGTCTACTGTGACTGCATATTCATTTTCAAACAGTCAGATATGTGGAGGCGAGATGGAATTAATAAAGCACCTGAGGCATTAAATGAATGCAATGTAGCTCATTCTTCTGTCTGTCTGTGTGTGTGTGTGTGTGTGTGTGTGTGTGTGTGTGTGTGTGTGTGTGTGTGTGTGTGTGTGTGTGTGTGTGTGTGTGTGTGTGTGCGTGTGTGTGTGTGTGTGTGTGTGTGTGTGTGTGTGATAGCGATCCCAACAATAGTATAAGTAGCTTTTATGTTTCTATAACATCCAGCTTTACCTGTGTTGATGCTGTATTGATGGTATTGATGTAAGTTATTTGATGACCAAATGAAACATTCGATCCTTCACACAAATTGATCCGAGGCTCGCTTGTCCACTGTGCTCTATTTGATTTAAGTCTCAATTTACACAAGGACAAAAATTGCAATGGCTAGAAAAGAGAATCCTTCATGACCAACTTGCAGTGCTGGATATTCTGTAAATTGGACGGCACGACGACGAAAAGTAATTTCCATGAAAATCAATATTAATATCTGTCTGCACGAGTGGAACATTATGCTCGAACCCTTAACCTACTGTGGGTGAAATATGAAAGGGAGGAATACGAGAGGAAATAAAAAAGAAACCCATTCATCGGGCACACTAATTTTGCTTCTGATAGCAACCACTAGAAAACAACATTTCTCTCCTCTTTCAGCAATCAAATTGGAGGGAAAAAAAATACATCAAAGTTGACAGGTTTGACTGTGAAATGCAAACTACTTTAACATGCCCAAGAAAAAGAGTAAAAAGGAAAACAACTGTGTGACAGGTGTGGAGAGAAAATGTTTTAATAAATGTTACCTGAGCCAAACTCACACTGAGAAGATGCGAGAACGAGAATGAGGTATTAAAGAAAACTATAAAATAAAACACTGTATTATACCTGTCATACAGATGAGAGCAATACACAGTGTGTTTGCTTGGGCTGAATGACATAATTGAAGCTGAATTGCAACTTCTTGCCTTTAGAAAGCACATACACACACACACACACACACACACACACACACACACACACACACACACACACACACACACACACACACACACACACACACACACACACACACACTTCTATAGAGGAAGTCAACTCTACTGTGCTTTATTCACAGAAGTGTGGAATTCTCGAATCTGATTGGTCAGAAGGTGTCAATTTATTTTCTCTAATAGCAGCTCAGACGGTGGTTTGTTTTTTAACAAATCATTGTGATGATTATATTTTTTTTTATAAGAAGCCCTCTATTTATCAGTTACGGTAGACGTATTCAGTATAAGTAAGATTTGTAATATTATAACATTATTTTACCAGATTTTACACTTTACTATTTCTCTGTAATATCCAGGCTACTGAAGGAAAGGCTGTTTATAGCCGCTATAATACGAGGGATAGAAATAAGCTGTAACAAACCTATAATAAATAAATGTAACAATAAATGGATGTCAAGATCCAAAAAATTTTACTAATTCAATAGCAGCTCTGAAAATAGTTCCGACTGCAAGCAAATCACATGTTTACAGTACATATTATATGTTTCTATAGTAACATCTCATTCACCTTGTTCATTGTATAGACTATATAATAAAATAAGATAAAATCATGTAATCGTGTAATCATTTAGACGACACTTTTTGTAAGGAACTTGTGACTTGTCTTGTGGATGTTGAGGATGGAGTAAGAATGAGTAAAAGTGTGATGTTTCAATATTAAAGATAAGAAATCAAAAATGTAAACTGATAACAAAACTGCTGTAGAATAAAATATGTTGGGATTCTTTTTGGCATCATGTCACCTCAGAATCCAGTATTTATTTGTGGTTCTTGCAGCTAATCATGCTTGATTTGATTGCTGTGTATTTCTTTCTCTCAAAATTTGTGATTTTTTTTTTTTGCAGAAAACTACAATTGGTCTCATCGTTTGTAGGCATGTGTGTTTTCTTCTTTCTTTAAGTGTTTACTCATTTATTTTCGTGCTTGCTTGTTTATGCAACTGTTTGTTTGCATGCTTGTTTATTTATTTGCTGGTTTGTCTGCTTGTTTGTTTTTGTTTGTGTTTGTGTTGTTATTCGCTTGTTTTTTATTTTTTGCTCACTTGCTAATTTGTATCCTTGCGTGTTTATTTGTGTGTGTGTGTGGGGGGGGGGTTTCTTGCGAGCCTGATTTTGTTGTTAATGTTTTGCTTTTGTTTTTTTAATTGCTATGTTTGCTTTGTTAAAATTTGAGATTTTTGCCAAAAACTTGTATGAATTGGTGCAATTGCAAGCACAGGATTCTTCTTTCAAACACCTACCACTTATAGAAGACACATATGTGATTACTTTCTATGACATAACTTTAATCGCGTTGACACACGTACTGAACATCACATTGGCCCAAATCTGCAGAAAATCTGCAGTAATTTTAAGAATTGCAAGTTTCTCCAAAAATATGTTTTATTTCTTACTTCTCTAAGTCCCATTGTACTGTACGTAGTATGACGAAGCTGCACCCCAAGCCTACATATTACTGATGTGATAAATATTAAACTAATCCAGAACCTCTAGTACTGTGTGCTGTAAATGATCCTATCCTAACATGCAGTTATATGTTAAATCTAATCTTCATTATCATGCCAAAAGTGTACATCGTAATCCGTCTTATAAAATTTCGACACGCTACTTTGTGTGTTTACATATTTGGAAGGGTTACAGACAAAAACCCCCACATTTGCTTTCCACCTCTCTGAGAGCAAAATGTCTGATATACTGTTTGGATTTATCGATCCACTTCGTCCTGGTGAAATGAGATGCAGATAGCCGTGTCCCGTCTGTACAAGCCATAATCATGATTCAATATGGGCTATTCTGACCTCGCTATTGAATTTTGGTATGCCTGCATAAATATAGATCAATGTCTTATTAACGTTCATAGTGAGAACATTTGTGTAAAATATTCCTCACAGTTTTATAACCCGGTGAGTTTCCTGTATTGGGGTTTAATGTTTAACATTTCAGTCGAATGATATTGCTTGAGCATATTTCTAAAGAAATTAAAATTAAAAACAAAAAAATCCCACAAAAAAAAAACAAAAAAAAAACAGAACACATGTTGGAGCAGGAGTAAGAATGAAATCTCTGGCAGCAGTACAAACTTTCATTCCTTTAAGAAAATAACTTAACCCTGAAACAGACGATGATCTGGGGATTGAGGAATGCTCTAACAAATTTTTGTGTGTGTCTATATTTGTTTGTGTTGCCGTATGTGTGTAGACTTTTCATCTTTGCACTTTCCCTTTCTTGCTTTAACTAACCCCACCACCCCACCCACCCCCACCCCTCTCAAGGCCCTTGTAGCCATGGCAACAATGCTGATCGATCCAATGCCATCTGATGCCAAACCCCTAGAATTACTAAAAAGATGAGGTGGGGAAGAAGAGAGATTTTGTTTTTTTGAATGTGAGCCAGTTTGAGAGGCAACTGAAAATCAGAGAGTGACTGGTTCATGGATGATTTATGGAAATGAAGAAAAATGCATTTAATTGTGAAATGGAGCCAGAGAGACATGACCGGGTTGGAGGGACTGGCAGTTCTGTGTACAACAGAACACATGCAGACAACGAGGTTTTTAAAAGCACCCGCATGCACACATATACTCCATTCCTATTGAAACACAATCCAAATGCCAAGAGGATTCAGATACTATGTGTGTGTGTGTGTGTGTGTGTGTGTGTGTGTGTGTGTGTGTGTGTGTGTGTGTGTGTGTGTGTGTGTGTGTGTGTGTGTGTGTGTGTGTCTTGCAGTATCTCAGTATCTGCATGCCTGTGGGACTCAGGGCAACGATCACAGGCACACGTCACATGCTGTTTCTTCATCTGGGTGAGAGGCCATGGAATTGTCTGAACTCTGTGAACTAAACCTGCATGAAGCTGATTCAAGATAAGACGAGACAAATATCTGGTTTGTTTAAACGCATAATCGTCAGTGAAGTAACTTTAAAGCCAATGAAATACATTACAGGTTTAGTGGTTCAGACTGATATCACATGTGACCTATAGGATATCACAAATAGAGATGCATCATTACTAATATTTTGTATTGACTCAATACTCACATTCTAGTAAAGATGCTCCACAATACAGACAACCGTTACCAGATGTAAATATGTGAAGTAAAGCTGGTGTACCGTATGTACATTTTAAGAAACATTAAAAGACAAGACAAAATAATAGCTGATCTGGACGTACAATACAATGTCTTCCTACAATAAAAGTAATCCGTGAAGACATCTTAAACATAAAACTTAGCATGAGAAGGTCATCGCTATCACCATAATCCTATACCAGATGTAAGTAAGGCAATATTTCTTACACAATGAGAGATGAGTTAATAAAAACAAAACAAAGAGACATAGTTTACTTACAGCTGTACAGAAATTATTTTCCAAACTTATAACTGCAATCATTTTCACTCCAAGTTAACCTTAAGAACAAGCCTAGCCTAGTAGTCTATATGAAAAACATGTGACAAAATTTGTCATATACACAATCATACAGTATGACATGCGGTGAAATGACTTTTGTGACTTTCTGTGGTATAAAACTATAAAGTTGAAATAAAAGAGTTTAAAAATGGAGTTTAAAAGTAAAATCTGTACAATAAATGAAATGAACTGTATAAGGAAAATAAACAGACTGCAAACGCACTACAATGACTGGGGATATTATATTATAGCATCCCTGATTAACACTAAAGGCAAATTCACACCAGATACATCATTCAAAGATGAACATTTAATTCCTTTTTTGCATTCACGTGCAGCAAAGTTGCAAAAAAAGTTTCTTTTTATTCACTAACTAATAACTAAAGGCCAGAGTTTAAGAAATGAATTCTTTCACTTGCCATTGAGTCATAAATTTAAGGCACCTAATGGACATAATGGTGATACATGACTCTCTAATGATGCTTTACTTGAGGCTGCAAGGAAACAAGAAAGTGCTGATATATACAGTACAGTGGATTAAAAACTCACAAAACCCCTGTTCAAGAAAAAATCAAATGTGTTCACCCTTTGGCTTTTAATACAGCACTGAGTAAGAGTCTAACATAATAGTCATAATCTCGTGTTGGCAATATGCTTCCACTTTGCCTTGCAAAAATCTTTCATACGAATCAAGAAACTTGAGGCGATCTTCTGTGCACATCCCTCATAAAGTCATTCTGAAATCTTGATCCTCTTCTTCTAAAGCTGTTCCTTTGTTTGACTTGGATTTGTGCTTTCTTTTGGTATTACATTGGAAGGTGAAGTTGGTTTTCATCCTTGTCTAACAGAGGCCCGTAGGTTTTGTACCAAAGTGGATGCTGCCACCACCGTGCTTTACCGAGGGGTATTTCATTCTGTGAGGGATAAACCGTCTTCTTTTTTTCTAGCAAGCATATCTTTTAGATTAGATTATGACCAAATAGATATTCATTAGTCTCATCAGAACAACACGTTTATGTGAGATAGAGCTTTCATCCAGCCTCCTAATGTCCCCCACACTAAAAACAAGCCGACTCTTGTATATCACTTCCAATAACATCACAGACTGCGTTTCACACAGTGCACCGTGGTTCACATACATGTCTTCCCTGGACTCCAGCAACCACAATACACTCACACTCCCACATTCACAGTCACTTTTGTTTATCACTTTTACCTGTTCTCAATACAAGTTCTCACAACCACAGTTTAAAAGGACTTTTTTTTTTCACTTTTATATTGCAAAGTATACACTTCATTCTGTCAGGTCTGTGATGTTACCAAGCCTGGTTTTTGACTCTTTGTATAAATTTTTGGATTTTTGTCTTTGCCTGGTTCTTGTTGTTCTCTTTGACCACTGCATTTTTTTTATCTGTCTTTGCCTTTTGTCTTCTTGATTTATTCTCTTTGCAACTAATAAACACGCACCTGCATTTTATCCAGAAAAGACTGACATTACTGTAGAACAGCCATGTGTATTCGTGAATGACAAAACTGATTAATCCTGAGGTAAGTGACTGTTAAGTCCAGTTTTCTCAGTAACATCACTTGCATGTGGATGGTATAGTGGGATTTGTACATTTTGAGCAATGGCAAAGCTGCTTGCGGCACAAGACTCGTCATATACAGTAAAGTTTGGAATAAAACAGAAATAAGAAAATAATCAACCGCGAGGCTGTAAGAATTAGCTAACACTCTGAAGATGATTATGTTCCTGTAATAACAACCCTGTGGTATTATCATATCCATACACTTTCTGAACCATTTTCTGTAGCACCTACAATGGTTTCCCTCAAATATAAAGTCTAAACCACTGATTAAAAGCATGAGAAAATATTTATCGAAAACCATTAGGCCAATATCTATTAAGAAGAGGAGCAATCTTCTATTTTTTCCAATTGGGAATACTTAATTTTATTGAAACATATCAATACAGCAGACCCAATAAGCAAAACAAAATCAGCTCCTGTTAAAAGATAGATCTATTCCAAAGCATTTTGTTCAGGTTCTGGTCAGTTTGATATACTAAAAGAACCAATGTATATGTACATAGGACTTTGAAAACAGTATTTCACATGCCCAAGCCTGTTCTAGTCACCTTGAAATATAACCATTACAACTTTCAAAAATTGGGTTAAGTGTGAATCCTTTTAACATCTCAGGATTAAAACATTTGCGTCCTTGATTTATCCATTTATTTAGTCTGAAAAAAACAACATTTAAGCTCCACTGAAATCCTGGAATATTCTAAAAGTCACAGGTTCAAAAGAAAGTTGAATGATTTGATCTTTTTGAATATCATAAGAAAAATAAAGCTATTTTATTGAATGGTTTGTCCTCATTTTGAATGATGTGATGTTGACAGATGATGTTCACGTTAGAAGTAAAACACGATTAAATTGTTAACTTGAAATGATAAAAATGTCACTTTTAATTGGTGCAATATCTAAATGGTATCCCAATCGTGGAAAAAAATGCTGTACAATCATAGGCTTTATCTTCATAGTGTATATATGAATGTGTTCTACTATAAGGCTCAGTGAGTAAGAAGATATAAATGTCTACCTACGTCGACCAACACACTGACGGCACTAACATAGTAGAGAAGCAGCTCCAAAGCCAGTAATAAACAACAGGGAATAAACAAACAAACAGGAGATTATGCTCGGATAACGTAATTGGTAGTGCTAAAGAGGTGCGATTACGCAAAATGGTGTGAAGGAAATCAAATAGAGAGAAAGAAGAGATGAGGATAAAAGGAAGGCGAGCGCAAAATGTTATTAGGGGAAAAACAGATGGCCGAATTCAGCAGACCCTGGGGAATACAGGGGACAACTCGCCACACCTACGTTTATGAGCGCCAAGTAGGGTTTTAATATATGTGTGTGCGTGTGTGTGTGTGTGTGTGTGTGTGTGTGTGTGTGTGTGTGTGTGTGTGTGTGTGTGTGTGTGTGTGTGTGTGTGTGTGTGTGTGTTTGCATGTGGTGAAATACACTTTTAGAAAGTAAATCAAAGCTGCATGAGTGATGTCCTAAAAGAGAGCAGAGAAGTCTTCACTGAATGACGAGTACCTCGCATGTGTAACATAACACACTCAGGCACTCACACACACGCTCACTCACACACATGCGCACATACTCAGATGACAGGCAGAGAGTGTAAATGAAGGATTTGGGGTTCCATCCCGTTACATTATGCAGCAGATGGCGTACAGGCCGAGCCAGGCCGGGGCAGTCCCAGGGGTAACACACACTGGAGGGGGAGGGGAGAGGGGACAAAGCTGCCCTCCTGCCCTTCCCTTCTCTTCTCTTCTCTTCTCCTCTCGTCTCATCTCCTCTCTCATCTTCTTCTCTTCACTCCTCCCTGCTCTTCTCACACCTCTCCAATTCTGATTTCCTTTTGTTACGCTCCTGTCTGAGGCACAGCATTCTTCGATTCTATATTGCTCCGTACCTTCATTGCTTCTCTTTTCTTTTACTCTTTGCCTCTCCTCACAATTCTGCCCTGTTCTGCTTAGCTAACCTTCAGTTTAACCTTCGCCATAGTTCTTTCCTTTACTCTTTTGACTTTTTGTCCACTAAAGTGAAGCTGCACCTGAGGACCACTGCAGAAGATTTTGAACTTGAAGGACCATAGAGAATCCACGACTCTTTGTGTGTGTGTGTGTGTGTGTGTGTGTGTGTGTGTGTGTGTGTGTGTGTGTGTGTGTGTGTGTGTGTGTGTGTGTGTGTGTGTGTGTGTGTGTGTGGGTGGATAATCTGTGGATTTAAGAAAGACGTACAAAAGAAACAGACTTATGCATACAGTGTGGTAAGACAGAGAGAGAGAGAGACAGAGAAAGAGAGCAAGAGAGAAAGACAGGGAGCAAGAGAGAGAAAGAGAGAGAGAGAGAGATAGAGATAATTACAGTCATCAGCAGCATGGTTCTGGTTGTTGGTTTTAGAGTTATGCTGATTAGCGTCGTTATGTTTATGATCACTTTTGCTGTGCAGGTTCATTAGTTTAGCGCTGCTCATTACAGGCCACTGCTGTACCTTAAACAAGGGCACACAACAAACACTGAGTTACAACTATTGCTCAGTCACTCTCTATATGATAATAGAGTATCTGCTGACATTTAGGAACCAGTAATCACCATACCATACACATATATGGGCCTAGTCTCATTTTGCAGCTCTCAGTGTACTAGATGTTCACTGGAAGTTTCAAACTAATAAAAAATAACTATAACAATTACATCTCTCTAATCTATCAAGGTCTCATCTAGAATCCCAAAGAACCTTATAACAATGACTTCAGAAATAATTTAATTTAGAAAAAAAAATTTCCATTGAAAGAAGGCTATAATTCTAAATCTTAAGCTAGTCTTTTTTCTATTTTTTATTTCTTCTCACACTGTACAATAAAATCCTGAAAAACATTTGGCCAAATTCTCTAACAAGCAATAGTGCAATAATGTGGATTCTACTGTCAGCTCATATGATAAAGATTCTCTAAAAATAGACCAATGATGATTGACATCATTGCAAAACAGTCTGGTGCCAAAAATCCAATTGAATTTTTCAATTCAATTCAATTTCATTCAATTCAGTTCAATTCAATATGTTTAAATCGATATATTTAAATGTGTTTTTATTTATCCCCGACAAGAAGCTTGTAGTGACTGTGGTGAGGAAAACCTCCCTTAGATGGAAGAGGAAGAAACCTTGAGAGGAACCAGACTCAAAAGTAAACCTCATCCTCATTTGGGTGACACTGGAGGGTGTGATTATAAACTGTTATAAACACCGGAGAGTCAGATACAGTCTGACAATTGTATCTTGGATATATATAAGTTTCATCATTGCCACTACAATATTTCTATCCCGTGAAACTGAAAGCCTTCCATCTGTGTCAGTAAACATACTGTTTCAGCTTTAACTCTGACTGTTACTGGAGACTTCTCCCATTTATGCTAAACAAACATCTCCTCACTTATCAATAATTGCCTATGATTTTCAAATGAGTTTATACAAAGTTCCACAAAGTTCCACTCTGTGTAAGTCGCTATGTAAATTGTTACTGTAGAAACAATGACAAATTTGTGAATCAATAGTATCCTGTGCTTTGGCTCTCAGCCAAACTACTGTCAGATCTGCTGTTATGGGAAATCAATCAAAACATTCTGACCAATCAGAATGAAGAATTCAGCAGTGCGGTCGAATAATGTAATTGAATTTAATGAATTGCTTATACTCAAAATTGCAGGGAAACATTAAATGAATCATGTGGGTACCTAATTATCCCTTTTACAGACTTCATTTCTATAACCTTTTCTACGCAAAACAGTTGGATAATTAAATAGTACTGAGATTGTCCCACTGTTTGAATAACGAATCAGCCTGAGTTACATTACTCACACGAAGCCACGTTCAAGTTTATGTCAGGTTTTTGTGGCACTGCTTATTAGACAGGAGTGAAGTATCTCCTGAGGCTCCTTCGGAACAGAGCTGTCTTCTGTGACATTACTTTGCCACAATCCCCATGTTCTCACGGTGTTAATAACACCTCCTGCATTATTATTTCATACCATATCAAAACCAAAGGACCTAAAAAATTTCTGTTCCATATGAATGTGCACTTTTCACGTGTGTTAAGGTAAACGACCAAGCTTGTGATTATTTCTAATTTGAGTCTCACGGTTTGGCACACTCCCCCACTCACAACCTCTAAGTTATACGATTGCAGGTTTGTCCTGTTTGGCTTGTATGGTACCTCATTGCCCATTCTATCCCTTGCCATTTTATTTGCAGCAACGGACATATCAAATTTGAACAGAGCAACCAATGCCAGTGCCATGCAGCCATCCGGTTTGCAGTCAAACAGGCTGTTTGAGTGCCAAGAGGCTGGTTGGATTCTTGTAATTCAGGAGCTAATGAATGAGCCAATGCACAAACAAGTTCATTAAAGCAGAGACACTCAAGTCCAAGTCCAACCCAAAATGGCCTCCCCCACTCCATATACTACCATGTGGTCACCCTGGATGCTCGTCCCAGCACCAGGTTGGATGCCAAGGGAGCTGTGAGGGGTCAAATTGCATACACACACACACACACAAACACACAAACACACACACACCCTTGTGGTTTTACTGGGGCATTGTGGAGTCCTGGCATGGCTGTCAGTCTAATGAACCCATCAGCCAGCTGGAGGAGCAAAAGAGGAACGATTTAAAGAGCCGAGCAAAACCGGGCCTCACTGCCATACAAATACAGGCCAAGAGGTGGTAGAGGAGGGAGCGAGGGAGCTAGTGCAAGAGAGTCAGTGAGGCTGGGTTAGATGTGAAGAGTTAAATGAAGAGAAGCAGCATGAACAGTGACCCAGGGTTAGGTGGAAAATAGTTAAGAGGTTTGAGTGTGCCAAGATTCAGCCCTCTTAAAAGGACTGATTGAAAGGCTATAGAAATTGAACAAAAAGGTTGAGTGAGCGTTATTGGTATCGGGTGGCTAGAATGAAATGGATTAATGATAGACAGAAGCACTGGACTGAGACATGAGTAAGAGTGAAAGTGGGAAAGAAGAAGAGGATTCTACTGGCAGAAGCATTAGCGAGCAAAGAAGAAGGGAGATCAGGCGTTGTTGCACCCAGATGCTAGAGACATCTGCACATCCCTGAATCACTAGCTAGCTAATGGGGCTTCTTCTCACCTGACTCTGTTACCTGCCCAACTGATGTTTAACATCTTTGTCTGTCTGCTTGTCTCACCCTGTGCTTTGTTGGCTTTGTTCCCTCTCTACAAGCCAAAAATTTAGCAGTTGCATCTGGATCCAATGCAGTTTCACTAAGAAACAGCCCTATGCTTTGATGCGTGTCTGTCATTAGTTATTCATCATACTGTACATCAATGGAAAGATAGATGTCAGTGTTATTGTACAATATTCATCTTCAGTAACTGTTTAAGGCTAGTCAGGGATTTGGAACGAATCCCTGAACACTGGGCAAAAATCACAAACACACCTTGGGTGAGATACCAGTCCAATGTTTTCTGTCATTATGGCATTTTGGAATTCCCAAGCTTTTAGAACTGATATTCATTCTCACAGTAGATCTGCCCCTCCATATACTTTTCTTTCTGCCAAAACAATTGGTTCTGCCTTCCTGGTAGAGTGGGAAGGTAGTACATAAGGCTTATTAATTAGTTCATCTTCAGTAAGTTCTTTATCCTTGTAAGGATCACAGTAGATCTGGAAGCTTAGCTTGGAAATATTGAGTGCAAGGCAAGAATGCACGTTGGATGTCACACCACGCTACCGCAGCGCATCATGCACACACATAGTCACACTATCATTCAATTCTACTGGCAATGTCACATATTTACCTACTACCATACAGGCACAGAGAAAAGATGCAAAACACCAGTAACCTTAGCTCAGGATCAAATCCCTAACCCAGGAGCTGTAAGCATTAAGGTAAAAATCAGGACTGAATAATATATATAATTATCCCATTGAAAAGATTGTACAGTTCCAATAAACATAGCAAGATAAAGACAAGTTAACCATTCTAACTTTTTATAAAATTTTTATCCCAAATATGGATGACCACAAAATACTCTTCACACAAGCAACTCGTGAGGTAACATTTGCAGTATTAAGGTTCTCCCTCATAAACGAATTTGGCTATTATAAACATTATTTCATAAACATTTAACAACCACGTGAGTAATATTGCACAAAACGCTAAGCTGTTCGACAAAATGTGATAATGTAATAAGCAGATTTGTTTTACTGAGCCACAGCAAATCACTGACAATCGCAATATGCCTCTTTATATATGCCTCCATGTGCGAGTGTGTGCACGTCTGGCTGCATGTATGTACTTGTGCATGAGGGAGGGGGATCCCTGCTGGGACTACAGATGGTGCAGAAGGCTCGGTGATGGCCACATTTTCACTTGGGACCGTCGGCCCCCTGCTCGCTCTCCCACACCTCCTGTTCACTACTGGCCAGCTCCAGTGTCATTGTCGAAGCCTCCTGCCACACACATACACACTGCCAAAAGCAATGAACAGTAACGGCAAAGGTGCCAAGTTGTAACACAAATACAAAACAGTGTTTAATAGCCTTAGGTAGAAATAAAAGTGTGATATGTACTCTGGAGTACTTCTCGAACTGGGTGCAAACTCATTGACAAGTCTTGAATCCAACTATGTAGTGTGAACATCCAAACCGAGAGCTTGGACTCATCCCCAAAGGTTGACACTACATTATCACTCAGTTTTCAATTATCCACTCCCAACAGATGTGTAAACAAGCCCGTGTTCTGCATTTCCCTCAATACTGCAATGCATAGCACTGTGCATGTGTTTTAAAAGGAAATTAGGAAAAAAGATCTACTTACTCTGTCTTGACAGTCCGGACAGCCTTGCAGCCCGCATTTGCTTATCCCTTAATCCCTTCTTCCTTTTTACTCACAGGAACCATAAAGTGAGACAGGAGGCAGGACAAACACAAGAGAAACCTTGAGGACACTTCTCAGAGTTTGGAGGAGTTTGAACAAGTCTTGCCAGTCTTGTTTGCAACACATCAGCTTCATTATGGCCTTGCATGACAAGTATGTTTATCTCAAGCAGATTAGTGGAGTTTTTGGCTCCACCAATGGTGTTTGGGACAGGAATTGAATACAAGCCAAAATTGATAGCAATAATTGAAAGCTTAGGTCAGTATTCTGTTGTGACCTTTGATTAAGGTCTGAGTGATTGTTGCACATTGGTTTCTGGACCATAATTGCCACAGTAAGAAACAAGCCATCTTTGTTTGGAGTCTTAGGATAGGTGGTTTCTGCATGCCCCTACTGACACTACACAATTAGAGTGACCCCATGTGTGTTCCCTGTCAGTGTAGCATTCTTCCTCTCTTCTGACAGGTCTCCGATACTACCACCAACACACACACGCATACATTCTCAGCATCCCCCTCAAAGTCTCTCCATGTCACATCTTTCTTGACTTAGGGCTTAAGGTGACTTGTCCATCAATCACCCGCTCCCTCCTTCCTATTCATCCGTCTGTCCACCACTCTGAAGCGAGCTCATCAGCCCTCCGGCCTAAACCTCTCCATTCTCCCTTATTCTCTCTATTGCAAAGAAGCCTTTACTAACCCTCACCCCAGACGAGTACACACACCAACAAACATAGAGACAGTCACTCCCCATGCAGTGGCTCTGGGCCACGATGCCTCAGTGGAGCCTCCCTCATCGTTTTAATCAGCTCGTTAGGCACGGTCGGTCGCCACGACACACTCCCTGACCACCACCACCAACGGCACATGAATACACTTGCACATCCATGACCTAGACCTACTGCTCTCCCTGGGTGGGATATGCAGCAGAGGCAGGGTAACACCAGGGTCACAATACAGATCCAACTGATGCCAGGCTGCTCTTTGGATGCCAAGCATACACAAGAATCACTGATGCAGTGATGTGAAAAGATTTGAGTACGAAAAGTAGAGAAGTAGAGAATGGAACAAATTTTTTTTAAATCTAAGAAGTCTAGTTTTGTTTGCAGCTGGGGTTTGGGATATTGCTTTGTTGAACATTGGGTTTGGTCTAGAATATTGAAAGAATTACTGTAGAAAACACTTTATTACACATTGACAAATCTATTTTGTACAATCCCTGCTTTTATATAAAATTATTTTGTGAGGAAATGCATAAAAATCTATGTACGGACATGAGTTGACTCCACCAACAGCTGTAAAGTCAACTTTCTTGTGATCTCTACACTCAGTTTCATTTTTTCCCTTTATGTCTCATCTCATTTAAACCAATTATCCTTGTAGTAATTGTTTTAATCTAGAAAATACAGAAAATTGCTTTTGTATCCATACTTTGCAAGGCTAGGTACCAAACTTCATTCCAACCTAAACTTCAGTCGGGCCATCAGATACATACACAGTGTCAATGAACCATTTTGTTTTGTATAATTTATCTATACCAAAATTCCAAAATTGATTGACAGAAATGAGTTTTTAATTTAATAAGTATAGACAACTAATTTAAACATTGTTTTTTAAAGTCTACCAAGATTTATGTGTTAAATATAATTCCAGTAGTGACAATATCCAACCCAGATGCAATACATTTTAATTTGTTGTACTCTGATGTTGTTAGATATTTGCTAATATTAAAGCTGATATTTGTTTAATATGATTAATAGGTAAGTAGTAAAAAAGTACTAAGCTGTACCTGTCTTTGTACTGAGATGGTACCTTTATTAAATATTTTTCAGCTGGACACGTGGACACGTTTTAAGCAATGTTTTAGGTAAAAGGTTAAAAAAAAAGGAATTGTAGAGTTTACTAGATAAGCAAATCTTCTTCAATAAGCAGAATATGATGTCCAAGAAGCGCAATGCGCAATAAGCGACTTAACATCCAACATCCCAGAACTTCAAAAATCTGCATTTGTATTTTTCTTGTATTGACTTTTACAGTTTTTCCTCAGTGAATAATGAGCAACTGACTATTCCGAGACATGCTACAAGATTTTATTTATTTATTTATTTTTGCTTCACGCTCAGCATCCTTGTGTATGGACCCTTCGGGGGTGAGAGGGAAAGAGGGGTAGAGGAAGAGATGGAGAGAGAGAGGGGGTGGAGAAGTGAGGGAGGTGTGGTGGAGAAGGGGCGGTGTTAGACAATACCGCCCCACAAATATATTCCATCTCCCCGTCAATCGGGACAGCGTTTCACTAGGAAGTAGTATTTTTATTGCGCTCTTACGCGCCGGTATCTGTTTTTTCTCCATAAGCGGACCCGAAAGCGCACTGGTCAAATAACCTAGAAAGGAAGCCAGTATTCAGCTGAAATGATTTTCGATTCGAGGATTGTTTACTCTGTTGGCATTTGGTGCTTGTGATCGCCATCTCGTCCAGGAGATAAGGCATTTCTGCACTTTCCCCATCATCTTATCTCCACTGCCATCTCTATTGTCTGAAGCCGGGGGTCACGAGACGTCACGAATTTTTTTTTTTTTATTTCTATTCCACAGTCAAAGTCGATTACTCCGGAAAAATAATCTGACTGGTTTATTTACACTAAACTAGACTGCAAAGATACAGATCTAACATAGATTAAAGATAGTTTTGCAGCTCTGGCAGCTGATTAATGATTGATTCGTGAGTAAACGAAGTGATTTGCAAGGAGGATGTTGCATGAAAAAAGCCACGGAAAGACACACGAGTAGCAGAAAGAGTTGGAGAGAGGACTTCAAGGCCATCAGGACTTTTTTTGGACCTGTCAGCATATTACGGTTGGTTAAACTAGAGTTATGTTTTCAGCATAAATTCTAGGTTTCGGTAAACATTTTCTTGCAGGTTGAATTTTTAAAATAAAATGTGTGTGTATATATATATAGTATATATTATATAATATATATATATATATATATATATATATATATATATATATATATATATATATATATATATATATATATATATATAATAAACAGCATTAAACATTTCAAATAAAATAAGGTTGAATTTATGTATATATATATATATATATATATATATATATATATATATATATATATATAAACAGCATTAAACATTTAAAATAATAATAATAATAATAATAATAATAATAATAATAATAATAATAATAATAATTAAAATAATAATAATAAATTACAAAAATTTCATGCAACATGCAACACATTTACAATTTGGAAAAACGTGCATATTTTAGGGCATCTTTTTTACGTTAAAATATATATATCATTGCAAGTAGGGTTTGTTAGCGAGGAACATTAACGCTGATAGAAACCCAAAGTTCCTACAACAGATGTTAACCTTTTGAACCTCTTTATTATTCCGGTTCCGTTTTGTCCTGTCACGCAGCACGCGCCAAGTGTTATAACGTGACAGATGGATGATTTTAATTACGGAATAAGACTGCAAAATTATCATATTTGCAATGACTTCGTTTAGTCCTGAACAATACGTATATACATAATTATGCATGCATTAAAAAAAACATCATCTGAAGTTCATTTAATTTAGTTTCTATGGAAACTTTTAGGATTAAAATAAGGACACTTTAAAAACACTAGATATTTATTTCAGTAAATGGAACAAATTTAGAATTATAAGATGTAAATCTTCATTTTCTTTATTTATTTCTTTACTTATAAAGAATATTACTTTACATACTTATGACTTCTATGTTTATTATAATGGTTATTAAGATTTCTTTATATGACATTTATATTCCTGTCAATAAAGATGCAAAAAAGAAAAACACAAAAAAAACTTTAGTTTATGTAGTTTCAAGATTAATGAGAAATCAAAATAGAATATATGACTTTTCGTTTATTCTTCAGATGAATCAAAAGAGAGTTTACAAACTCTTAAACATCCAATGAAGTCGTTTGCATCCAATGAAATATGCTGTGATTTTTTATAGAAATCTTTCCACATTTCTTTCTAATTTCTTCATCTCTAAGTGCGCAAAAGTTATAAAAATGAGAAAAATAATGTTTTAATGAAAATTTATATATGTTTTGTTTCAAAACATGTGCAACAAGTATTGTGGAGTTTTCCTGTTAATACAAAACAGGACAAAAAGTTTTCCAAAAAAAAACAACAACAACCAAAAAAACGTTTTAAATACTAGAAACACTTTGCCTTTAAATCTATGAATATTTCACATAGCGCATTGTACTATGTATTAAATAAAGAAAACATTAAGACAAGTTAACCTGCTTTGCTTTGAGTTAGTCCACTACTTATAACAATTATAATACTATCTATTGCATGTTTCCTTTCAGGTACTGAAAAGTTCAGGTCTGCTAAATCTTCCCTGTAAAACTCACAGCAACACAAAAAGGGGTGAAAATGATGCTGAGCCCAGATCAGACGGATCCCGAGCTGCCATGGAGCCACTCGGACGCCGAAAGTGTGTTAAGTGATATGAAGGCTGGTTGCATGTCCGAGGAGATGAACACGGACGCTGAAGGGAAAGCCAAAGCTCTCACACAGCAACCGCTCACCCGCGAGGAAAAGCGACGGCGCAGACGCGCAACAGCCAAGTACCGCTCGGCGCACGCGACTCGAGAGCGCATCCGTGTCGAGGCTTTTAACGTGGCGTTCGGTGAGCTGAGGAAGCTCCTGCCCACACTTCCACCTGACAAGAAGCTCTCCAAGATCGAGATCCTCAGACTGGCTATTTGTTACATCTCCTATCTGAATCATGTACTGGACGTTTAGTCTGGAGAATGGACACATTTTCAAAAAAAAAATGGAAAAAAAAATAAATATTGAGATGAATTGTTTTCTTCATATAGGCTGGGTAAACTTACCTGGTTACTCGATAACTAATCGGCAAAGTGTTAGACAGACTTTAGGTATTAGGCTGACTACTTTTTTGAAGGTTTTATTTGAACGTAGAGCCGCTATAATGCCCCTTTAAACATGGTGAGTGCTCCAAGAGTCGTGCGCCATTTAAAAAACAGACTGCGGTCCCTGCTGTAGGCTAGACGTCCAAATAGAGATGCAATAACGCCGAAAGGGACTTTAAAATCACTTGAATAAGCTTACAACAGTGTGGACAAGCGGAGAGAGCAGGCTGTAGACCACCAGTTGCACTGAGATTGAACAGAAACTAGACTGAATGCCGAGAAACTGCCTCGTACATCTAACACGTCGTTTCTTATTGAGGGAAAAATAAATCAAAAACAAAGTACGCATAAGTGCCACTTAGAACAGTCTATTTATTTATTTATTTATTTATTTATTTATTTATTTATTTATTTATTTATTTATTTATTTATTTGCAAATTTATTTATTTTTTTCCAAATTAATCGAGTACTTTGTTTGGTATATTTGTTTATTATTTTGGTTATTTTAATATTGTACAAATATTACTGGGTGTTTGTAATGTAGTCTATCGCGTAAACGACGTTACCATATGTGTTAGACTGTGACGTTCAAATTTGTACAAATACACACACAGCAAACCCCCCCCACACACACACACCCACATACACACACAGTTATTTATTTATTTGCTTTTTATTTTTATTTTTATTTTTAAAGATATGACTGCACTTTTTGGTGTTTCTTTATACTTGATATGTTTTGTGATGGAAAAAATATAGATTAGGCTACTCTGAAAAAAGAAAATATTTTTTTCCCTAGTAAATCTGAGTTCTTCAACTCCGAAGTAGCTTGATGTTAAATTCTTAAGGCTGCTATCTCAGCTAAAAAAAATAAAAAAGTAAAATGTAAAAAAAAAAATCATAATAATAATCAAACACGTGTTATTGTAATACATTTTCCAGCAGTAATTCCCCTTATGGTTGATGTGATTATAATGACTTAGTGAGAGTTAATGACCTCTTGATTACGACCAAATATAGGATAACATCTCAAGTCTTTGTGTTTTAAGTGTCACAGTTTGAAATGTTTGATTTCTGTAGGCCTGCTCATTATAATACAATATGTTATTTTATAAGGGGGAAAAACATATCTGCTATCCAAAGAATTCTTGTCCTTTCAGGGTCTTGCCCTTATTGCTTTATGCACATATTTTGTAGTAGAATTGCTGTGACAGCTGGTTTTTAACAAAGACATTTTTTCATATTTTACTGGTGGGGTGTTTTTGTTTTTTTTTTAAATAAAACAACAATAAGATAAATTGCAAAATGTCTGTCCTTTTCGTGTTTGAGAGAGAGAGAGAGAGAGAGAGAGAGAGAGAGAGAGAGAGAGAGAGAGAGAAAGAGAAAGAGAGAGAGAGAGATCACCCCATGGAGTGTGTGCCATGTGTGTCAGCTGACACATTTTGCTGGAGCACCTTGATCCGAAAAATATGAGTAAAGATATTCAACAATTCTAGGTCAATTTATTAATTTATTTGTAATTCATTTTATTTCAGTCTCTGGAGAAATCATTTATCAGCTCTGGTTAATGTTACAGCCTTTAGACTGCTTTCTGGTTTCTCTTCCGAACCTCATATGTTCACTTCCACAAAACATCAACATGGAATGGAAATGGTCCGTCATCGAGATTTAGCTTCGTAGTGTGACTTTATTTTATTATTAATTTTTTTTACCCTGCAAGTGTATGCTCCTTGTCTTCCTCCCTCTTGGCTGAAAGGCCATTTCCCCAGAGAGGGGGCAGGTGTTACTCCAGACGAGCCAAGACAACCAAATTACTGGCCGTCTGGCACCTCCCGTGGGAAACACACACACACACACACACACACACACACACACACACACACACACACACACACACACACACACACACACACACACACACACACACAGAGTGAAAGATGGAAATTTATATGTATGAAAGAGTCCTGTATCATCCATCCTGTTAAAAGATTTCTAAATGTTTCTATGAATTAAATTGACATTTTAGAAGCTAGAGAAATAAACTGACGTCACTGACTGACAGCATCAGGGTATCTTCTGAGTGTTTTTTTCTCTTTTGCTAATATGAAAAATGTTTGATAAATATTTGATGCAGGTTATGCAACTCACATGTAAACCTGGTGGTGTGACCACCATGGTGTGAGGGATGCAGGTTTTAAAGTGACAGAACTTCTGTTTCTGTATCGAGAAGTTTGCTTAAATTAAACAAACATTTTTGTGATCAATATTGAAAGGGCTTGTTGGCTTCATTTAAATGGAATGCTCTACATATAAAAGCTGTTATTCTCTCTACAAAATTACAATCAGTCTTTTGTCTTGTCCTTTAAGGAGCTAAGCTTAAATTAAGAAATTGGTCCAGTGATTTTAAGGGTTTAAGGACCTTTTCGAAATGCAACGGTATAAGAACCTACAGTCAGTTTGCCTTTGCCTTGTCAGATTGTCATCACGTGTCCAGAAATACACTCTAAGCAGATAATTACGTATATCCTCTTCCAGGTAAAGCTTTCAGACATTTTGTGGAGCTGTTTTGGGTTTTCTGGTTTTCTTCCACCGTCCAAAACCATGCAGTCGGACCGATTGTTAAATTACCCATAGTTCTGAATGTCCCATCTGGGCCAAGGTCTCCTGCCTTTCTCCCCAATGTCCTGGGATTGGCTCTGGATCCACCATAGCTCTGACTGGGATAAAACAGTTCCTGAAGAGGAACCTAGTTAGGAGGAACATACTGTAGAGGATCCTAGATCCTAAAGGAACATAGTTGGAAAGTGCTCTCAAACCTTTAATAAAACTTCTTAGGTGTTTAATGGTGTTAAATTCAGGCAATTACAATACAGACCTGCCTAGAAATCCCACAGTGCTGAGAGGTCTTTTGAGTCACTAAAATCAAAGTGAGGGAAAGTTGTGTACAGAATAAGTGTATAACATATACGTGTAGCTGACAAAGTCTCCACAAAAATAAATAAGAGAGAGAGAAAGTAGACAGAGAGAGGGAGAGAGAGAAAGAGAGGGGAGAGAGAGGAGATGAAATTTCCTATCACTCATACAAACAAAGTGCTGCAGAACATGTAGCAGGTGAAATCAATTGAATGATGTCAACTTTCCATTGGCAAGAAAAGTTTCCAGAAAAGTTGAAGTCGTTACATAAAAATGTGCTGTGCACGCCGAAGCTGTTTAATTCCACTGAGCTCTAAAGGTCTGAAGGTGCAGATAGTCAACAGGGCATAATTAATGTTATAAGGATTCTGTTGAGGTGTATGCTGTAATAAGAAATTAGTAACAAAATGTAAAAGACAAGCATCATTTAGGATCTGTCATGTTGATGGTCCCATGGATAAGGATGGACTAGCACTAGGGACTAGTGAATAAATCTGGATTAAGATAAAGCTGAATGTTTTAATTGAAGTGGTTGTGTTGTAGTTTGGATGTATTTTGCATACAGCAAGCAACGTTGTAGTTATTGTTTAATAATTGTATGTAACAAAATCATATACAGTATGAGCAATGGGCAAAAGCCAATATTTGTTTACAGCTTTCTTGTGTGTTAATACACTGACTAACACACACACACACACACACACACACACACACACACACACACACACACACACACACACACACACACACACACACACACACACACACACACACACTGATTCACTTAGGCACACATACACAAGGCCACCAGAGAGAATTTGAGAGTTTCTCTGGTAATCCAGGGCTTTACATGCTTTTAACAGGGTAGTTATGGCTACAAAACTGAAAGGTCTTAAAGGAGTTAATCATCCATGTGCCACTGTATTTCTTTCTTTTTTAGCTGAACAACTTTAGCTGTAAACAAAAATAGATTTTGAGGGTTTTTTTCTAGATAGTCAGAGTCATGGTGTGTTGGGGTGAATTAAACATTTGAAAGGACTGCGGAAAAAAGCAGGAATATCGACTTTGCCTATCTACTTGAGATTTCAAATTAAGGGTGCTTAAAGGTTTTCAGTGATTTTCTGTTTAAATTAAAAGATCAAACATAATTACTGAGTCAGGGGTGAAAGAAATACAGAATAATATGATGTCACAAGGTTTCTGTGAGTTATCCTGACAATCCTGTTATAGTAATTCAGGGGGTTCGGGTTTGATGTGGCAGGATATTTTTACTCATACTTCATATGTCAGCTCAGATATGTCAAATGTCATCCTGCACCCATCCTGAGACACAAGAAAGGTCTGAGGAGTTAGATGGTGACAGACAGGCAATCAGAGGAGAGAAGGTGTAAGAGTGTTAGAAGATAAATAAACCAAACAGGAAACAGAAAGTCAATATAATACAATAATGAGAGAAACGGATGAAGGAGTCGAAGCGTTTTACCTGCTGAACAGACATTCCTTGTCTTGTAATCTACTGAAAAGCAAGTATAAATAGTCATTCACTCATTTATCTATCCTCATTGTGCTATTTTTATTGGTGCTAGCACAATTTTTAGCTAGAGAGCTTATCATAGACAACATAATGATGTTTTCTGTGTCCTGCTTGAAGATTTTAATTTCAGATGTATCGGATGATTTATGCTTTTAGTTCCTGTGCTACCCCTATATCTAATGGCCAATGTGTGAACAAATGGCACAGTTTAGATAACAAAGTACATAGAATACACAAATCAAGTCTTATAAATACACACAATGGAAGTGACCAGAAGTGTTAGTAAAGTTTTCTATCCAATGGTTTAGATAGCTAACTAAATCTGTCGCTATTAGATATGTGAAGATTTTTATATCCTCAGATTTAAATACTCAAGATAGTACTTGTGTCCCAGACTGCACTGGTGCTAGTATTATTTATTTAGGCATAATACTTAATGTGCATTATATTGTTTGTGATACAGAACTGAATTCTCTCTTAATTTGTATTGACCTCACAGTAGAGAAGAACTCAGCACTAGCATTTTCCTATCAGATCAGGCTGGCATTTCAAATTCTTAAATCCTGTAGCATTAATCATTAAAACGCATTTTGAGCTAAAAGGTAAAAATAAAAATTAAATAAAAAAATCTCTAATTCTTCCTTTGTAAGCTACTATACAAGAGACGAATGGCTGAAACGCTTATCCCGTCCGAGGTCTAGCCCCATACAACAAGAAACGATTTGTAATATCTCAGGTTTTTTTTATATATAGTGTTTCCTTATTGCTGGATGCCCAAAATCCAGTAATAAGGAATAATAGACTGTGTAATTAAAATAAAATGTGTTTACAGCATGAATAATGATTAAGCAATGTCTATACTGATATATAACTTCTCATCTGCTTTTGATTACAGTAATCAATCAGCACTCAAACATGTTTCTGCTTTTAACCGTTAATGCTTTCCTCCTCTGCTTCCTCATTTGGCTACGTATGGCTAGTCATACATCTATTCCTTCCATTCCTTCTCATCTTCTGTGTGTATTCCAACCCAAAGCTCCTGCCAGCTGTAGCCCTGCTGTGGGCAGTAGCAATCTGCCAGTGTGGCCAATGTGAGTGTGTATGTGTGTGAGAAAGAGCCATATTGCACCTCTTTTCACCATGGATTATGTAATGGCAAAGGCCTACAAGTGACCATATGTCAGAAAGTGTACAGACGGACCCACAGCCATAATCACCATTGTCTCTTTTTTGGGAGCCACGCACTCTCTGTTCATTCAGGTGGACTTGTGCAAAAACCTGAAATGGGCCAATAGACACATTTCCCCTTTGTTCCTATGGGGAGCGTCTTGTCTTCTGGCTAGAGGAGAAAACATGACAACAAGCAGCCATATGTCCACAGGTCTGGAAAAAGCATCTTGGAGCAAAGGGGGGTGAGATGTCGTTCTCCTGTCTGTGCACCTTCATTATAAGTGAGCTCAGTCTTCAATGCTTCAACCCCCCCCCCACACACACACACACACCCTTCCTTTTCCTTTTCTCTTGCTCTTCATAGCCATCAGAGGTGTGTTGCTGTTGAGCGCGAGTTCGTACGTGTGTGCGGTGTGTGCCATACAAGCAGCAAGACACAAAGGCAGATCCATGTGTTGAAATGTGGCCCCCGGGATGGACCACATTATGCCTGCCTACTTCACCAGCAGGGACCCAGGCTGGAGCTGGCTCATAGCCCTTTGTCTCCAAACAGATGGAAATAGATTGAGAGGGGTGAGAGGAAGACAGAGAGAGAGGAGAGAGAGAAGAAAGGGAATGTAGAGGGGGGAAAAAAAGAAAGTCAGTCTGTTCTCATTAACTCGCATATTGAGAGAGGCCGGATAGACTCGGCCTTATTCAGGCTCACGCTCAGACCATCTGTACACACTGGACCCATGCATGTATTAACACTCACACACCAAATACACGCCACGTTAACAATTCAGCGTGGAGTTTTAATTTACTCTCGGCCATTTTTGAAATCTCCTCCTCGCTCCATGGACTATCAATCTATTATACCTTTTATTTCTGCTAAGCAAGTGGAAAAATAAATGCACCTTGAATGGAGACTCTACATTCTGCATGCAAATGATATATACAGGACGAATCAATCCACAGGCGAGAATGAACAGGAGATACATTTTCAGAATCCACAAAAAAAAAAATAATAATAATTCTGATCCATATTGTTCCTTATTGTCTAAAAAGTGTTGTAGTGTTCATTTTAGACTTTAATCAGAAATAATTATGCTCCTTTTTATACGTCATGTGTATCACTTTGAAAGCTAAACTCTATCCGTTTGTTCTAGAATTGAAGGTAGAATTGGTAAACACTCACAGCAGCTAAAAAAATTATTAAATCTGTTACTTTATGTGCACGTGGACATAATAATAAGACAAATTTGGGATCATTTTTTAAAAATTTCGATGCTCAAAGCATGCTACACAACTGCTACTCCATTCGACACCCGTGCATCGATCACTGTTATTTATGGCATTATAGGAGCAATAAATAAACTAAACAACACTTGATGTGAGATTTATCTGCATGAAAGCAATTCTATAACTATTTAGGCGACATTTACAACCAAGAGTGCAGTCTAAAAAAAAAAGCCCTGACCCAATAATCGGTGCATATGTGTGGCCTGTAATTTCTTCCCACTGCCTCTTAATTGCACGTGGCCTTTTGTAAACCTGCGATCCCTAAACTCATAAGTCTCGTGTCCTCAGGCAGGGAGTCATTCATCTACCGCGTGCTGATGAATGCCATGACGTCAGAGGCGCTGAATAGGGGCCATCTGCGCGCGGACAGTGCTCCCTAATCAGAGACGCGCGTGACGCGAACCTGTAGACCCTGTTTAATGCACGTGACTCAAGGAGATTACCAGGTAGAGCAAGAATTTAAACTGTGCAATTGAAAGTAGTTGGGGGAGTGCAAATACTGCTGAAAATGCATTCAATACATTCTACATCTACATTCTAATTAACATGTTTGTCCACCAAAAGTTTGTGGACACAACCATCACAGATGTACACAGATGTTAATCTCATTCCAGATTTAGTTCCCTGTTTATATTATATTAGTATGAGCTCAACAGTTTTGCGAAAGCTTTTTCTGCTAGATTTCGGAGCGTGGCTGAGAGGATTTTTTATTCAACCACAGGAACCTTAGTGAGGTCAGACACTGATGTGGACTGAGATGTTATAGGGTGCAGTCAGTGTTTTTTTAGTTCATCCCAAAAGTGTTTGTTGGGGTTGAGGTTAGGGATCTGTGCAGAATACTCAAGTATTTCCACTCAAAAATTTGCCACAAGATGATCTTCTTGGCGCTAGCTTTGTGCAAAGGGTAATTGTCGTGCTGGGACGAGATTGGGCTTCGTAGATCCAGTGCATGAAGATTGTAATGCTACAGCACACAGAGATGTTCTAACAATTGTAAGTTATGTATAAAATTTGTGACAACAGTTTAGGGAACTACAAATTCTACGTTAGCAAGTACCATTGAGAACTCACAGCTTGATGGTCCCCAATTCGACCCTGAGCTTAGGTTAATGTTTTACTTTATTTCCACATGTTTGTTTAGGTTTCCTCCAGGTTTTTCTGCAACCTTTTAAAAACATAGTAGGTTGACTGGCTGTGCTGAGTCGCCTCAATGTGAGCGAGTGTTTGATTGTGTGTACATGGTGTGTTCACCTCTCACACCCAGTGTTCCAAGGGTAGGCTCTAAATCCACAGTGATCCTGGCTGGCATAATGTTGTTGCAGCAGACGAATGAATAAATGAACATGCACTATATTATGTATATCTTCTATATGTTTCAGAGTTCCTTTAAAATAAAGGACCCTTATTTTAACCTTCATGCCAAAATGAATAAAACAGCACTATTTGTTATGAATTGAAAATATGATGATAAAATAGTTTAGCATGAAAACAGCAGACCACCACATGACTAAACACTATGTTGAGAAAGTGCAGTGTGAAAATCCAGTGTGTAAAATACTGTAACACTAATAGACCTACCTTGTTATATTTACTATAGTTATTTATTATTTTATACAACAGAGCAACTGACGGTAAAGGGCCTTGCTCAGGAGCCCAACAGTGGCAGCTTGGAAGACCTGGGATAGAAACGTACGATAGGTAGCCCAACACCTCAACCACTAGTCTACCACATAACCTTGCTGGAGTCATTGACTTTATTGAGGTTTATTCTGCTTATTTCTTGCTCTAAATTGACCATGTGAAATTTGTTATTTGTAAGTTTTAGTAGTAAATCCATGCAACCAACATGTGATTGTCACAGGGCAAGATGTAAATATAACATTCTCTAATACATGAGCAACTACATATGGTTTTTAACTAGAAATTTGTCAGAAATAAAATAATCAATCATAATTATATAATAATAAGGCATAAGCATGCATACAAATACATATTAGATTGGATATTTCTTATTAGTAAAATATTATTAGAATATTATTTGATATTGGACAGCTGTTTTGCAGTAAGCAGGTCATTTTATGTCATCACAATGATTTTAGATAAGGTTGAGATTAGGGGATTGTGCAGGCCACTAAAGCAAAGCAGACTTACTGGAATGATACAGGAATGATACGTGACTTGTGTGTTGGTGCATTATGCTGAAAAACATCTCTATCCAGCTGTGGATAAAACTCTAGCCATGGAGAAGTAAACTTTGTCTGCACTCTGCTATTCAATCATTTCCACTGCATGATTCACTGCAACGGTTTCTGACTACAGCGTTTCCAGGATTTAAGTGCAGTTCATATTTACAGCCTTCATATTCTTCGTATTCGTAACAATATTGACAATAAATCCGAATGAGAAGATGAAGCTGATATGAAGCTTGTATTTTTTCAAATGACTTCAGTTCAATTCACAAATTCTTATTCTGTGGAAATGGTTAGTCTAACAGTAAAATGGTTAATAACTATATATAAAGGAATAAAATGTAATATTTTATAATAATAAAACATGTATATTACACACTAAGAACTTGGAAATGAGACCTGAGACTGCATCAAATGGTTGTCTGTGGAAAATATCACAGAAGAATCAAGAAGAAAGGAAGTTTTATAGATTCTATTTTATTATTATTATCACCCTTTAAAGTAATTAAAACAACAACAACAACAACAACAACAACAACAACAATAATAATAATAATAATAATAATAATAATAATAATAGAGAGAGAGAGAGAGAGAGAGAGAGAGAGAGAGAGAGAGAGAGAGAGAGAGAGAGAGAGAGAGATCTATATATAGATATAATTTAGACAGCATTTAGTTATTGTCTGTCTTCTGGTAAGGTGCAACACCATTTTTAAGTTATTTTATATTTCCATTGCCATCCACTAGTGCACCATTTTTGTAACCTAAGGTTTTGTCTTTTCATTCCTGTACTTTTAATACTGTTAATAAAATGACAGATAAAAAAAATTTCTTGTTTGAGCTTTAAACTCCAGGAGCTTTGATTTATTACACGTGAGGAAAGGAAAGGCTTGCATAGAAAGTCTACATAGGTTCTTCATAAAATACACACTTTTTCTTGTATGTCTGAATCTACAATAAGGTGTATGACATTTGATTATAATTTGATTTCCTATACTGTGAGTAGATATGTTCTGTGAAGTTGCAGTGCCCTCTATAGGCCACTAACTGTCATTATATGACTTGACGTCATAACCTAGTTTACACATTACTTTATATATATCTGGTTGCCTGTTTTTTTTTTTTTTTATAATTGTTTAAAACAAAATGTTGATGAATAGGTCATTCATGATAATTACACTGCATAGTTTATGTGCAATAGCTGATAAAAAAAAGAAGTGTGTAATACATACAGTTTGCCATAAGGGGGCAGTCTTTCCTGATAATGAAAAAAAAATCTTTATTGGACAAGTGTGTTGTTTGTGACTGAAAAGTACAAATATAAATAACACTATACATTTAGCTTGGACTGTAAAAGACAAGACAAAACAGACAAGACAAGACAAAACTGACTATACGAGACAATACAGTCGATGAGATACTATATAGATAGTATGAGTATTAAATATAAATAAAGAATATATGACAGATCAGTTATGCACATAAAGTGTGAGAAGTGCATGGTAGTGCATATAACAGTATTGTGTAATATTATGATTTTGTACAATATACAGCAGCAGTATTGTGTAAAGTATACGGATGATGTAATGAGTGAGAGTTCTGATAATGCAGAACTTATATATATGAAGCAGGGAATATAATTATTGTGAGTTGTTAATCGGGGTGATTGCCTGGTGCCTGGGGAAATAAACTGTTCCTGTGTCTGGCGGTTTTGGTAAACAAAGCTCTGTAGCGCATTCCAGAAGGGAGGAGCTGAAAGAGGTTGTGTCCAGGGTGTGAAGGGTCAGTAGTGATTTTTTTTTGCCCAGTTTATGATTCTTGTATCGTACAAGTCCTGGGGAGTGGGCAGGGTGGCACCAATTATTTTTTCTGCAAGCTGTGATCAGTGAAAGGTATTTCTGTGTCTGTCTTTTTACTGAAGACACGTGTACAAAGCAGTTTGTGTGACAAAGCTACAAAAGGCCACAGACGAAGCAAGGTCAGGGAGCTTATGTGCTATAACAGCTTCACCTCAATTATCATCCAACGTCTTCATTACTCGTACTCTCGTAAAGAAAGCAAACTGATTAACTCAGTGGAGGTTAATTCGAATGGCACGTCATGTTTGTGTATCCCTCGAGGGTTAAAGAAAGGAAATGTCATAGGTCACAAACTCAGTATGACCCCAACCTCTGCTAATACCCAGTCATAAATAACATGCATACAGGAGGGGGGCTGTAGAATGTGGGACAGGACAGGTCTCCAAAGAAGTGCCATCCACTCCACAAAACCACTGACACAGCTTCACCCCGATTTAATCCCTGGCAATAAATAACACACCAGGGGGTCCATGGGAAGCAGAATGAACTCTGTTTAGGATCCAAAACAGCAATGGCATCTGATCAAAAATGTAGAGATTCCTCATCTGAACATTTTTTCATTTCCAAAGTCAATAATAATAATAATAATAATAATAATAATAATAATAATAATAATAATAATAATAATAATAATAATAATAATAAAACTGTATATAACAGTACAATTATACATACAATGTACAAATTACATATTGTATTTTTTATACTACTTATTCTTTCCACATATTGTGCCTTACATACATCTGCGCTATTTTATCTATGTGTTTCTATATATACTTTATTGTACCTTCTACTTGTTAGTACCTTCTACTTGTTGTCCCTTACAACAGTGTCTGCACATCTCTGCACTGCTAAAGCCTTTATATTTATTCACTATACATATGTTTACATATATATACCCATATATATATTACACACTGTACATATGCTTACATATATACCTATATATATTACATGCTGTACATATGTTTACATATTTATCTGCACTTGTCTATTTGCACAATTGCTACTCTTTGCACTTCTGGTAGATTCCAAACTGAATTTCGCTGTGTACTTGTATTATGTAATGACAATAAAGTTCTATCTATCTATCTATCTATCTATCTATCTATCTATCTATCTATCTATCTATCTATCTATCTATCTATCTATCTATCTATCTATCTATCTAATCTCAAATCAGCATTGAAATGCCTTTGGGGCTTTTCAAGCAGACAGAAAAGCAGACAGGTAGGTCTATAAACTTCTCAAGAGATCCTATGAGATAAAAATAATTTACATTCCATTTTTTATAGGCCGATAATATTGTTGGGGCCATCATGTTTTTTTTTTGTTTTTTTTTTATTTCATCTGAAGCAATAGATTCAAACTATATGCTATAACCACTGGGGAACAAAGAGATAGTCCTGAATGAAATGTTGTTTTTTAATAGCATCTGGGTGAGGAAAATCAATACTACAATGCTAAGACCCCATGAAAGAGGGTTTACATATTTAATCTGATGTTTTCATTAAAAACAATGATATAAGTACAAGTAGTATACTATTGTGTCTGAGGGGAAAAACACAACTTTAAAAACGTCAAATATGATCTCAGAATTATTATTTTTGCAAGTTTGATTGAAGAATATTGCCTTATTTTGTTGCCTCTCTTGAGACATTCGTATCCTTTGAAAATGGTGACACGTATAATAACTTAAATTTAGGTTTATATTCCAATAAAAGGTTTTTTTTTGCATTCATGAAACATTACAAGTTCATTCCTATTTCTATTTAAAAAGATTTATGTTACAGAAGAATTTCCCAAAACATTAAAAATAGTAAAATTTCTGTAAACGTCTGTATTAATTAAATCAGTTGAGATCATCTTCACCCAATCCTAGTCAGTGTCTCAGTGGATCTGAAGCCTTTCCTTAGAATGCTGGGTTTGAGTTAGGAATACACTCAGGATGGGACACCAGTCACAGGACACCATGCACGCACACACACAAACACAAACACACACACACACACACACACACACACACACACACACACACACACACACACACACACACACACACACACACGTCTGGCAGACACATGACTGGAGAACCCTGAGGAAATAGGAGCATCAGAAGACTACATTTTTGTTTTACTTTAAGTATGCAAACGTATGCATAGTAGACAAAGACTTATTGAAAAAAAATAAACTTCTATACAAAAACATTAGAGCATCAGAGTTATGTCATTATAAATTCACTATAGAATGAATCTAAAGTCTATTCTGTTTTTATCCCTTCCATGGACACAGTATGAAATATCACGTGCGTTGAATCCAGTAGACTCAATTAGCGTTATGACGCGTTATAACACGGTAATGAACGCTGTTAGTGCCCCTAGCGTGTGACCGAGGTATTACACCTTCCTCTCACTTCTACACTGCTCTTTCTCATGTGCAGAGACCATTCCACAACCTGGGCTTCCCAAACCGGGCTGGACTTAGTGCCTAGCTGTACCTGGCGGATTACTTACACACTGATATCGTCTCTATACGGCGTAGAAAAACCGCACGCTTCGGAATGCCACGCTTCGGTAAAGGTGAGTGGGTTTTGTGGCTCGTTCACAGAGCGCGTGCACGCCCGGTAACACAGCAACGGGCGGTTAGGTAGCTTAGCAAAGCGAATCTGCGTCTGCTTTCTGCTTTAAAACAAACCTTTCACTCGCTAATCACCTTCTTTTTCACTCCCAGCTCTGCGTCTTTGCTTTACTTTAATAACCGTACAGAATTCCGGTATCCTTCCCCCCCCACCACCCTTGTTCACTCGAGCACCAGCTAGCCATCGTGTAATCATTCACAAAACATAATAAAGTCGGTGTTTATTATTTATAGCTATATAAATGGACGATTTCTAGCTTGCTATAAAAGATTGATTTACAATAAAGGAAAAAAAAACGACTTAAGAGCAAGTTTACAAACTGTCACTGACTTTTCAGACGTTATAGCTGCAGAAATAACGTTTATTAATATTTATAAAACATTAGAGTTACATATAAAAGACGTATATATAGATATATATTTATATAAGATATTAGCCGTGTTAGCTTCTCATGTCGCTAATAGGTGTTGTCACTGCTGGAGAAGGTTGACGTCGCCCTCTTGGTCTTTAGCTCAGAGCCTCAGGCACCAGGGACAGTTGTATGGTTCCATATTTCTGTCTTTTACCCCTCTATTTTATTTACACCCGTGTTGGTTAGTCCAGAGGTGTGTGCGCGCTTTTCTAACTCGGTTTCTGGAGGCCTTGAGGAGACCACGGAGTTTCCTGCTGCGACCAGCCATTGATTTAAAAGG
Source organism: Tachysurus fulvidraco (assembly GCF_022655615.1). Taxonomy (NCBI): domain Eukaryota; kingdom Metazoa; phylum Chordata; class Actinopteri; order Siluriformes; family Bagridae; genus Tachysurus; species Tachysurus fulvidraco. Next base: position 8,975,534 of record NC_062535.1, on the reverse strand, counting down.
CTACAGGTAGAACATGGAGTTGGCAGAAAAACACACACACACACACACACACACACACACACACACACACACACTAATACTCTCTCTCTCTCTCTCTCTCTCTCTCTCTCACACACACACACATTCTCTCTCTCTCTCTCTCTCTCTCTCTCTCTCTCTCTCTCTCTCTCTCTCTCTCTCACACACACACACACACACACACACACACACACACACACACACACACACACACAGACGTGAGGTGAAATCTTTAGACACAATGTTTTATATAATGACAATATTTTGAGATTTTTGTTGGTGAGAAAGCTGCCAAAAATGCCCCAAAGTCCCAAAGGAAAAAAAACAGTTTGTCTAGTTCTGAAGTGACTTCTTCTTTATCTAGTCTGTTCTTTATTTTACTATCTATCTTATTTTGAAAGCTTGCTGAGAAAAAAAGTACTTACTTAGATACAACAAATTTAATTCCTTTATCTTGTCTGAGAAACTGAAAGAGAATGGATTTTTATTCGTTTGTGAGAACCTTTAACCATTCGAAGAACCCATGAGGAACCCCTTTTTCTAACCATATGTTAACGTTGCTCCTGACACCAGTAGATTGTCTCTAGCAGGTGATTAACGATCGCTTAAATGGTAAAAAAATTACACGTAGGACTTGAATCACGAGTGGGGAATTGGGAAACGTGGGAACGGGGACAATATATTTTATGCACCACGTACATTCCACAGGGTCATAGGGAACCTGGAGAATATAAACCTAGAGCTTGTAAACCTATCACAGAGAACAATCACATACTTATTCACACACTAGGGGCAATTTAGAGATGCCAGTCAACCTACAGAGCATGTGTTTGGACTCCGGGAGGAACCCGGAGTAGCTGGAGGAAAACCCCAAAGTACAGGGAGAACATGCAAAGTCTGCACACACAAGGTGGAGGCAAGAATGAAACCCCAACCGTAGACGTCCGAGGCAAACATTTGAGCAAGATCATCTTCACCATGACACATTGATTTTACATATCATAATTAAATTTTTTGCCTCATTGTTGGATAAATGCTGATTAAAATGCTGTGATTGGAAAATGTTCATTGCAATGGCTTTCCATCAGGTTACATCACTACAACATTGTTTTTTTTTATTTATTTATTGTTTTATCAACGCACACCTCGTTGTGAGTTGCGAGTAATAATAGTATTAAAATTTTGAAAAACAAGGCACGTAGCACACCAGGGATGCGACCCGATTCCCATGGTACTCTCCACGTGTGTACAGCTAAGCAGCGATCGAGTCTCTCAGGACATGTTGACTGTGATGCCTTCTAGCAGTGGGTTTTTTTTTTTTTTGCTTCCAGACATGCTTGAGCGAATAAAGATGATTCTCTACACGTGGGATATTTTTCCTCCAGTCAATCTTGCATTTATCTCTTTTCTCTTTAACAACCACCTTGTGCATCGTAGCAGACAGCTTGTCACTTTTCCGCTCTGAAAAGGATCCGTATTGTCGAGAGAACGCAGAACACCGATGTTCTCTTTTGTGGTAAAACTCATCCTAGTATCGAAAAGAGAGGGAGAAAGAGAGAGCAGGAAAGATTAAACGCTTCTCTCTTCAGTAGAAGGTTTTCTCCCTGCCATTCAATGAATAATGCAACACCGTCAATTATGGAAGATTTTTTTTTCTTTCTGTGAGCTGTGAATCTGACAGCAGTAAAAGCATGTGATTATTAAGGCTGGGGTTCACATGGGATTTGAAAGCACCTCTTTCCCGCCTCCCACACGGAAACGTGTGTGTAGATCTCACCTGTTTTTCAGTGCTGTGCGCTGAACCATTCTAATCCCTTTCCTTTTAAGAAGTCCGAAAATTGTGCAGTCATAAGAAGTTCTCAGAGGAAACCGATTTACAATGCAATATATATATAAAACACTAGGCTAGCTTTTCCCACGTTTGCCCAGGTTTTCCCCTTAGTTATGATGTAATACATGGGACATTATTGCAAGTTGCAAGCATTTTTTTATCTTGAGACACGAAACACTGCTTAATACTCGCACTCACTCCAGCTCTCATGTTTTGGCTCGGTTTATTATTCCAAAATCTATATTGTTATCAGGCAGGAAACAGAGGAAGAAAAATAAAACATTATTTTGAACTATACCTTGTGTCTGTGTCTATGATGATAATAGAACAACAGAACAAAAGGACTTAAGTAAGGCTTCAGCGAGCATTAAGAATTACCCTCAGAGAAAACACTTGATAATAAGCACAAACATCTGGTGACAAATAAAACACAAAACTGTAACACAAAACATTTCAGTTTGGGATTCAGAAAGGAACCACCGTGCTTTACTCTCCTGCTCTAGCATTAGATTCTAGATTATATTTGCTTTGTGTATCGGGTGTCAGAAATTAATTGTAGTACTTACTAGAATTTTTCAGGCTCAAGGAAGGCTTAGGTTTATAAAGTGTGTTTAATGGAGTCTGAGATAATGGAGTCCATTCTCTCTCTCTCTCTCTCTCTCTCTCTCTCTCTCTCTCTCTCTCTCTCTCTCTCTCTGCCCCCCTTCTCTCTCTCTCTCTCTCTCTCTCTCTCTCTCTCTCTCTCTCTCTCTTTCTATCTCTTTCTCTAACTGTCTGTCTGTCTCTCTCTCTTTCTCTCTCTCTTTTTCTATCTCTTTTGCTCTTTCTCTAACTCTCTCTCTCGGTCACTCTCTCTTGCACTCTCTCTCTCTCTCTCTCTCTCTCTCTTTCTGTCTCTTTCTCTAACTCTCTCTCTGTCTGTTTCTCTCTCCCTCACTCTATTTCTCTCTCTCTTTTTCTATCTCTTTTGCTCTTTCTCTAACTCTCTCTCGCTCTCTCTCTCTCACTCTCTCTCTCTTCCTCTCTCTCTCTCTCTCTCTCTCTCTCTCTCTCTCTTTGTGTCTTTGTTTGTGAGTTCAGTCTTATGGGCATGCTGGAGCCAAGGATGGTGTAAGTTCATGTTGGAGGCGAGCCAGCACCTTTTCTATTATGTACTATTATAATTTGTCTCTTCTCTTTTTTCTTGCTACCAAAAGTTGACAAAATCCAGTGAAATTTCCTCGATCAGCACCGCAAAATCCAGACATAAAGGAAGTTCAATAACATGATCGTCAATTTATCGATTGATTGTCGTTTTTTAATTTTTTTATTTAATTTTAGCTGATAAGAAACCACTGAGATTAAACCCACAATTAGCAGTTTTAATGCAGCCAGATATGAAGGGATTTTTATTTCTCACACAAGACAGTTTCCCCTGATGGGAAGCTCTGAATACCAAGGCACAGCAAATCGATTGCCTCCTCCTCTGCCATTGTGCATTTCATCTTCCCAATCAGTTCTTTTGTGCTCTTTTTAATACGTGTGGTTTTAATACTCGTTTTGTCTGCTTGTTTACGGAGCTGTTTTGCATATGCTTGATGAGGTGTCACTAACGACCGTGACGAAGACGGTTTTCTCGTCTTCCTTCATGGTTGGCGAAGTTATTTGTGTTGGGTTTTTCTCACAGGCTCTCTGAGTCTTTCGTTCAGGAGCTGAATGTAAAATGACTTTCCCTGACAGCTGTATTGACTTAACGTCACCCAGGGCAGGGGTTAAATGTAAAGATAGTGAACAGGCAACAGACTAGACCTTGTATGTGTGTCTCAGTTGATGCTTTCAATCCCATATGGAGTTTTGGATTGTTTTCCTAAAAGGTGGGTCAGGTGATCATCGGAGGATGTTTATGCAGGAAATAAAGGAAGTGGAAGAACGGATATAAGAAAATAAATGTGGGATTTGGTGAAGCTTGGCAGGTTTCCAGCAACATCACAGTGACAGATTCCATCTGAAGGAAATGATTCGGTGACTCGAATAGAATGTTTTTATTGATTTTTTTCTTTCAATAAACTTCTCGTTCTTCTTCCTAGTACATAGTTATTAGCAGGTATCTACTAACATGTTTCAATACAATACAACTCAATTGTATTTGTGTAGTGCTTTTAATTAAGGGACATTGTTACAAAGCTGCTTTAAGGAAACATAGAAATTCAAGATAGAAATTTTAAAATATATAAATTCATCCACAACCCAGAGACGACGTAGTGAGGAAAAACTCTCTGAGACGATACGAGGAGGAAACCTTGAGCGACGTCAGAATGGAGAGGAAAACCATCCTCCTCTTTGTAACACCGGATAATTTTGAAAAAATTAGTTGTGTAAACAGGAAATTCATTGTAGTTTAACATGAGTCTATTTTGTTGGAGAATTGAATGCAAATTGGAATATCCTAAGCCATCGTTTGCAAAAACAGATTGTAGTCTTAAAGCCATCTGTCTTAGGGGTAAGGCTAAGGCTGTCCATGTGGGGTCATCTTTAGCAACAGCAAGCGTTTTCCAAATGATGAGTCTCCAACCAGAAGTAGAGTATCAGGATGGATCAGGCAGGTTTGTAAAGCAGAAGGGGACAGGATCACAGCTTCACTCGCAGTTTGTCTCTTGTGAGCATGTTGTCGCTTGTTAGTGCGCACTGCCTAGCGTTTGTTTTTGTTCTTATAAGAAACAGCAGCTACGATTTTGGTGCGTTTTCATGCAGCAAAAAATATCTGGTGACTTATTACGGGTGCGAGTCGGGAACCGTAAAAAGGACCACATTCAAAATCCTTAAAACTAATCATAAATTTGACAATTTTAAAGATTCAGCAGCTTTCAGTTAGATTTCATTTTTTTCATTATTATTTAAAAAGCTACCACAATATCACAATTTTATATTGTCATGTTGCATGTTGTCACTTTTTGTACCATTCATAAGTTCCATAAAAGTAAAAAATTCCCAGATGAAACGTAAACGTCTGTTGCTTTGTCTATGGGGGTTTTTACACCTGGTCACTTCATGCGTTTTCTGTGATCAGATAGCTATCCAATGGACGCATTTCAGATGAAACTGGACAGGTGTAAATGAATGGTTGTTCAAGCCACATACGTCAGCGCTATACTCCTCCCAAACGGAAGTACGTCACTCACAGGTGACTCACTGGTTGTGCATCGCGCCAGAAACAAATATATTTTCCCACCAGCGCTGGCTCTGATCTTTCACCCAGGCGTCTCGTCTGGACTTAAAATGCACTGCTGCTGCCAGCAAACAGTAAATGCTGTTTTTTTGTTGCAACCGCATACACCAAAGCGTGTTCATTTTCAATTACCCCGGAAATGAGGTAAGATATATTTGCATATTGGGCGGGAGTAGAAAGATCAGATCGATATCCGATTCGCCGAGATGCATTTATGTGGCCTAATGTAAACAGTTTTAACAAATCAGATAGCTATCGGATCAGAGAAAACACATGAAGTGACCAGGTGTAAAAAGTCCCTTTGATACATACGATTCCTGTAGCCGAATTTATTGTTTTACAATATTTTATTTTATATATTTATTAAGCATAAATATGTTTAAAAAATACTTATTAAATGTTCACCCTAAGACTTTTAATAAAGAAGGAACGGGTCAGCGGAGTATTACAGTATTATAGTTTCCTCTGAAAGTTAGCGTTACTTCCTTAAATCTTCAGACTGTAATTTCACAGCTCCCTCAGCACCTGTCTAACCTTATAAATCTCTGTTAGGGTCCATCACCATTTGTCAACGATAAGAGGATTATTTCTGACTGATGATGATGGCACCTGAACAGACAGCTCCATATTCGTTACAAGAAAAGTTAGTGCTCCTCGTGTGCCTCCCACACCCACTATCCCTCCCGCTTCCGCCGCAGGAGCAGCGGCATTTCAGTTTTACGAGTAGCTGTGTAGCTTGAGGGCTACGTATGATGGTTAGAAGTTGACGTGACTTTGACAGTCATGTTAATTTGAGGCTTCTCGTAGTTGCGTCTTCAGAATTTGTAGACTTTGACTTGAGCACTTAGATGAGGATTACAGAATTAGCTCATACACTGAGACATTCATGAAGTGCTGGAGGTTTGGTTTCATATAGAAATGTGGTTTGCTGAGGACCGCCTCTAACCGACTAGCGGTTTTTCAATCATGTGTGGGCTCTGAGGCTCCCTGTAATTGCACAAGTATTAGGTATGAATGACAGCTAACTGGCTTTCAGCTGTAGTATGATGGAGGAGATATATTTAAGCCGCTGATGCCTGTCTGTGCTTTGACAGGATTCATATCGCAAGAAATATTTGTAAGTGATCCACCGAGGAGCCAAAAAAAATATGTCAGTGGAAGTGGACCATAATATTATTGAATTTCTTACCGAAGGATGCAACTTACCTCCTTACGGGATAATAGTTGCTATGGCGGAAACTATTTACGCCCTCTAAGTATTTTGTAGGCATTTGTTTTGCTTAGTTTTAATTCAGATCTGTAATTTGCTAGTTAATGTAACCTGTCCAGATTGACAGTGTATAAGTAACTATGTAGCTTGTTAACTAGACAGCAAATGGGCAAACTCACTTTTGCCTTCTGAGGTAATATACAGATTGGCATTATTTTTTTTATTACCATGCATTCACATTTACGGCATTTAGCAGACACCTTTATCCAGAGTGACTTACAACTGAGCAATTGAGGGTTAAGGGCCTTGCTCAGGGGCCCAGCAGTGGCAGCTTGGTCCTGGGGTACGAACCCATGACCTTCCGATCAGTAGTCCAACACCTTAACCACTGAGCTACCACATCGGAGATGTTATGATGACATACAGTATATGTTGGTTTTTGCATTTTAAAAAAAACAAAAAAAAACAACACAACCTTTGACACTTTTTCATTGTAACTTTGAACAAATGTTTTAAACTCATGGTATCTTAAGTATGTAACCTAGTGAGCCAGCATTACATGTATTCAGTGTTAGAGATTTAAGCACTTGGATAAGGGCGTCTGCCAAATGCTGTAAATGTAAATGTGTCCAATTCTGTAGGGATTTCTCAGTGAGGAGTTCCTGACAGAGTAAGACAATCAGCTACTGTATTCAACCTAATTAGCTTTCCTTGCTCTGTCTGTTTGATCAGGTTATATTAATATTAATGTTCAGCAAAGTTTAGTATAAACATTTTGTTGATATCATGTGAGACTTTTCTGATATTTTTAGTATAAGAAGAGAATAAAAATTTACCTGGTGGACAAACAAGTTCAAGGCTTGGGGTGTGAAAGATGTGCATTTGCTAGTGGTAGTTGTTACTTTTGCCTTGTGCCAACCTTAATCTAGGTGAAATTCGGCTGGATTCTTGAAAAGCTCTGTCTTGTGAACCAATATAGAACACAATGGCACACAATGGCGGTTCTCTGGACTCATTTATGCTGTTAGCTTGGAGCCATCTCATCTCCAGGATTGAGTGCTCTCAGAAACAGTAATATGTTTTATAATTATTTTGGTATTTACATACAGTTGATACCATCATGATTGATGATAGGCTTATTGCATAACGGCATACAGCAGGCATACAGGTGTTCCTATTAAAGTGGACGTGAGAGTATTGCCTTTAATTGTAGTGGTTTTTGGTGGGCTTTCATGGTCTGGTGCAATTAATCATCATGCTGAGAAAGTCAGACAAGGCAGAAAATCACTTTCCAGGCTTCGGTAATATATAATGTGACCAAGTTTTCCTCAGGGCAAAAATTTAACGTGACACCGTCTGTGTGCTCCCATCCGTCAAAACAAATGCGCTATAACTGCCTCAAGATTGTCCTCTGATCCCTCACAGTGTCACATCTCTTACAAAGACAAATTCTCTCTTTTTTTTGATTTGCTGTCCTTCAGTCCTGAGCATAACATGCGTTCAAAGTAAAAGCATAAAGTTTCAATCAAAATGCCAATCCGTTTCTCTCCTGAAAGGTCAGTCTTACGAAACGGCCTGCCGATCCAAAGGCGAATGACTTTTTCTTGGTTTTCTTTTTCTGTTTATCACTTTGGAATGTTCTTTCAAGAAAGGTCTAGGAAGAAACAAGGCATAAAGTTTGTCAAGAGTATACCATGTAAATGCATCTGTTTTGTATCGGGTCACTCAGACCCGCATTAACAAAACTCCACTGTGATTAATAGAGTGTGCTTGAGCACAGAAGGGAGATTTGATACGGCTGTTTGGGTGCCGGTATGAGAGGCACTCAGCTCCATCATTGGACACTTAATCCTGGCATGTACCCTGGAGGTCACTGCGAAAAAAGGACTCTTCACTGTCAAGGCAGTTGTGCTGGGCCAAGCAAGACAAGGGTGCCGTGTTGAAGAAGCTCAGGGGGTCAAGTGTTTTGGTCTGGAGCACAACGCCACTTTGGACCATTAACTACAGTTAGAAAGCAGCTAAACATTCTTGAATTGTGAACAAGGGGAAGCTTTTATTATGTTAGTGTTCAGTCTCAACTCAAATGTAATCTTAATTCTGTGGTCCAGGAACCATTTTGTGTGGATTTGGATATTGTTCTACTAGAAGACCTAGACTGTAGGTTTTATGGTAATTTACTAAGCAGCTCTGCGTATCTGTTTATTTTCTGTAGCTCTTATCATACACAGGGTTGCAACCTACAGCATACTGTATGTCTAATGACAAAGGGATCTGGAAGAAACCACCAAAGCATGAAGCCACAAACTCAGGGAACAGTTGGGAATGAAGCCCTGGAGGTGTGAGGAATATGTGTTAATCACTAAGCCTTTGAGTCACCATACTGTGTCACATTTTTACAGTAACCCAGTGCATTTGTTCTAGACAGGATACAGAGCTGAAGGGTCTTGCTCAACCAACCAATCAAGGCAGTTTGGTGCTGCTGGGATTTTAACACACAACCTTCTTATCTCTGACTTTACTCACTGAGCCACCACAACTGGCTTCTTCAATTTATAGTTCAGTTCAGTTGTTGGAATTGAATGAATGTTGCTGAAATGTACTTGTGGTTTCTCAGTGATTAAGGCGTGTAAACGACAGTACAGGAGGTTTTGTCTTCAAATCCCAACACCACCAACTACAATAGTTGTGTAGCACAGCATCAGCCAAAAGAGCGAATGCATTGTGTTATATGCAACATTAAGATATCGCAATGCAGTAAATGTGTTTTAATCTACTCTGGTGGTTTAGCAGTAGTATCCCATGCTCTCACCATGCAGTCAGGAAGGGAAACAACCCAGTTAGTAAGGGGTTAACTCTCAATACTGGCCTCAAGCCCAGATAAAATGGGAGGGTAGTGTCAGGAATGGCATCTGGCATAAAACCTGTACAAAATCAAATATATATGTCGGATCCTCTGTGGTGACCCCAAACATGAGAGCCATCGTCGAAGGACAAGAACAACAGCTGTAACTACAGTATGTCTTAGATTTGTTTATCCAAGTTGCCAGTGAATCAGTGAATTAGTTCAAAATTAACAGCATCGCAACCCTTGATATCATAACAAGGTTCCCATCGCCTTAGGAGAAAAAAAAACCCTCCACATCATTGCAGATTCTCCACCACACTTAACTGGATTAGGTTATAAATATTTATTAAAAAAAAAAAAAAGAAACACTATTTTTGCCATGTCTTACCATAGAACCTAATTTCTGCCAAAAATCCAGTAGAGTCTCTTGAGCTCCATGCACTTGTGTTTGTGTGCACACCTTGTAAATAAATGGTCTTATAAAGGTGGAAAGACTCTCGAAAGACTCGATTGCAGAAAAAAGCTTCCGTCATCGGGCAAATATCCTTATTTTATTCCTCTAACTATCCAAATAGACTTTCATTCCAGCTCCCAAGTGTATTCAGTTGGCCTAGCACATATAAATTACATTAAAAAGTAACCATTAGTTGTTTTTAAATGGACACAAAATATGAACCATAAGAATGATGTTTTGTTAGGAGTGGATGAAAATGATTTATTTGCGTGAGCACATGTTTGGTGTGCAGTGGGAATAGAGTCGAGTTTATTCCACAGCAGGCCACCATACACACAGACACACAAACACATGCACGCAGTAACTCAACTGCAGGGTCAAACTGCAATGCTAGTTACATTAGCACTTTACCGGTAGGTTACCGGTTCCATAAAAATTATGGCGTCTAAATTATATTCATTACTCTTAAGTACTATTGCATCCAGCAAAACCACACTTTAATGTTTCATCACAATTAATAAACATATAAAGGATAAATAAACATAGAGCGTATTGATCCTGCGTTAGCGACGGTGTAGGTAGCTAAGTGTGACGAGTCTAGTGGACCTGTATAGTCTGGTTACTGTTGGTTCTGTGAGCAGCTGTGTTGATCTGACCTCACTTTCTGGACTCTGAGATGAGATCTCTGAGGACTTTCTGACTTTCTGAGTGAGAGATTATAAGTTCTAAGTTGTAATCGAAAGCAGTCATTTTTCAATTATTCAGGTGAGTGACTGCAGGACTAGTCACTCCTTAGTACTTCTGCTCATCTCTACTCATTCGATGCCATGCCTTCTTTCTGATTCGCACATTTTACTCATTACAACACATCAAGCATAGTTTCTTCAATATAGTTAAATAGGAACGCGTGTAATGTGGGAAGGGCGAAAAATGAATTGCTTACAGATTACAGCTAGCGTTCCAATACTGACTTCTTGCTGCTACAACAAGACATTATGAAGAGAGAAAGTTTGTATATAACATTCACCAGTGTATATATGCATCAGATCATACGATATACAGAAGAAGCAGCGTAAACATGTCATCAAAATATCTGCATGATATTGCATACGTCTGTCCATGCCTTCTTCTTTTTTTGCAGAAACATTAGGAGGTAGTATCACCAATCAGCGTAAATTAGTCAGCAGGTTAAAACGACGGTATATTACACGCAACCTACTACTATTTTTAGTTTTCTTGGAAAACATTTTGACTCAAAGAATGTCACTAATAGAATGCCAACACTTAACTATAAAAGTCAAACACAGCCCCTGATCTCATCTTTTAAGCTGCTCTGCAATCGTAAACCTCCTGCTGCAGTTTAATTAACCGAAGCAAGCCTGCGAATCACACACACTGCGGCGGCGCTTCGATTTATACAGTCAGGCTTTTTTCATTACTGAGTAAACTCACCACATTCAGACTCCTTTTTCATTTTGTTCCCATTTGAATATTCGGACTTTGAGGACTCTGTATTTAATCTCCTGTGGCCTTAGCTGTTCTTAATGAGCTGTGTTATATATTTGCATAATCCCTTCAAGTGTTGGAATGGACGGATGAATGTGAAACATCTGGATTCAGTACTTCAAATCCTGTCCTGAGGGATTCAGCAGGAATTTCTGTTTCAAGTTTTAACTCCAGAAACTTTTTTTTTTTTTTTTGGTAACATGGCATAGGTCACTATAATCCAAAACCAAATACAATTCTATATAAATGGGTTATGGATTATTGCTCCACTTCACACTTTTATTTTAAGAGTGAAACATGATATATATATCTCATATATCTAACTTTTTTTGATTTTCTAGATTTTTCTATGACTTTTCTTGGTTCACTCATTTGAAACAATTCTAACAATTTTCACTTTTAAATTTGTTATAATATTTTATTCTAGTTATTATTTGTTTCATTATATTTTTATAATTTTATTATTATATTTTATATTATTTTATTTATGTTCGATATTTTCTTCTTTCCATCACTCTTGTTATTTATTTCATTTTTGATTAATTATTCATTTTCATTATTTTATTATTTATATATTTTATTTTATTTTGTGTATTTTATATTTTCCCTTTATTTCTTTTAATTAAAAATTTTTTTAAATACATTTTTGCTTTATTACATTTTTATAGTGCATTATTTATTCTTTTTTACACTTTTTTACTGGAGGTTTACATCCCGCTTTCTCAAGCTGACAATATTATATCCACAGCTGTATTTCATTTATTTTTTTATTTTATTTTTTTTAAATTTATTTATTTATTTATTTATTTATTTATTTATTTATTTATTTATTTATTTTCCCCTCAGCTTGGTGGCAAGTTGTCGATCTGCTCCAGATACCTTCTGCTGTATTTACATTTCTGGCTCGGTGGCTCTGTAAAAGAGAGACTATCTAAGAGATTATATAAACAGAGATACTATCACCATGGACAGGACAAAGAAAGCTTATCAAATTTGTGTTGTCTCTGTGCGTGAAGCCTGTGCGTAGCGTTCCCTTAACAGTAGCAGGGCTTGTTGTATAGGACGCTGTAGTGGATGGTGTGTGGAGGAGAGATTACTTGTTCCACTCCACCTCCTGCCTCGGCAGGTCTCTCTGACAGATGCTATCGATTCCCATCGCACTAATCTCAGCTGCTGTACAGGCTGCAGGTACCACTAACACATAGCTCGAAGGCAGTGATTATATTCTTGAGCTCAGGCTCAGAAAGAAACTGGAAAGTGCATGATTTAAACACTTGATAAGAGAGAAGAGAAGCGGTATTTCGATTCCTCTGTATGTCTGCACAATGTGGCAGTGACGATAAAATAAATCCTTGAACGTTTATGATTTCGCACTTAATACACTTTGAGGAGATTAGGGCTGAGGATAAATCTAAAAAATATTTCTATATTAGTTATTGGGAAAATAATCACGATAACGTGTCGCATCACCCCGCTGTCACGCTGTTTACCGCATGGTTGGCATGGTAACCTGTCTCTCACCGATCACATGGGGTTCTTTATTTTTCTCTCTATAGCTGGAACCAAACCTAATAATGAGTGAGATTTTGGCATTTAGCCGGTGTTAGCTGTCATATGTCTAGGGATTAGGCTTGTGCGATATAACGAGGTTATCGTTCATACGTCGTATCATATTTCCATGAATTGCGGTGAAGATTCTAGCTGATTATTTTAAATGACTAGATCTGCAAGTTGTAGGATCTCTGCAAGAAACGTTGTATGAAGTGAGTCATCGGGCAAATATTCAACAAAGACCTAGCAGTTTTCCCCCAATAAAATGAGACGTGAGTCATTCGACTTGTGAATCTGTAACGGTTTACTCGGGGGGAGGGGGGGATATTTGAAATCTCCCATATTATCTCCTTTCTTCCTGGAAGCCACGACCCCTTTGGACGATGTTTGTTGACGTAAAATAAAATCTATCAGTGTATATTCAGTTCAGCTGGCATGAGACATCATATATGTAACATTAATGAATTTATTTATTAGAAAGGTTGCAGAATTTTTTTTAAAGGGTCAAAAGGGGCTTTCCAGTGAATTTCAGATCAACACTGTGAGCAGTATAAACAATAAAAGTATCAGCTGTGTGAACATTAGACACACTGTTTGTCAAAGGGTTATAAAATGTAATTTTTTTTTTTTAACTGTTTAATGCTTTAATGCTTTCCCAGAATGCAGTCTGGTGTGAATTTAGGTCCAGCGCTGTTGTACGTGAGTGAGATAAACGTCTATGTGAAAGCGAACTATTTTTTACACAGGTTCTTGAGCTATGATGTTTTGATCAGCTTTGATGTTTTACGGCTTTAGATCTTTATCGTTTTACTGCCGTGGACATTGTCTTGATTTTACATTTATAAGGTCATGTATTTTAGACAACTGCCTTCCAGTGAGTTTCAAGTGAAGACGATTTCCGGTCACCTTCATGTAGTGCTGCTTTATAATGGCTTGCATGATTACTCTCTCTCTCTCTCTCTCTCTCTCTCTCTCTCTCTCTCTCTCTCTCTCTCTCTCTCTCTCTCTCTCACACACACACACACACACACACACACACACACACACACACTCTCTCTCCCTCCACACACTCTCTTTTTTTTTCTTTTATTTCCTGCTATATCTCCAAGTCTTGATATGTCCCACAAATTTATAAGCAAGGAAATTCACAAGCCAATTCTTTCTCTGAATCAAAAACAGTCTCTCTCTCTCTCTCTCTCTCTCTCTCTCTCTCTCTCTCTCTCTCTCTCTCTCTCTCTCTCTCTCTCCAAGAATGCAGCTGTTTTCTGCGGGATTCAAATTTGTCTACAGACTCAGACTGTGTAGGACAGAGGTGATGTGTCCTGTGTGTGTATGTGTGTGTGTGTGTGTGTTCACTATGTCTGTGTTTGTGTGTTTGTTTAGTAGACAGCACTCTCTCTCTCTCTCTCTCTCTCTCTCTCTCTCTCTCTCTCTCTCTCTCTCTGACTACACACACACACACACACACACACACACACACACACACACACACACACACACACACACACACATGCTTTTGGGCAAGGCTCAGCTTGTCAGTTCCTGCCTGAACCCTTAATATTCAGCTGTACATCTACACACTGAAGCTGAATGAAGCTAGTAGCATGTCCCGGGCCTTGCACTCTCTATTTCTGTCGTCTCTTTATAAACAGACTCGTTAAAGTCCTTTATAATCACAGCCGAGCATCTTGAAAAACACCACAGGGCCCTCTCTAAGTCTAATCTCTCCCAGCTCCCTTAAATTGGGTCTTTTGTGGATTTCCATTGGAAACTAGTATGATCATAATGATCATAAAATACAGAAAAAAGTGTTTTTTTTTATTCTCTACCCGATCCTACACACTTGAATACACGCACAGACCCACACACAATAATCGGGCACCTGTGCACAGAGTTGTGACTCTCACAATTCAGAGGTAATAATGAAAATCATAACTACTTCTTTTCATGTCGAGCCTGCTTCAGCGAATCAGTGAAAAAAATGATTGCATAGTTCTAAAGAAAATTCACAGGGTCTTAACAAATGAGTGACAGTCACGTACTTCACTCTTGAATACGGTCTGATTAGGATGGATCCAGGCTTAACGTTGAAACCATTTTTTATGAGAATCGATGAAAAGTGTGTTCTTCCTCTTCTTTGATCTTATTTTGAGACCTGATTGAGCTCATCTTCTGAAACTTGCATTGTGCTGTGTGTGTGTGTGTGTGTGTGTGTGTGTGTGTGTGTGTGTGTGTGTGTGTGTGTGTGTGTGTGTGTGTGTGTGTGTGACCTGACTTTTATCTCCATGAAACCTCAGAATATCACTCAGTAACTGTCAGTCTCCACATATAGTGTCTGTCTGGCGACGGTGTGACATGGTGTGAGGCTGATAAGTTGTCGAGTGATGACAGGAGTGCTATTTGTCCCATTGTGAAAGTGGAGGCTCTCTGTCACAATGTGACCAAAATGTGCTCAAGTAAATCTACATATAAATGTACTTAATACTTGTAAAACGGTAACTTTTACAAATACACAACTTCACAACACTTTGCCTTAAAAACATTCTTTACTCTCTGTAGGTTTGCTAAGTAATTAATCACAAGTACAATATGGTGTAAATATCCAGTTTTTACCATTATCTAAAATTTGACTTGTGGCATTACGTCTGTAATTTAGCTAAAAGAATTGATGCTAGTGTTACTTGACATTAGCGAAAAAAACAGACTAATATAGGATGCTTTTCTCCATCAGCTCCCAAGCTCCTTAGGTGATGAATCAGTATATGAAGTAAATGAGCTGAGACTCTGGTAATGTCACAACCGGGAGAAGGAAGACAGACCCAGATACAGGATAGCTTCAAATAAATAGGGTTTAATAACATAAATACAAAGAACAGGTACAAAACTAAACAGGACAAAGGACGTGGGTACACTGATGGTACACTGATGAATATACTGACTTTACACTGACGAATACACTGACGATGATTCCACGCTGCTATTGGCAACGCGGCGCGGTTAAATAGACATAATAACAATAGGGAACAGGTGTGTAGAGACGGGGAGGAGTAAACAAAGGCGGGGCAGACACGTGACACGGAACATACACAAACGCACATGGCTAAAAGTTCGGGCTGAGTCCTGACAGGTAAGGACACAGGCTCATTACACATTGGGACATCAGTGACATCAATTTTTAACAACATTCAAATTTCCTCATCAGTCACTGTAAAACCCCCCAAAAAGACTTAAGAGACTTCATATTTTAAATAAGGTTTTTTGTTTTTCCACCATACACATCAATCTAGTGCAGGGGTGCCAAACTCCAAATTTGGCCCACAGTGTAATTATATTTGGCCCACGAGATCATATCAAATGTGCATTACAGCTGACTAGCCGCATTCTCCGCTAATACTACAAATCCCAGAATGCCTTGCCACTGTATTGACGCGTAGTCATGAACAGCAAGCGCCCCTAATTCTCTGTTGCCAGTCGTTAACAACCATGTCACATCGTGCAAGTTAATTCACCCTCCACAAAAATGGCCGAATGAAAGATGGACAATGGGAGCTTTGAAGACAGGTGGGAGGCAGATTATCTGTTTACGAATATAAAGGACAGACCTTTTTGTTTTGTGTGCTAACAGAGCTAACGTGTCTGTAACGAAAGAATATAACATAAGAAGACACTATGAAACGAAACATTATGAGAAGTATAAGGACCTGGACGTAAAGCAGAAGCTCCAGAAGGCAGAGGAGATGGAAAAAAAGTCTGGCTTCCCGGCAGACTATGTTCATGAAAGTAAAATCAAAAATTGAAGCTGCTGTAAAGGTTGTAAAGCTTTATTGTGGCAGCAGAGATCACAAAATCTGAGGGAGAGTTTGTCAAAAAGTGTATAGTCAAAGTTTGCGAAATGAACACCACTTATGTGTCTTTTATTTCAAATTTAATTTCTTATGTGTTTGTAATATCAAGCTCTGGTTGTTCCAAATCTTGTATTTAAGCAAAACTAAAGTTTGTTTCCATATGAAAAAGGTTGAACATTACATATCAGTTGCAGTTCATTTTTCAATAAATATTCAGTTTGGCCTGTGACTTTATCTCAGTTTTATATTTTGGCCCACTGTGAATTTGAGTTTGACACCCCTGCTCTAGTGAATTATCCATATTCACGTGAACACAGATAGCTGGAGCACTGCTACATTGTGCAGCACGAGAAGCAAATGATGAAACCACACAATGTTTGGATGCTAAACCGAGAACATTCAATTGGTGTAAAGTGTACAGTTGTTGGAGAGATGAAGGAAGAAGAGGCTTCCCTTTCTTAAATAATCCTAAGATACATCAGTAAGAAACTGATATAAGATGTTCATAAGTTTCCTGTTGGAATTGTCTTAAAGGACTACATAAGATATAAGATATATAAGTTATCCAGTAGGACGACTTCTACAGGATTTATTAATAGGATCCATTTGGGCTCATGTTCAGGTTTACATGGGAATCCGTTGTGAATCCTAAAGGTGTATTTTTCCACAATATTTTCTCTTTCTTAATGAAGTAGTACTTCTTTGACTGTATCTTGCAATTTGATCTTGAAGAAATAAACAGTTTAAAACTTTGTGCTAAATGAATTATTTATGATGAATAACTTTTCAAGACATTATTTCCAATTAAATTTGAAGTACCAAGATTCTAAAAAACAGATCCTGTAGGAGAAACTGACATTTCAGTATATTTTTTAAGATTTAAAGATCTTTTACAGGTCGAAATAAAAATGTATGGTGTAAAAATTAAAAAAAAAAAAAAACGTTTAAAAAAAAGTTTGGAAACATGATTAAATAAGACAAGTGTTGAATTTTAATCTACTCAAAGTATAAAAATTTGATTTAAATACTGGAGCAAAGTACAAACATTCAAGTATTTTACATCATTCGGTAGCCCTGTTATTTCTGTGAATTTCTTTCTCTTTCCTCTTTAGAGCTCTTGTAATTTAGAGAATTAAATGGGCAGCTGTTACACGAATGAATAATTGGACTGACTCTCAATGTCTAAATCGCTGGATGAAATTAGCTGGATTTGGTACGGTGTGTATGTCACAGATCTCCAAGCTCTCAACAAATTGGACAAAAGTCCTAGATCGTCCATTCGACTTTCTTCTTTCACACTCAATACAAACGACTTCAGTATCGGATTTCATTTGCATGTAAAGTTGTACTGCATTAGGTAGGTAGTCAGTTCATAGTTGGAAGTTTTCATCGTCTTCTACTTAAAGGCAGAATGAACAATCTAGAAAGTTTAATTGTTTAATACAACTGTTGGATAATTCCATTAACTACTCTTCTACAATTTCAGAATAACACAGTAGTGTCTTTATTCCAGAGTTCTTGAGTTCTTAGCGTATATTGTGGCATTTATGATATTTAGCTATGTATTACTGGATGTGTAAATATACATTGTTCTGATTGGCCAAACTCGTTTACACATAGATCGGCTTAACATTTCAAATATAATTAAAACGTAAGCTACGTAAGCAAGTCTTGTACACATTTTTTAATTTTTACTGTCGTTTCAGATTGATGTTTGATGGCTGGGAGCCTCCAGGCTCGCATCCAAGATTGACACCCGACAGCACGCACTCTACACCAATCTGCTGAGTGAGTGTCACCTGCTGCCAGATAAAAACGCCTACAAGCTCACGCTACAGCTGCCCACCGCCAAGCTGAGCAACGTACAGAACGCCCTCAGTCAACCGCTGGGGCAGGAACGTGTCACCATGGACAGTGAGTCCACCTATTCCGGCTACTCGTACCACTCCGGCCGGTCGAGAGGATCTCACAGACATGGGTAAGAATTAAAATGAATTTAACGCACAAACAACTTTATACTTACAATCTCATCCTGAGATTATCTGGAAAAAAAAATCTTCCATGAGATTTCTTTATAAATCTAGAAGATTCACCCTTCTTTTAAAAATTGTTTTCTTTTTGTTTCTGCGATATTTTAGGTTGTGTCATTAAATGTATGTTTTCAATTTGAAAAATACCCGATTTTGATCAAAAATATAAATATATATCAAAATGTATGAGCTTGTTATGCCAACACATATTTGATACATTCAACAGATTTGATAAAGAAATGTTAAAATAATTCAGATTATTCTTTCCTAAATGTTGTTCTTCATATTGTAATGAGGAGTCCTAAGGCTGAGGATCCGTTTGCAGCTGTTTTAATGAACTCACACTCGAAATCAGACAGGCAGGGTCAGGGCAGGCAAACACGATATCAGAGAGCAGACAGAAATCGGTAACGGCAAAACAGGCAGAAGGTCGGGGCAGGCAGCAAACAATCAGTAAAACCAGTACACAGAAACAGAGTCGAAACCAGACTAGGAATTACACAGAAACGCTCAGAATGATTGCCGAAACAAATCGAGACTTCGCACCGGCGTAGAGTTCATGTTCAGCTTAAGTAGGAAGTGGTTGTTGAGGAACAGGTGGCGGTGTAATCAGTGTCGGCGATGGATTCTGGGGAGTGTAGTCCGGAAGAGCTTTAATATTCTGGAGATGCTTCTCTGTGCTGGTGTTCAGGAGGTGCGTGCGGTGCGCTGACTGTGACACATATCTGTTGTATATACAACCATCTTCATGACTGCCTAGCTGAGAACTCTTACAACCCCAGTTCCAAAACCAAGTAAAAAAAAAAAAAGCAAAGCAAAACAAAAAGTATTAACATGTGACTCGTATCCGTATTCCGAAATCCAGTAATAAAAACGAGGTATTTCGTGTCGTACTTAATCAACTTCACTGCTTGTTGAAGCCATGCTTATTCTGAAATAATTCTGTGGTAATTTAGGACCGATGTGAGGTTGAACATATATCACAATAAGGTGATGAGGTGAAACAGTCGTCTTAGAGAATATAAGGAGAATCTAAGATCGGCCTGGAACTTCAGCTGCAAGCATGAGCCGAGACTCGCCAATTTGCCAAACAGATTTGTCAGTGAATCATCCCACATTTTGAAAACAACGGTTTCACCCTAAGCAGAAGCCACACATCAACATCAACGTTGTTCAGAAGTTCTGCTGACTTCCCTAGACCTAATCTCATCTGACATGGAGAGTAGCATAGTGTAAACAGTTTTTTTTTGGTCTAATGAATCATGTCACGTTGTTTTTGGACAAAACAGCTATTATGTATTTCAGGTCAAACAGAAAAAGAACCATTCAAGCTATTGCCAGTATGAGGTCCAAAAGCCATCGTCTGTGCTGGTACGGGGGTCAGTCGGTACTCATGGCATGGGAAACTGACACGTCTGTAGGGGCTTCATTAATGCAGAACGTTAAGTACCATTTTGGAGCAACATATGCTGCTGTGAGAGTGTGTGTGTGCCCTGTGATGGGTTGGCACGTCCAGGGTGTATCCTGCCTTGATGCCCGATGACGCTTGAGATAGGCACAGGCTCCCCGTGACCCGAGTAGTTCGGATAAGCGGTAGAAAATGAATGAATGAATGAATATGCTGCGTCCAGATGCCTTTGTTTTCAGGGACATTCTTGTAGTTTCCAGAACGACAACGACAAACCACAATCTGTGGGCATTACAGGTGCTAGATTTGGCCTGTCTGCAGTCTTGACCTGTCTCCGATTGAGAAGGATTGAGACATTATGAAATTAAAATAATGAACTAAAGGCCTCATAGAATTGTACAGCTGAATACCTGTATAATGGAACAACAAGATATTCTGTCTTCTGCGCCGTCAGTGTCCAATAAGAGTTATTAAAAGAAACGACGTTACACAATACTCGACTGTCTCAGCTTTGGAGTGTTACAGACACTGCATTTGAAATGATATTGAAATGCAAGGGTGTCAATTTGGGTAGGGACGGTAGGGACATGTCCATAACGATATACCAGGAACACTCAATTGTCCCTAGCAATACTTCAACCGAGCCTATGTATATTTATACATAACCACTGACGTCCGTCTGTGTCTCGCGATTTTTTTCACTTATTTCATTTAACATTTATCCAGGAATCATTAAATAAGATGAAAAATATTTTAAAACGCATTCTGTAAAAAATAGCGCAACACAAACGGTTAACAGATTTACCCCCTACAATGGATCCTGCCTCTGTAACTCTCTAAAATGATTGGCCTTTGCCTTTTTGAGTCCTGCCTCTCTAACTCACATCGCTGTTTGATTGGCTTTGTCTTTCTCGCTAATGTGTTGAGGTCGGCTGCAGCTATATTCCGTTGTAAGAAGCAATATGCAACGTGATTATGCAGGTTACCGGTATGTGAGGTAGAAAGTATTCTTATAACAACAGTTTTAAGCACAAAATATAGGGAATGTTGTGTCACACATCGATTCAGGGGCAAATTGGCTTGTTCAAATAGCAAGTTACAGTACAGTACACACTGAGCTCTCAGTTTTTATGACGGGGCTAATTACCAATTATATTGTATATATAAATATATATTGTTGTTTAATTCACAAAATTAAGTAATTAATACCTTGTGTTCTGTGATGTAATGTGTTATTGTTTTCCTGGAGCAGATCTGGAGGAAATCTGCTTGTTCAGTTTTTTTTACTTGCCCTGCTAGAATTCTTACTGGCATCATAAAAAAGTAAAAAATAAAATAGACCTATTGTATATCTGTTGCTTTTGACCTGTGTAACCTTAATAAATAAAGTTATGGCACAAAAAGAAAATACTATTTTAATTATTGTTCAAGTTTGTGACAATGCGGCTCTGCAGACCGATTTTATTTATGTCCCCACCAATGTCAAAATCAAACTTGTTGAAATGTATATTGAAAAAGAAATTCAATAGAATTTGCAAATCATAAATCAGTCCTTTTTGTTTCTCTTAGAATTTTTCACATTGGCTTTGTACGTTGTGCAAAATGTACAGTTTTTTGAGAAATGAAGATGACACAAAACTTTTAATACTAGCACTATAAAGCCTTGACTCTTGTTCTATGAATATTTCTTTCTTTCTTCCTGATGTTCGGTGGGTTAGTTTTCTTTGTGCTATTTTTCTGTCAGTGGTTAAATTGCTCTGACTGACAGGTTCAGGAAGCCAGTACTATACAGGTGCAGAAGCAACTTGGATACAAATCTTTTTTCCTTTGTATCACTCCTTTCTCTCTCTCTCTCTCTCTCTCTCTCTCTCTCTCTCTCTCTCTCTCTCTCACACACACACACACACACACACACACATTCATACTCTCTCCCTCTCTCTCTCTCTCTCTCTCTCTCTCTCTCTCTCTCTCTCTCTCTCACATACACGCACTCACACACATACACTCACACACACACTCATACTCTCTCTCGCTCTCTGACACACACAGACTCACACACACACACACACACACACACACACACACACACACACACACACACACTCATACTCTCTCTCTCTCGCTCTCTCACACACACAGACACACACACACACTCATACTCTCTCTCTCGCTCTCTCACACCCACAGACTCACACACACACACACACACACACACACACACACACACACACACACACACACACACACACACACATTCAAACACTCATACTTGCTCTCTCATTCTCGCTCGCGTTCTCTCTCGCACTCTCTCTCTCTCTCTCTCACTCGCTCTCTCGCTCTCTCTCTCGCTTGCTCTTTTGGTTTTAGAGGTTCAGGAAGATGGATATTTTCCTCTCTTTTTTTCCTCGTCTCCTTCCCCTAGCTCACCTTTCACATTTCCACAGAGATTTTTCATTTTCTCTAGTGAAGGACAAATCCTGAATTTTATTAGTGCAGCCACCAGGCAGGTAAACGCTGCAGTCCCAGGGTTTAGATGGAAGGGAAATGACAGGGCTAAAAACTGGTAGCTAATGAAGTTATTTAGCTGGGTATTTAAGTACATTAATGCAGACTGAAAGCAATCCTAACAGGATACTTTTTTTATTTTGTGTACTGAGCAATTCAAACAAAATAATTCACTAGACTGCATAAAAGAACAAAGGTTCTTTAGTCACAGGTCTGTCGTTAAAGGATCTTCGTCATACAATGTGTCATGGGGAAACACAGTCTTACAGTCTGTTATAGATCGTAATAACATTTAAGAAATATACATAAGAAGCTCCAGAGCAGTAGGAAATATCAAGTCTCAGAATTCATACGTGCAGGAATAGCAGCGTACATGAATTCACAGGGATTTGAAGTCGAACTTTTTCCCCAGGCCTGCTGTGAGTATAAAAAGCTCCTGTGGGACTCGCTACAGCGAATGCTACTTACAAGCACAAACACACAATCACTTCAGGGCACTTCTCAAAGCTAAAGTTATGAGGTACAGTTATTAAATCAGCTTATAAATCAGCGTGTGTTTAAAACCCGTTCTCCTGGTTTCACCAGGGTGAACAACCCCAAGCAGTTTGGTGACAGTAATTTATTACCTGACCGTAGTCATAAATGTTTGTTTTTGTGTGTCATGTGTCAAACATAGGCATTTTGTGACGCTGGTTCAAACAGTGTGAGACTTTTTATCTTTCGAGACGATGTGGAAATATTTGGAATTACAGATACCGTAGCACCGTTGTCCGTTTAATTCTTTTCTTATTGGTCAGAAGGTGTGCATTAGTTGCATTAAAGTAGCATGAACTTTAACATGAATGCGCTTTTTTAATATGTTATTGTTTCAGTAATAACAGCTCAAACACAAGGACCGGTATGGAGGACGCTCCACATAATCGAAGACTAATAATAAACGGATTTAGAAAAGAGTCTTTGGGTAGCAGAGTAAATATAATCACTGACGTGGTGAAGTTAGAAGCGTCTCGGTTCTGTGCACTCTGTCTTTTATGTCGCTTTTTTTGTGTTGAGTTTATTGCATTCAGTATTTTTTTTATTGCTAAGTATGATTATTTTTATTATAACAAGAAATTACTCAACAAATTCTGAATGAATGAACCCATAAAAGGTTATGAGGCTGTGCAGAACTTTTTTTATTGCTTCCATGTATTCCATATATGTTCCATATAAGCACCGTGATAGAACCCTATAAGGTTCTTTGTAGAACCTTTTCTTCTAAGAGTATAGATACTTTTTTTTATACCACTTCATGTCTTTTGTCCTATACTAATTGGGTTCCGAGTCCCACTAGCTAGTTTTATGTGAAAAAAAATCCCGCTTTCTGATTTGCCTAATCCTAATTATACGCTTTCCAGTCTGAATTAAATATCCCAGTGTCAAAAGCGCTAATCCTTCAGGGGCAAAGGGGAGCTTAAAAGTTACAAAAACCCGTCTCGCTGGATTAGGCGGTGTGTCCTCCAGGTTCTTGTGGACAGGATGTCTCCGTTGTAATGGGGAAATACTTTCCAGAGCACCGGTGTGTAAACATTACGTCTCTGCATGCCTTCTCTTCTATCTGTAACTGCAGCTATTCTCTTGACACGTTAGAAAATTGTCAAGACGGTACATTACCCGCACTGCAGACTTTTATTAAACGTTTATTGTCATATTTGAGGGGATATTCAGGACAGACGCTCCATCAGACGCCGCTTGATTAGGAAGGAAATCAATTATTTATAGCTTTTACAACAAGGATTTTGATCATTAATTCATGAGTACTGCACAGTAAAGTGCTGTCCTTTGCCATATTTGTAGCTTTCCTTGATATATTTTATCCACTGATAAACACCGAAAATATAGAAACTTGTGAAAAATATGTTCAGTTACCTGAAAACAAATTGCTTTTACGAACTTTATTTAAACACATTTCTAAAGTCTGGATTGAATGGCGTAGTGTGAGCGTGATCGATTCACGGTGTTGTTGTCATCAGATACATTGTGAATTCTCAGGGGGACGTTGACGCTGATGGGAACTACAGTATAACTATTGTGTTACAATTAGGCTCTGAAAAAAAGCGTTTAGAGTCACAGCTCAGCTTTTGAAATCAATGTTTGATTTTTATTGCAATATTCTAGACCAACTAGACCAACATTTATGCTGCAGACAAAGTCACAGAGATCATCATTGTTTTCCTTCATTCTAATGTTTAATCTTAACATTAACCGAAGCTTTTAACCTGTATCTGCATGATTTTTTTTTTGCATTTAGATTTATGGCATTTGGCAGACAGCCACAGTCAGGGCTTTGAATATAAGCATTCGTGTTGTGTTTGATGTATAAAAACTAATTGTGTTAATGTTACTCGATTCAATCATCTGACTTCGATGTACACAATTAAGTTTAGAAAATAATAAGCCTTTTTTTTTTTACCACCGTACTGTTATAACGATAGTTACTGTATAATGTATCACATATAACATTTAACTGTAATCCCACTCTGAGTTCAGCATGTAGTAGCAGGTAGCAGTAGCAGGCAACGAGAAGCACTTAACTCTGTAGTAACACAGTCATTTAGTTTAACACTGAAATCAGAACTGGCCGCTCTTTAATTTCCGAGCTTTAGATTGCTTCCAGTCAGCCTCAGGAGTTGTTGGTCTTTACAGTTTAATCTCTCGTACTGTATAAGCGAGTCATTTTCTCGCCCAGGTGCTCAAGCTGGCATGAAAACGAACAAGGAGATTTATGAGTTTTTCTTTGGTCGACTACTGGATGTTAATACAATTTCATTCAGTATGTTGGCCCAAATGTGGGAAAAGCTGGCAAAACCTCAAACCCCCACAGGAAACACATCTACTTTGTGCTAATACCTGTTCTCTGAAGCAACACTGGAAGTTAAATACCATTAATCAAGCCTTACAGCGTCTCCTAGTGAATCCAAAATGAAGTAGATGCTTTTATGTGCTCATTTATCTGCCATTATCACCATTAAGTGACGGCCGGGTTTGGCGCTTGCTCAGTAAGAAAAAAATCAATGTAGACCAGCACCAGTTTTCCCTTGTGTAACTCTCAGTGTTTTCTTTATGTATGGATTTATTCATTTATTTATTTTAAAAATACCTCAGCTATTGAACTTAAAGTTAAATTTGAAGTGTTGAGCAATCAGTCAACATAATAGTACGGTTTACTTTGCTACCAGCTACAAACTGGTGGAAAAAGAAGCTAAAGCTATAAAATCTAATATTTCATCATAAGTATGCCATTTTATGCGTTGTATTGAGATTAGGAGTTTAGTTCTATAAAGATCTATGTTTATCTAGTTCTCAAACACTTTTACTTATTAACTTCCCACTAACTCAGTTCAGATTTATTCCACGAACATTATTTAAAATATGCACAAATAAAATATATATATATATATATATTTGCAAGAGAACTGAAAATACATCCTGGTCAAATAAATGTCTTCCAGCTTGATATCTCAGAACAGGGCTCAGTTTCTGAACCTTCTCAGAATAAAGAAGTTCGACAAGCTTTTTTTGGCTTTCCAAAGTGAAGATAATCATATGCATGGACAGCTGACTGGGTTCACGGACAATTATATATCTAGGATTTGTCTTATTAAAGCTAATGGAAACATAGCAATGATGTTTCACAGCTCCAGGATACCTGGGTTTTATCCTGAGCTCGGGTTACTGTCTGTGTGCAGTTTCTGCGTAGGTTTTCTGTGAGATTCTCAGGTTTCCTCCCACATCCTCAAAATATCCTGGTTATCCTTCACTTCAGTATTGTTTTTAATAAGCCCTTGTCATCTTGCAACATAAAAAGAGGTACAGAAATACCAGGGAACAAATTTTCTAATCATCAAATTCATGGAAAAATACAATTTTCGTCTTCCTTCAATCTACTTAATGAGTGTCTTCTTGGCTACAGTGAACATCAGTCTAGATCCTAGAGACCACATAACTAGAGACACCAATTATTATTTTTTTTTTATATTTATTTATAGCCAGGGAAACAAAACCAACCATTTTCAAATTTAAAGATTAGACTATTTATTATAATAATTCATGGATTTGACTCGTTATAATTGAAATTGCAATCGGTTTCAATTCATTCAAGCCTCAACAGCTCTCAAACAAGACTTAATGAATTAATGTCAGCTTGTCTGTGGGTGGAAAACAGACAAGTTCTGTTTTAATCCCAAAGGCCATTTGTGTTATACTCTGATTTCACTATTTTTAGCAATGCAATGAAACTGTTTTTATGGTGAGGTGAGTCACTAGGATTGTGTTAATTTGGCTACATCTCAGATGCATTAGTGTTTTATAGCATCCTTATATCCGACTCTCTTGACTTATTTTGAAAAAGATTCTGCGGTATTAGAAGATTCTTCTCATAAACCTTAAAAACTAAACGGTGCATTTTAGAACAACAGGCAAACAAAAGTTGTGAAATTTCTAAACACTCTCTAAGAACTCCGAACCTGCGTTTAATTTTCTCTCTGCATGATTTATGGTTCAATTATTTGCAGGCTGGTGTGCAAAGCATTTCTGGTTTAGCTCAGGTAGGGGTGTGGTACAGTACATGTAACACTCAGATGTTTATTAGGGTGTTTTCTCCGGTTCTTGTTGAAACAGGTAGCCGGAGTCAAAGAAAGACAGGCAAGAGTAATCATCATCATAATCCTAATAGCTTTCTCATCAACAGTCAGACCTATAAAAACTTTCGCATTCACAAGAGAACGAAAGAAAACAAGGAACGAACATCACAGAGTCTGATTGTAAAAACTGAAGGAAAAGCTCTAAGACAAAACTCCTGTCTGAACATGGAGCGTTGATTAAGAGCGACGAAAACATTATTTTTAGTACATCATATAAACAAAAGAGGCTGAATTGTTGAACCGAATTGTGATGTAATTTATACCACAGTGCTCTCTAATTCTCGTTTCTGATTGGTCAGTATCAG
Organism: Tachysurus fulvidraco; assembly: GCF_022655615.1. NCBI lineage: Eukaryota > Metazoa > Chordata > Actinopteri > Siluriformes > Bagridae > Tachysurus > Tachysurus fulvidraco. The sequence goes on along the minus strand of NC_062535.1, from coordinate 8,948,139 downwards.
GGATTCACAGAAGAGACAAATACAGTAAATGACACAGATGTTGAACAAGGAAGGAAAGGCAACAAACAAAACAGAAGCATGTTGAAGAGACACTGAAAATAGAAACCTGCCATGAGTTCAAGTACAGCTAGGAAATTCTTATTTACAAGTTTGGAAGTCGGAATTATCATGTCAGGTCACTTCGGTTGTCGTTCAGGCCAAAACGGTTTGTACTTTTTCTTAATAAAGTACAAGAAATACAGCGAGGATATTCTAAAAATGAAGAACAAATAATGTGCATCAAGTGTGTTTTGGTTTTTAATGTTTTTATTCAATTTATGAAGCCATTTCTCTTCTATAGGTGACAAACATATCATAAATGAAACAAAACAACTGAAAGAAGCTTCTTATTCAGTAACACTGGGCAATGGCTTAAGGTGGCCGGTGATTAAAGAAAGTTAATGTTAGTCCATAGTTCATGCACTAGACGCTAAAGTATAAGCACATATAGTGTAGTACGTCATTTGGGACGCAACTTGAGTGTGTCTCACACGCAGCCCACTTCATGCTCTTTTATAATCCATGTACACCAAAAAGCTTTTTTTTTTAAATCCATGTTTCATTCATTTTACTTACTGAGTTCATTAATTTAAAGCACTGTGCTGGATAAAGAGAAGCAGCTGATGGAAATCACGGCATTTAGAGCGGTTTAGCCATCAAAACTTCAGGATATCCTCCATATACCGTGTTTATTTTTAGGGTTTATAATTTAATGCCACCTCAGAATGTTTCCTCGCTGTGGGGATTTCCATATGTACCGGCGTGTTTCCGTAATCATTTAGATTCTGACTGGAGAATGTTTTCAGTTTACATGGTTACACGTCACCACATCATCACCGAGACAAAGGTTTCTACAGTCCAAATCCAGTGGCATTCAGCTGACACGGAATTAAGGATTATGTGAAATTGTACACTTTTTAAAACAGATTTAAAAGTGAACACCTACGAATTCAAAATAATTTTCTACAAAATGTTTGTGCTAAAAGTATCCAGTATTTTCCCTGAGCTTAATTCTTCATGTCCGCTGAAAGCTTAGCACCATGAGGTTCACTCATGTGAAGTGTTGATCTTTTATCTTGCCATATAATTTTCCTCTTTGGCATATAACTGTATCTAATACGCTTGGTATTTAGCAACTTGTGTTTACTTACTCCTTTAATTCATGGGATTTGTACTTACTTAATTAATGTACTTACATTACTTACTTAATAATGTATATTTTACAATCTGTTTTTTTTTTTGTTTTTGTTTTTTTTATGTAAATCGTGTTATTTATACAGTATAAATCGTGTTTTCTGTTGTTTTGTGTTTTCAATCTCAATTCCTCTGGTTTAGAGCACTTTGTGCAGCTTCGGCTCTTTTAAAATGCACTCTAGAAATAACACTGAAATTGGAATTTGATTAAAACACACATTTTTCACCGCCGCTTTTATATAATTATCCAATCAGCTAAAACTGGACAGATCAGAATAAACTGTCACCTGGTTATTTTCCTGTCATTCAAGATATACAGGTGAATGACAGGTGTCTTGTCCGATGATCGGTAAGGGTGCTTTCACACCTGCCTTGTTTAGGGTGCTTTCACACATGCCTTGTTTAGGGTGCTTTCACACCTGCCTTGTTTAGGGTGCTTTCACACATGCCTTGTTTAGGGTGCTTTCACACATGCCTTGTATAGTTCGGTTGAAACGTACCAGAGCTCGTTTGCTCATTTGGTGCAGTTCGTTTGGGCAGGTGAAAAAGCGGACCAAACAAGCGTAACGAGACCTCCTTGAAGAGGTGGTCTCGGTACGCTTTCAGGCGAACTCTGGTACGGTTCGTTTTGTGGTGAGAACACGATCCGAGATCGAATAGACCTAACTGCAAAAAGTATTGCACATTTTGGACTAAACCAGCTGCCCTAGTGGGTCGTTGGCAATATTTTCGGAAGATGAGCATGTCACAGTTTCGCAAAAGTAATGCTCGCCGCCTCCTGAAGTGTCTTGCGATGCATCTTCGCCGTTTGTAGTGCATTAAAATGATATTTTCAAGCCGCATACGCGCTTCATTCTGAAAATTAAGACTTTACATAGAATGCTGTATACAAGCGATGTAGTAGATTACAACCACGAACATAATTGCAGCGCGCAGTCGTCTATCCATGGTGTACTGTATGCTGTATATTCCTCTTTTTGTTTACTTCCAGAGTTTCGTTGAAATTTCCCGCACGTTTATTCTGACCAATCGAGAAGCAGTTTAGGAAATACGCTCAAAGACATGTGGCCAATGAGTGATGTGGATGTTATCACATGACTGCATTTTGGTTCGTTTCAACCAAAATGAACCGAACTATAGATGTGAATGCACCCTAAGTTTCCATTTGCAAACTATACCCACCGTTTCCGGCTTGTCTGAATTGTTGTTGTGTTTTCGGATTTGTTAATGTGCTTTGCACTTCTCGGCCACCGTACTACAGCCTTCCTGACAACTTGAACTAGTCGGTCATCAAGAAGGTATTTTCATCTGCAGTCAGAATTACCTCAGACTTCTCTACACTGATGTTAGGGATGAACTGAAGCTCTTGACCTGCTTCTGAATGATTTTATACATTGCACCACTGCCACTGATTGATTGGACGATTGCACAATTAAAATGGTGTTCCTATCATAATGGACAGTGGGAATGCATCCAAAAAAAACAACACAGTGATCTAATGATACTGTGGGACAGAAAAACTCAACAGAGATTATAAATGTTTTTAAATGTGGCCCTGGTGATGCATGCGACAATGTGCTGCTGCTTTATTGGGAGTTTACTAGCTGCTCACTAAGGAAGCTCTCATTTAGGATGTGACATCATGTCCCTTTTTGTATTTCCCACTTCATCGAGTTTGATCAGATGCTTGCGTTCTGTGTATCTGTGTGCGTTTGTGCTGATGTATTTGGTTATATAAATAAATTACTGATTCAGAAAAGTCAAGCAGACAAAGATTATGGTTGCTTTGGCTGTCTGAATACTTTGCATTCTAGTCCATCTTGGCTAAACTACGCTTTGTTTGTGTATGAATGAACGAAACGGATTTGCACAGCAAGCGACGACAAAGAACCCAGTGAAATCCAGACGTTTATAACCGCTGCGTCAGCCCTTTATCCAGCCAACGTTATAGTCGTCTATCACAATGATAGCTATTTAGTACGGCGTGATTTCCTCCCAACAGCTGCACCCACACTACTGCATCCATAACTGTGCAGTTCCACTAAAGATGTTAAGAAGAAATACATTCTTGTAGCTACTGACATGCATTATGGAATCTGACTCAGTGAAGTTTATAAGACCGACAATGCAACAAGTGAACACTGAATAATCATGGCCTTGTGGATGAAACAGTATAAAACTAAAATTCATTCATTCACTTTTATTCAATGTTTCAATCGCTTTCTGCTAATGTCACACATGCGCACTGAACACTCTCTCTGCCCATATTGACAAGACCCGCCCCTTTCTGCTCATTGGCTACACGTTTGTTTTGATTTTTGTTTTGATTTTTTAGTTTGTCATTTTCGTTTTCTGAAGCATTTCTCGAACATCGGAGACCCTGCCTTTAAGGGTATAGTGTGTAAAATGGGTGTGTGAGTGTGTATACGTTTACACTGAGTTTGGTTGGCATCGCATTAAGGATGTGCACAATTTGCACATTTCTTTTTAGACTGCTGCTGCTGCACAAATACAAAATGCTGTATGGACCAGCTACATCTTTTTTTGATGAAAACTGTAGGGTCTGTTTTTATCTAAAGCATTTAAATATTGCACTTTATTCATTACAGAACTTACACTTTATGTAGTACTGTATATGTCTGTGTGGTGGCTTAGTTCTGTGTCTCTTGTAGTACTGTGTCTTTACCTTGCACCAGGGTCCTGGAGGAACCTTGTTATATTTCACTGTGTACTATAACCTCCAGGTTCCTCGTGAGCACTACAGAAAATGAATAAATGTTACCATTAAAAGATTTATGCAATGTCTCACATCCACGTTTTATTTTATTTTTATTTTTATTTTTTTCAGAGAGCGCAGCAGAGATCGGCACAAGTCTCGCAGTAAAGAAAGCAGTCGCTCAGAAAAGTCCGTCACCATCAACGCTCCTCCTGCGGAGCCCTTGTTAGGAGACCAATCCATGCGAGAAGATGAAACCCAGGTGAGGTATACAGTAGTCACACTCCACAGTATATACTATAAGCATTTCTGCTTTTATTTTGCCGACTAGGGGCAATATAGTCATAAAAAAAACGTTCTGATAAAAATCTTAAAATGTTTTTTATCTTCAAAAGAACTCATTTCTGCTCTCTGAGATGCACAAATTGCTTGTTCATCCCAACAGAGGGAAAAACACACGTCTCACACTGCAAGCCAACAGAGTCCTGACTCATTTTATATCAGACTTAGAGAGAGTAAATCATCAGTTTGTTTTTACTGATTGAAAAGGTCTGATCAGTCAGACTGGAAAACCAGTGTGTTGGTAAAAACCTTCGCTTTCGGGTGCCTAGATGAAACACAGGGACCAAGTACATGAAAACAAAACAATCTGGATTTCTGAGGTTACATCGTATCATCAGAAAAATTATAAGAAAGCCATTTTAATGATCTTAGCACTTTGGTACTGTTGTTGTTGTTATTGCTCTAAAACAGCAGACATTCCCTTTTGGAAATTTAAGCAAGTGAATATAAATCCAACGCTGTTTGAGATTGAATTCTTTTTAGTAGCCGACTCAGATTCTGAGACAGATTCAGGTTTGGCATGAAGGAATTGAGGTGTTTGTCATGCATTTATTAAGCCGTGGTTTATTTCAGTCTGTTCTCGAGTGAATATTGATGAAGATGTGCAGGGGACATCCAAGTGTTCCTTTTTCCTTTTTTTCTTCAGACTGCTTATGAAATTAGTGCTGCTTATATCAGTATAATTAGAAGCATTACAGGAGCAGAGGGTTTCAGCAGAACAACGTCACCATCTTCATGTCATTAAGCCCCAACCGTGTCGCCCTCTTCCCTCTGTCAACCTCACTGGTCTCTCTTTTTCTCCCTGTTTCTATCCTATGTCTCACTCTATGCCTGAATCTCTCACTCCCCCCAGTCTCTCTCTCTCTCCCGCTCTCTCTCTCTCTCTCTCGCTCTCTCTCTCGCTCTCTCTCTCTCTCTCTCGCTCTCTTTCTCACTCTTATTCATTGTTTCTATTTGCCTCCTACTTTTTCACCACGCCTCTCTGTCTCTGTCTCTCTGTCTCTGTCTCTCTCTCTCTCTCTCTCTCTCTTTCTCACTCTTATTCATTGTTTCTATTTGCCTCCTACTTTTTCACCACGCCTCTCTGTCTCTGTCTGTCTGTCTGTCTGTCTCTCTCTCTCTCTCTCTCTCTCTCTCTCTCTCTCTCTCTCTCTGTCTCTGTCTGACCTACTTTGCCATTGTGGACTCTGCATGAGTGTTTAAGTTAGTGAGCAGACATAAAGAGTAATATTGATGTGTATCATGGAAAGTATGATGTGTGCCAGTGAAGATGATCCTCTACCTATGTTTTTTTATGTTAATGAATATTTAGACCGATCGGTTCCCCTTGGGTTCCTCGTGGGGGAACCGATCGGCAGCATGTTGCTGTGAATAATATTGATGCTGGAAAGAAATGCCTACTGTGATGTAGTTAACTCTAACCCTAGTGCTGGGATTAGTATTATGTCATCATACAGTACAGCCTTAATGTGTCTGTTAATGAAGACCTGTAGTGCTGTGTGTGTGTGTGTGTGTGTGTGTGTGTGTGTGTGTGTGTGTGTGTGTGTGTGTGTGTGTGTGTGTGTGTGTGTGTGTGTGTGTGTGTGTGTGTGTGTGCGCCAGTCAGCCAGTATGTCATTAAGCCTTGTGTTGTTGATTTAATAAGGATGTCTGAGTCTATGAGTCATTTAAGGACTATCTTCCTTGAGTCACAGTTGCTTGCAGAAGTCATGGAAAGCGTCCTGAAACGTTCTGGAAAAATCTTTTAAGATATCAGTTATCATCAGTGCAGGATCTGATCTGTTATTGAATGTATGAATTATTCACTCACATGCACTCATCCAATCAGCTCATCACATCCTGTAGGCCATGAGAATAGTTCATGTTCAAGCATCACACCAAACATCAGAGCAGAGAAAACGTGATTTCAAAGACCTTGTTTTTGACAGATGGTTGGTTTGAAGATCTCCTTTGTATCTTTGGTGAAAGAGGTCAATCACACTGAGTTTCACGCCTGGCAGCTACGGACATGAATCTGAGGCTACAGTGATCACAAACTCATGAAACTGACAACCAAAGACTGGGTGATGTTTTAGAATTTTGAAGAATGGAAACTCGCAAAAAACACAACGGGGCTTTTTTACGCTGCACTTAACCCTGGGCACCTACACCTACTACACCTCGCAATTCCCACTGGAAATTTTCCCGTTTGAAATTTAGAAGTGCGAAGTTTTTAGAAGTTTTTATCCAGTGCTTATGGTTATAGGGTTCTTAATGATATTTTTTATCCCTTCACATTTTGAAGTTTTTCATTCAGGTTACTTTATTCACATTTTCGAGAGAGAAAAAGCTGCACACAGAGAGCAAGATCCATTCTGGATATTTGCTGTATCATAATAGAATTAAGTTTAATATAATATCACAGGCATCCACGTGACGTGTAATTGGTTGTTGATGATGTTAGCCGTCTCTCAGGGGAAAAAGGATGGTTCGTATGATGGACACACACACACACACACACACACACACACACACACACACGCACAAACTCACTCACGCTTGCTTTCTTTGCTGTTCAGCCGTTCCATGTGACCTGTCTCCTGAGAGCCCTCACTGTAACTCACTGCACAGCATTGCACTCCCGACCACATTAAAGATGGGAGTTTTTTTTATTCTTACATAAAAAAGCAGTAAAGTTAGCACTCGCTTCACAAAACGCATTCGCGTGGACGTCACGCTGGAGAAAGGCCTCTTCTCTGAACACTAAAAAAACACTCACAAACACACTCCAGGCTTCAAACAGTGATGGAAGAGCTGGAGCTAGAAAGCAAACCTGCAACACAGGAGCTGAGCTCACCGCCATCCGAGCCTCAGGAGGTAGGACACACACACAGAGACACACACACACTAGACTCAGCAATAGATCTTATCTCAGATGCCGGATCTCTGTGAGGCACATTGGCTCCCTGAGAGCACTGACCTCAAACATTTTTTATGATATGGAAGTGATTTCCTGTAGCCGCTTAGAGCCAGACAGACTGCAGTAATGTGTGTGTTGGTCAGTTACAGCCGTGTCATACGTGGTAATAAGGATTGTCACTGCATCAGCTGAACACATCCAAATAACTTCGTCTTTGTATTGTGAAAGTCTCTTGATTTTTCTGATTCTTCAGATGTGTCTAGAACCCTTTTGTATTTTGTATGTATTACATATTTTTTCTCTTTTTGTTTTGATTAAAGACCTCTACATTTGATGATATGCTTTGACTGTGGTTGGATTTTTATCGACCAACTATTTAACTTTCAAACTTTTTTATTCAATCAGTTTATTTTGTTCACTCAGCAAATATCTTACATGTGAGCAAGCAATTTTTTTTTACTTTCTTACTATTTTTAGCTCCAGTTGAAGTCTATGTAAAGATATTCCACGAAACAAATTGTTTTCCGAAATAAAAGCAGCCATTGTTTCCGCTTCACTCTCCATTCTTTGTGCTATATATTTATCCATCTCTTCTCTCTCTCTCTCTCTCTCTCTCTCTCTCTCTCTCTCTTTCTCTCTCTGTGTTTCTCAGCCTTGTTTACTCCCATGAGCTTATGGAGTGCCTCTCTTACACTGTTGAGCAAGAATATAACATGCAGTCAGCTTTTTGTTTGTTAGTTGTGTTACAGTATGCTCTTCAGTATGAGAAGAAAGAAAAAGATGTTATATAAAAGATGTTAATAGTTCAAAGTTCCACCACATTTTCTGAATGCAAATATTCTCTAATAGCATATAATTACTATTAATAACTTAATAGTGTCTGTAAAATGATCTCTAATCTCTTTTACTAACACTTCCCAAAATATGACATTATATATTATATATTGCTGTTTAAAATATGAAATTTCGATGTGTGTGTGTGTGTAGTTTGCTTGTTTTTCTCATGCTTTGGGGTCTCTAGGTACTCTGGTTTGTGTGTGTGTGTGTATGTGTGTGTGTGTGTGTGTGTGTGTGTGTGTGTGTGTGTGTGTGTGTGTGTGTGTGTGTGTGTGAGTGTGAGTGTTTGTGTGTGACATTGTGCCCTGTGATGGGTTGGCACCCAGTCCAGTGTGTCCCTTACCTTACACCCTGAGTCCTCTTGGATAGACTCCAGGTTCCCAGTGAGCCGGTGTAGGATTATGGATGTATATTAATGTAGCATAAGAGGAAACCAAATATTTTTGTATAAGAGCAAAATGTTTTTTCCTCACATAATCCTTTCTATATTCTTGTGAGCTTATTTGTTATTGCTGCAAGAACACTTTTTAATAGATCAAGTTCTTCTAGAAAAGTACAGGCAAAATTCCTTGGAAAAAGTCACGCCACCTTGTCATTAGTCCATCTGCCTCCTGCAGATTATCAAGAAAAAAATAGCTGGCATTTGGTTTTAGGCCCCGGTAAAGTAAATAGCTTTAGCTGACATCCTCACAGGCTGGTTCAAAAAACGTCACAAATGATCAGTATCATGATGCAGACAGAAGTGTATATCAGGAGCCCAGGCTGCTTTGACTTTTGTCTTCTATGTACCAACATTGTAGTGGTGCTTGTTGTAATAAGTGACTGTATTACATTTTGATACACTTTCTTTCCAAAATTTCTTTCCAAAAAACAAGTGTAAATGCTGTAATAATGGGTGGAAGTTATGAAGAGTAAGACGGTGTTGTGTTTTTCTATTCTGGTCTCATTGTATTCTTCAACTGTTCAATACATTCACATCACAGTAGCACATTAAAACTTTTTTTTAGAAATGAATTCAGCATTTTGGGTGAGAATTGTGTCTCTGTGTAACTGTGTGTTGTCCTTCGTACGGCTTTTCCAGGATCTCAGATATGAAAATTATCTCTGTACTTTGACTCCACACACCATATCCATGTCCTCCCCAGGGTTTCCATTCCTGAGCAGTGTGTGTGTGTGTGTGTGTGTGTGTGTGTGTGTGTGTGTGTGTGTGTGTGTGTGTGTGTGTGTGTGTGTGTGTGTGTGTGTGTGTGTGTTTGGTAACAGATAAGCAAGTAGTAGTAAAGAATTTGCAGTATGATAACCGTACAACTCATTACTGTAGAGTTATAATAACTAACACTGCAGCAGAATTACTATACCAATGTCATTTTAACTGATTAACTGGTTTTCTTTTTGTTTCTGTGATCACAAAATTACAAAATCCTGGAGGATCTGATTACCAAATAAAATTGATATGTGGAAAGAATGGCTTCTTTTTTAAAGATCAGGTATAATACTGTAGGGGTTAAAGGTTCTCACCTGTTACAACAACAACAACAAAAACCCTGTCCTTCCATGCCTTCCCGTTCCACCCTCTATTCTTTTAATTCTGTCTGTGATCGTTCCTTTCCTTCTATTGTTACATTGCTGCCCTCCGGCTTACCAAAGAGCTTGGGCAGTTCGGTGCATTATAACATCCTCTCACTACTTGTACATCATTTCAGAAATGCTCACACACCACCACCATTCTCTCTTCTCTGTACAGGAGGGATGTGTATACACGCGCGCACACACACACACACACACACACACACACACACACACACACACACACACACACACACACACACACACACACACAGGCACAGTGTGAGCGTGCTGTTATCACTGCTATTTTAGAGGTGTTATCTGTATTGTTCTAGAACTTTCTTTAGCTTCCACTCTAATAGCAAACATGAGTGAAATCTAACTTAACAGTGAATAGAAAATACAGATATATAACATTAAAAAAATTAAAAGGACAAAAACATTATCTTTTTAGAATAAACATATTCTTACCTTTGTATCTATGAATAAATAAAGTTTTTGTTTAAAAATAGCCATAATCATTATTAAAAATTAATAAAAAGCACATTGTTGTTGTTTTTTTTCAAGGGTCATTTTAATAAGTTAATTATTTTGGAGTTGACTCTACCAAACCCTTATGATAGCAGGCTTATTTATGTAATACATTTGATTTTTCACTGCTACACCATCCTAGATAAAACTATGAATAAATTGTGTGAAACGTTTGTTAGTGGGCTCAGTATGCTAAGTATTGCTGTGCTTGTGAGGATTTTGCATTAACTTAACTTTAATCTTAGTAACCAAAAAGAGACTTTTCATAACAGAATTTTGTTTTTGACTTTGGTCCTCGCCAAGATATAAAAGCAGCCCTATTTAACATTATTAAATAATTTATGTAATGTCATGTGAAATTGTTGTGTCTGTAAACAAGCTAATGAGTTACATTCTTTACCTCAGAACTGGAGTGTTAGCCTGAAGCGCTAATTATTTAAGTGACTGCCATTTTACCGCCTTTTTCAGAGGTTGATGTGGTGGTGTGACCTCAGATTTTGTTTATTTTTCACTCAGTGGGAAACGAAAAGTAAACAAAGATCAAAAATGGTACATTTGGAGATAATTACGATACATTACCACTCTATTATGTTTGTTTACGTTTCAATTTCTCCTCGAGCCTGTTTTTTTTCCCAAGTGGTATATGATGGTATCTTGTAATAACTTTAAGCCACTACTCTCTCTCTCTCTCTTCTCTCTCTCTCTCTCGCTCTCTTTCTCGCTCTCTTTCTCTCTCACTATATATATATATATATATATATATATATATATATATATATATATATATATATATATATATATATATATATATATATAGTGTGTCAATTGGAAGACTGTGCTAAAGTTTGTGTAGTGAATTAAGAGTTAGTATAGAATCTAGACATCTGGGGCTGGCTTTAATTTCCAAAGTAATTAGGTTCCCTTTCGAACATTTCCCTCTAGGCATTACACCTGGATCTAATCCTGTCTGTGTTTTATATTTCAAGATAAAACCTATACATTACAGCTAATATTGAGCTTTAGTGGAACAATAGCCTTGTCTAGGTTCAAGTGGATGGGTATAAAACATTCTTGTTCCTTGTATCAGATTCAGACGTAATAACTAATGAATACTTTCTGCTATTTGGACTCTAACTTATCTCTAACCCCGTCTTTGCAGGATGACAACTGGGGTGAAACGACCACTGCCATCACAGGCACTTCAGAGCACTCGATCTCACAGGAGGACATTGTGCGAATTAGCAAAGACCTGGACGATAGTGTGGGTCTGGACTGTAAACGCTATGCAGTCGTCTCGTTCTCTATTATCTTGACACTGCTGATGCTTCTGACACCGCTTGCGTTCCTCATCCTGCCACGACTGCTGTGGTCCGAAAAGCTGCGCCCATGCGGCACGGCCTGCGATGGCCTCTTCATCTCCGTAGCATTCAAGCTGCTTATTTTGTTGCTAGCCATGTGGGCACTGTTTTTCCGGCCATCCAAGGCTACCATGCCGCGCATCTTCATTTTTCGGTCTCTGCTGGTCATGCTGGCGTTCCTGCTCGTGCTGTCATACTGGCTGTTCTATGGAGTGCGCATTTTAGACACACAGGTAAGGAGTCCAAATAACTTAAATGTCAAAAAGATCGGTCTAGCTGTGTTCAAGAAGGCAGACTGTATTATTTACTAGGAAGTGTTTAAGAGGAAATGTGTGTCCAGAACATCAGACATAGAGATGGGTTAGAGAGACAACAAGCAGCTTTTCAATGCCACATACAAACTGTTCACCATATAGTGAAATACTTTGGTTAAGAAGCCAGGCTCAGGGTTAGTCATGATACAAAGCTATGTACAAGTTTATGTACACTGCAGCTTGGGTACACAGGGATTTGATCTCACAGCCTTTTGATTTTTAACCCATGAGGTTTGAAATATAGCTGTACAATATATCAATTAGGGCCTTGTGCGTGTGGAGTTTACATGTTCTCCCCGTGCCTCGGGGGTTTCCTCCGGATACTCCGGTTTCCTTCCCCGGTCCAAAGACATGCATGGTAGGTTGATTGGCATCTCTGGAAAATAGTGTCTGATAGTGTGAGTGAATGAGAGTGTGTATGCCCTGCGATGGGTTGGCACTCCATCCAGGGTGTATCCTGCCTTGATGCCCGATGACGCCTGTGATAGGCACAGGCTCCCCATGACGCGAGAAGTTCAGATAAGCGGTAGAAAATGAATGAATGAATGAATGAATATATCAATTAATAATCTTTTATCACAGAATTTTTCTGTATCCTTAAAAAAGTTGTTGTCCTTCAGCTGCTTCCTGTTCGGGGTCGCACAGCAGATCATCCATTACAAATATTTGATTTTGGCACAGGTTTTACTTTGGATGTCCTTCCTCACACAACCTATTTTATCTGGGCTTATGATCAGCACTGAGAGTTAAAGCCTCAGTGGATGAGTTGGTTCCCTGCCCAGGAATTGATTTCTGGCTCGCAACAGTGCGAGCACAGGATCCTGCCCTTGGGCCACCAGGGAATAACTCTGGGTATCTTAATAATCATTCCGAGGTCACGTAATCCATGTGTTAGCAATATGCTTCAATATATTACAAGGAATTTAATCACTAAAATGTGTAATGTGCAGGTCTATTCCAGTCCCCCCAATATTTCTCAGAAGTTAATGCAAAATGAAGTAAACTCCTTGATATCCTGAGCAACCGGTTATATATTTGCCATCATGTGACGTCATCACATTTCTTTTCAGTTCACATGCATTTAACATGAGGACAGCTATCGTTGTATATAATTACGTGTCATCACAGGTAGGAGATTAAAAGAAAAATCTTGTGCTTGCAGTTTCACCAATTCATGTAGATTTCTACACAAAAAAGCACACAAATCACAGGATGATCGACCCCTGGAGGGATCGATCATCCACCACTTTACAGTATAATTGATTTTAAAGCTGATTTTAATGTGCTTTGCAGTATTTGCAGGTTTATGACAGCCTTTAGATAAGGTACACTTCATATTGGACAATTATTGCTCTAATATTACTGCACAAGCTGTTTTACAGAGTGGTCTGCAATTACATACCAGTGCCACAGGCACAATTTAAGCTTTCCGCTGCAATTTATTTCCCACGCAGAACCCATGATGTCAGTGTATTCTAATTTTCAGCTAAGGCTAAAAATAATATTATCAAAAGTGTCTAATCTTTCTCTGCAGTACTGGACTTTTATATTTGCTGTCTCCAAACTCCTTGCTGTTCCAGGATGAGGATTATCAGGGCATAGTGCAGTACGCCGTGTCTCTGGTGGACGCACTGCTGTTCATCCACTATTTGGCGATAGTGCTGCTGGAGCTGAGGCAGCTGCAGGCCTGCTTCTCCCTCTGTGTCATGCGCTCTACAGACGGAGAGATGCGGCATTACAACCTGGGACAGCTCAGGTGAGTGATGTTTGTATGCAGGGTCAACACTATGCTGGGGAGATGAAAAAGCGATGTTGTCTTAAATGGAAAGTTTTTTTTATTATTAAACAGAAGTACATATATATATATGTATATGTATATCCAGAGTCAACAATAATGAATTTCTTTATTTCCCAAAATGATCCCAGTCACCATCAATGATTTTTTTTGTCTGGTAGCCCCGCCCCATGTGAGCAAATCTAGGACTGTTGAGTAAACGAAGTGTCCAAAATTCCACACAAGTGCAGCATCCTGGTGTTTGAAGTGCACATTATGTTGGAATTTTCAGTGTGAACACACTACATACATTATTTGTACTACAAAATGGGATAGAATAGTGTGTAAACATGCAATCTGGGACATAAATGGTAAATGATAAAATGTTGATGGCTTTAGTGTATTGTTTTTTTGTAAGCTGGAAGGTTCTGTATGGGCTTGTGGGATACCCACGTAAGAGAGAATCCAAAACTTAATCTGAAGTGGAATGTGACGAATTATAGGTTAGTTTATTCAGTCATAGTACAAGGTGTAAGTGTGTGGAGACTGTTGTGTCATGTTTCTGCATCTCAGCTCCAAGAACACCAAGATAGGAGTTAAAGCCAATGATGCTGCATTGTTGTTGTTGTGTTTTTCAGTACACAAACATTTGATTCTGTCTTTCTTGCTGCAGAAATGGTCAAGACCTACATTGGTCTTGGATTCATGAATCTACACACATGCATTTGCACAGACAAATGCATCTTAGAGAAAGGGATGAATTGCTTTCTGTTATCATTAGACTTCTGTTGTTTTATCATCGCACATTTTTCCAGACTCTCAGCCTTTGTCCTGCTGTCTCGATCCTTTTCTTGTATGTGATGATCTAAGACCTGCCTCCAGTTTTCTAATATACGTATATCCTTATATTATCTAATATATAATGTATATGTATATATTAGCAACGGTTGCACCAAACATGCTAGGCAAGAATTTCTCAAAATAAAAATGTATTAATCAGTGATAAGTAATTCATTTTAGGAAAAAAAGACAGTTTGGCCACAGATTCATGACATACAGAGTGAGTTACATACAGAGGAAGAATAGAAAAGAGCAAATGCAACAGACAGCACTGTAGCTCAATAGTAATTAGGCTTTGTTTGCTTGTCTTGCTCCTCTTAGCAACATGAATAATTGATCAGAGGAGTGAAGGTTCTGCAGATCGAACAGTAAACAAATTCTGCCTTCGTTTTTCTGTAAAAGATCACACGTACAAACCCACAAGTACATGCAGGTTTGTAAAAATAGCAAGCACATGCTTAAAGCACATGCTGTGTTTGTAAGAATTAAATAAGCTTGCTTTAAAGCGTGACATGATCTCCTGGGAGGGGCATGTGGCTCAGTATTAAAGCCACTAAAGCAGAGCACACAGGTTTACAAGCACATAGCAATACAGTCTTTAATACAGCAAAAGGGTTTGTTTCAGTTGGTTTCCCAGCAATTCGGTGAATGTGCAGTCAGAGCAAAATTGATGCTTTTGGTTTGTTTGCTACTTGTGTTGGTTAGTGTGTCACCAAAAATGCCCTGCACAGAGGAGGAAAACACACCATGGTTTAATTCAGATGGACCAAACACTGCAAATGTGAAATCACCCACAATCGTAATACAAAGAAGGATATATCAGGCCACAAATGAAGGATATTCTCAGCAGACTGTGAAAGTCTGCTTGACCGGTGAAAGGCCAAGCGTCCTGATAACAAGCCCTTAGTTGTTTTTTTTTACTGGACACGAGGCTTTGCAAGAGCTTGTTTCATTTGTTCAGGATCACATTATTATTTTCAGAACATATCCTGTTAAGATGTTCAGTCAGATGTTCTAGCTGTTGCCTTATAAATAGTTGTTGCTCACTGGATATTCTGGCTGAACGGGTTTAAGGCAATTGACTGAAAGTTAGCAGTAACACATATAAGCCAGAGTCAGCATATTGTATGCACTGAGGACAAATATAGTGCTGCATCGGTGTGGCATGGTAGTGCATCTGGCAATGTGACGCTTACGTATAAACCACTTTTCATATTTTATTGATACGGATACAGTTTTAAACAGCTCCTCAACAAACCAGAAACAACCCACCTATCCCTATAGAGTGTCTTTATCTGTGGAAGGGCGCAAAACAAGAAACGATCAGGAAATGTAAGCGCAAATGATTGTCTGGAACACCAGATTTTGCTTATACCTAAAGGATCACTGGCATTACTCTAGCCTGACATTCATCATTCATTAAGGAGAATGGTTCATGCATCTCCCTGGGACAGAAGCATGCCATGAGTCTGACAATGAGTCCAGAGCATGGCTCAAACCCTAGACTGGTGCAGGAACATGGCTCAAGACTGACACTGGTGCAAGGTCATGGCTCTAGTCTCATTTTAGGTCAGGAACATTGGGACTGCAGCATGGCTCGAGCCTCACATTGGGTCAGTGCCATGGCTCATGGCTGACAATAGGGTAGGAGCTTGGTTACTGACTGTAGACTGTAAACCAAGTCAAACTGAGCTTACAGTAGGACTATAATTGTCTCTGCTGACTCTCAGTCATCCCTAGTACATCAACAGAGAAAAATAACACCATCGTTAGTCAAAACAAAGATGTTCTATGCATAAATAAATCCAAATAAGAATCATACTGCTGGCAAATAGGATCATGACTGTAGGAAACAAGTCCAAGGCCACAGCATTAATCAGGAAATGCTGAATAATTGTTGATGTTACTCTGAGGGCAAAAATCACTGTGCAGATTTTGCACATTTTTGGTAAGGACGAGCATATGTGAGCTATTCTTTTAATCATAATCTTTATCCAACCCTTATTTGTTGTCCTTTTCTCATTCCAGCATCCAAAGAGCAGCTGTGGCTATCTTGGAGAACTATTACAGAGATTTCCCTGTGCATAACCCAGCACTTCTCACAGCCTCCAAATCACGTGCTGCCAAACACCTGGCTGGCCTCAAGGTCTACAACGTGGACGGTGAGCTAACAGCCTTTCTTGTGGCTTTCAAATTTAACCAATGAAGCCATTTTTAAGATGTTCTCTGGCTAGAAACCTTCTCCTTAAATTTATATGAAGCTTGT
This sequence comes from Tachysurus fulvidraco, assembly GCF_022655615.1. NCBI lineage: Eukaryota > Metazoa > Chordata > Actinopteri > Siluriformes > Bagridae > Tachysurus > Tachysurus fulvidraco. The sequence continues at coordinate 8,931,463 of NC_062535.1, read as the reverse complement.
GGATCTTAAAATTACATGTTCAGTGATCGGTAGGCTTTTCATGTATATTACATGTTATTATATAATCGATCCGTTTTGCTTATTTGAGCCGACAGTTAGTCTCTTCTGTGACGTGTTACCATTTAAGTGTAGCTCTAAATACTATTTGTCATAATTTGTACAAAATAGAGCCGAACATGGGACCTCGCGTGGCTTTATTTTGTGCTAGTTGCCTATTTTTTAAACTCAATTTGGCAGGTACTCACATATTGGTAACCCTGCCCGGCTCATTGCGGTCTCTCTTCCTGCAAGATTTAGCTTTAAGTCATATCATGATGTTCTAGGTTTACAACTGGAATCAGATGTTTGACGTACTGTATATATAGTGTTATGTCCAGTACACGGTCACTCAATGCTGCTATTCATACTGATAACATGCTATTTTCTGGTTCTGTACTGTGCCCCTGCCTCAAAAGAGACCTTTAAAACTAAGCTGAAAGCATACCTTTTGGATAGTAAGTGAAACTTTAAACTATGTTGGCACATTTATGACCACCAAACACTTTGCCTTTTGTGAGTCTGTCAGGATTGACACCCCCACCACCCAGCACAAGTGTATGATCGTTTCAAGGTGTTTTCTTTTTCTCTTTTTTTTCTTTAATTTTTTCTGTCAAAGCATGCTATGTGATTGGCTGGATTTCCCAAAATCTATTGTTCTGCAGACATTAAATGCTCAGCTATCCATGACTGAGTCAATTCTCTCTCACAGCTTTGAGGGTAAACGTATGCTAATAATAATCTTTTTTGGGAAACCTGACCGTTCTGTGGAAGACCGTACCCATGCTTGCTTGCTTTTTGCAAAATGTTCACTGTCCTGATGTTGCATGAATCCAAAATTGAGTATCTAGGAAATTCGAGCCTTCTTAGACAGCGAATAGGCGTGAACGTTGAACTTGGAAGTAGATAGCCTTATTACACTAAGCCATTTTAAATATTTAATCATGAGCTATGTTGCTGATGACTGTGTGAATCTTTTGTTCATTTTCTTAAATGTTTTTTTAAAACGTCGTTTTTGTACGGTATAATGGTCCTTTAATTATAAGAAGGTTTGCACGTAATTAAGTTCTCTGTGATCAAAATAAATAAAATGTAAAATCTTTGACTTATCCCACTGCATGAGTGTACGTGTGAGTCGGGGCTTGTGTACGGCGATCAAATATTTGCACTACATAATTTAGTGTGCGAGTACTACACGGGTTTCACTACCTCGTGCTGTGATCTGTGAAGAGATCATATTGCTTCTCATGCTGTTTCAGCGATTCCCTGGAGGAATTCTGTCTTTAAAAACATTTAGAAACCCCTTTAATTTTCTCTGTTTTCTATGTTTAAACAAGTCATTGACCTTATGCATTGCATTTTTCATCTTGTAAAATGGCCCACTGAGGAAAAAATAAACATCAGTGATTCCTGACAGATCTTGGAACGAAAGCAGCATGCCAAATTGGACAAGCCGCACTGGCGTTCGCTGCCTCTTTGATGCTCCACCTGATGGTTTTTATCTGTCTTTCCTTTTGTTTTTATCTTTCTGAATCTCTTCTTTTCTCCGACTTGCTTTTTTCTTTCTGTTTGAGCAAGACCAGAGGTGTGTTGAATCAATACTTCTCATATGCCTCAGCTCCAGAGATGGCTCTGGGGAAGCCGAAATCCCTAAACTACTCACTGCTGCCTGAGGAAGTGTGTTGTGCACTGACTCTCCTTCCCTCTCTCCCTCCCTCACTCCCTCACTCCCTCCTTCCATTTTTTCTCCTTTTTTCAAGAACTTGCTGCTCTAGCTTGTTATTCTAACAGCACATGCCAAACCTGAAGGCTGAGAGTCAAAAAAAAAAAAAATCTTTGAATTAAAATATTCATCAGCTGGATGTTCTGCATTTAAATGGTACCACATTTGCTTGGCTTAATTAGTATTAACTGTAATTTAGACTAATATTAGATAAGAAAGAAGAACAAATGATATACATTTTTGGACTTACACACACATAGTTTATATATTAATTAAATTATAATAATTAATGTCAGCTTTAATTTCCTGACTGACTAAGTCACCACTGAAACTATACTAAATCTATTCCAAGACAATCTGCTCCTTTTCCCTGCTTAAACAATACAAACATAACCATGATGAGCTTTGCTGAAAAGTTAAATCCCTTATGTTACATCTAGAGAGAAAAAAAACACGTAACTATGGCATCCATATTGAGAAGCAACACATGAATCCCTACTCATTACTCATTAGTAAGCATTTGCGCATTCTGTTTTCTCAAAGCCAGGTTGTCTCCTCCAGTCGAGTAACGAAACACATCCTGAGTCGTCCCTACCATCACTTACTCATGACACCCCACCCTCTTTTAACCTACATCAACATTATCTCCAGGAAGCCCCAATCCCTGTTGCCGTAACAGCATTTTAATTAGCATGCGCCAAACAATATCTTTGATGTCGGGGAAGAAGTTTATGAAGACGGACACTCGGTACCACCCTGAGACACAGAGTAGCGTGGAAAAGCACCATAACTGAATAATAATGAAGCCTTGGTGCAGAAACAGAATTCGGGGAATGTAGATTAGATTTTTAGATTAGGAAGCTGTTTCGTCATAGAGGTTTGAATTTAACTAACGTGAGCACAGTTCTCCTTCATGGGAAAAGTTGCTGTGCTTCTGGAGTGTATTTTTTTATCATGCTGGACTGTTTTTTTTTTATTTTTGCTTGATATGGTTCCATTGTTTTATGACGTACTGTAGGAGAGTAGAAGTTGATAAAACATACTTTTACTCCACCGTTAAGATTAAGAGTCTCCTCTTGCAAATACCACTTATTCAATCGTCTCTCTATCTAATGCCAAGGATCCAGTACCACATCACACAGAGAAAAATTCTCTTTTTACTCCTCTATACTTTTATGTTTTATAACAAAATCCAGTTTTGTTTTTGTTTTGTTTTGTTTTTTTTGTGTGTGTTTTTTGGGGGGGGGGGGTGACAAGAAACTTTTATTTTGTTTCTTTAAATAATGATGCGGTCAACGTAATGTCTCTCTAAATAAAGACAAGGTCCAATGCCCATGTAATGTCTCTCCTCTATTATCATTTGTTCTATTATAAAATTTATTCTAGTAAATCAAACTTTGACAGTCACAACCGTCTAAACAAGAAGAACGCATTAATTCAGCCTCAGCTCAGGTCACAGGCTCTTGTGCTATTATTGTAAGAGGCTCACAGCTCTGTTGCTGTGTTCAGGTCCAGGAGGCAACAACGCTGCTACAGCGGGAATCTCTCAGTCCCAGTCTCGTGCCATGATCGCTGCCGCCGCTCGCAGACGAGACTCCAGCCACAACGAGCTGTACTACGAGGAGGCCGAGCATGAGAGACGTGTCCGGAAACGCAAGGCCAGGTGAGAAATCGACCAAACCTGATGCACCTCGTGCCTTCAAATCTTCGGTTTGGGGTTTGAATTCTGACTCTGTCCTGTCCTCCACATGATCTCACAGGCTTCTGGAGTTTTCTCTGAGTACTCCGGTTTATTAACCAATCCAAAGACATGTTTTAGGCTGTTTAGCATCTCTAAAATTGTCTGTAGTGTGTGAATAGGTGTGAGGTGTGTGTGTGAGTGAGTTGGTATTGTGCCCTGGGTGTCCCCCACCATGTTTTTGTAGTCCCCCCAGATGGATGGGTGGATGAACACATGCAGTGCTGCAACAGAGGAATAATCAATAACAGATTGTGATTAAAGTTAGGTCTTGGTACTTTCCTGCCTTAGCACATGTATTACTTCACCCTCCAGATTGGTGGTGGCTGTAGAAGAGGCATTCACACACATCCGGCGTCTGCAGGAAGAGGAACAGAAGAAATCTCCAGGAGATGTGATGGACCCTCGCGAGGCGGCACAAGCCATCTTCCCATCAATGGCCCGAGCTTTGCAGAAATACCTGCGTACCACACGGCAGCAGCACTGCCACAGCATGGAGAGCATCCAGCAGCACCTGGCCTTCTGTATCACACACAACATGACACCAAAGGTAATCCCACACACACACACACTTACTCATAAAGGTTGGAAATATAAAGGATAATACGGCTATATGTAGATTTTTTTGTGGTTATGAGTCATTTCTCATGGAGACTGAAATTCTTTCCAGTCAGGATTGTTAAAGCAGTCTTTATGTTCTGTTCTGAAACCCATCTTGAAATTATTATAACCTGACAAGCAGGATTTTCTCCTTACTGATCTGTACATTAGAGTTTTTATCTGTTTCATTCAATTCTTCTTAAAGTTTTTAGCTAGAGCATTAGTTAGGACTAACGCGAGCGGTTCCTAATGTTGAATGAATAAAATATTAGAGTTAAAGCTTTGTTAACTTTGTTAGTTGATTAAGTGCAACCTTTAATCATTTAACCCTTGTATGTTGTTCGGGTCTGTGGGACCCATATTCATAAACATCAATAGTTTTGGAAAAACTTTGCTTCCTTGTAAATTTGTTGATTGTTTTCCACTCATAACTTGATTAAATTTGATTTTCCTTTTTTTATTACATTTTATTAAAAAACAACAAAAAATGAGTAGCACTTTAATTAAAAAATGTGATGTAATAAAGGTAAAGGGCAAATATTAACCATATACTGTATGTTGTTTATATTGCTTGTAATTGGGATGAAGTAAAAATCTGTAGAGTATTTTATCATAAATTTTTTGATTGTGTTGAATTAAAAACCAAAAAATGCAGCGGGTCCAGAAGTTTAACTTCTCTGACAACCTCCATAGTTTCTTTTTACCGCTTATTAGCAACAGTTTTCACTAGTTTTCATGTTCACTACAGACCTTATTGCAGGTATTTAACCAAAAATCTAGGATTAATGAAGATGGAGCCAGAAATACATAAACGCAAATAATCAGCAAATTCTGCTGGTCAAAAGGAACATTTGATGAGTTTATTACTGAAATTTGTAAAATCCTACAACAGACAAAACTGAAGTAGAACCCTAAAGATTTTACAGCAGAGGTTATCAGTTTTTTTGTTTGATTGTTTATTCTGTTAATTTTTTTTTTGCACAGGCTTTTCTGGAGAGCTACCTGACCCCAGGCCCCACGCTGCAGTACGGACGCGAGCGCTGGTTCGGCCGTCAGTGGACGCTAATCAGTGAGGCATCTGTGAACAGCGGCCTCAAGGACGCCACAGTCTTCCTGCTCAAGTCTGTAGACTTTACCCTGGTGGTCACCACAAAAAAGATCCCCTACATCAGGCTGTCTGAGGAGTTCATCGACCCTAAATCACACAAGTTCGTCCTGCGACTACAGTCAGAGACCTCGGTGTAGACCCACAGCTCGTGGTATTGTCTCTAATCACACAGTTTTATATTAATTCTTTGGCTTTAAAATTTTTCTCAGTTATTTGGGGTTTTGCAGTTGTATTATGTTGTCTTTTATATATATATATAATATATACATATAAATCTGTATACACATAATTGAATATATTTCCTTTTAATATTTTTTGCTTTGTTGTTCGGATTTTGGTGAGCGATAACATGACACAAGACTCGACATTCTTTCACTAAAGAAAAAGAGAATCCAGAGAAAAGAAGAAAAAAACGCCTCAGTGAATCTCTCATGATGGTGGACGGACCGAATACAGAACATCCTTTCTGCTGTTATTCCGTAGCTCTGACAGACTTGTTCAGGCACATCACTGTAAAACTTTTTTTTTTTTTCTACTGTAAGTGCAAACTAACTCTTGGTGCTCTTTAAAACATTCGGTTTGTATTTCTGCTGATGATACACACCATGATCATGATCATGTTTTCCACTCTTTCTTTTCCACAATATGCACAATGTACAGATGTGAGGTATTGGTGTGTATCTATCGGAGTGTATTCAGACAAGTTTCGTCTTCAGCTGTTCACAATGAATTGAAAGGTCACATGGTGAAAGCGGTGGTTTTGTTAGCATTCGGCGCGATTTAAGCGTTCTGTGATCGTAATTGAAAGCCATTGAATTTAATGCAAAGGTCAAAAACTAAAGTCACCAAAAAGGTCAGAGCTGCAGATTTTCAACAGGAAGTTGAACTGATACTATTTCCGTATAAGTAAGAAACTTATTTAATAATAATTTCTATTTAACGAGAAGAAACCTAAATGAACTGGTACAACTTCTTGCAAGAAAACTGACCAGCATTTAAACACCGACTTAATTGGATCATATTGTTGTCTTTCAGCATTATTGAAGAGTTCAGATTCAGTAGTTTCTTAAAGGACAGACATATTAATTAACATTAATTAACAAAGGGATCGTTTGACCAAAAACACTAATGTGGCTAATAAAACTAGCATGATGTCATGCGACTAGTTATGCTACTCAGTTTTTATGTTGCTGTTATTTGCCTTTTTTTTGGTGGAACTATACTACTAACAGTCTGAAGCATGGACTTTGGGGACATTCTGACTGGATCAGGAACATTTTAACAGCAGACATGACCGTGTCCTGCTCTCTTAACTCTACTTGTTAAGAATGTGGCCAAAGATAAGGACATTAACTGATTCTTAATATGTTTAATAAAACGTATCTTATGGTTATTGGTTATGGAAAGCACTTAAAATGATTGTAGAGATTCTGACTAATCACTAATCACTGTAAGGTCTCTGACGAATCAGGTTTGGTCAGTAATGCATTGGGGAAAATTTCGTGAATGGAATTGAACTGAATTGAACAAAATGTGATCATTTCATTTTTGTCTGATGCAAATTCTTGCATTTCCTTCTAGGTCACATTTAGGAGTGAAACTTTATGCAAAATTAAATAGATGATCATCATAAAATCACATCTACATTATGGTTCCTTTAATAACCCAGTAGCTTATAGCATTTGATAAACAGATACAGCGATTTTTTTTCAGGTAAATCACGTGTCCTGCTTCAGTACTGATAAATAAACAGAACGTTTTGCTCGCACAAATCAGAGGGACACTACAACCCAGGAGCTGATTCTTTAACAGTTACAGCACATCTCTGTTTTATTCCTCTTATAACAGTATTTGTCGGCGATTATAAAAATCTATTTATTAATAAACAGCACACTGTACTTTTTAGCAGTTTATAGGTATATTTGATATAATGACCATGAAACTGAATTTTTCCTTTTATAACTTTATTATATCAGTCATAAACAGTCAAATACTGGTCATTATATTGTTTGCAGAGAAATCAAAATCAAATTTTTTGTTTTGTTTTGTTTTTTATTAATAAGAGTAAAAAGTACAGCTTTTTTTCATGACACCAGAAAGTCATCTGTGCTGAAGAATTTCCCTTAAATCACTGCCATCTCTTACTGTTATTGTTATCAAGCATCGGCACTGGAGACTCTGGATTGTTGCTCAAAAAGACAGGGTTTAATCCCCGGCACTGCTAAACTGCCTCTGTTGTGCCTATGAGCAAGGCACTTTACCCTTTCTGCTTTAGAGTGCTGTCATGTCTGACTCCAGGTTTCTATCAAGCTGGGATATGTGAAAAAAACTATTTAAATGTGCTGTGATGTATATGTGACAAATCATAAGGGCTTTTTCCTCTCTAATGTAGAGTCTCCACCATACTGTTGTTACTATGGAAACAATATCATATTAGAACGAGTACATCGATATAAAGCTGTGGTTTCCTGCTGTCAGAGATGCCGCAAAAAAACATTATCAACACTCTCGAGCCAAGGAGATGCATATATAATATCAGATAAAGCACATTTATGAATTGAACAGATAGAGAAAATCAATTAGAAAGCAATTCACACAGGAAGTACAGGAGCAGTTATTCCAAGGAAAAATGCTAACTTCTGAAGCTTCAGCACATGTACACATGTAACGCATTTAGGTTATTTCAATAATCGCTGTTACTAAAGGTGTTAATGACTTGCTACTGCAGAGTTACTGGGTTAATAAGGAGCCTTATTGTAAAGTGTTATCCACATGATGATCTGATTATTGTGGAGGTTAACAGATAGCAGGTTTTCTGTACTGTACTTGTAGTATTGTGTAGCCTAATGATGCATGTTGAAATTATTTTTGTCATGTCATCTACACTAACCATTCTCTTTATTGGGAACACGTACCTGCAAACCTCCACAAAGCAGCCAATCGAGCTTCAGGTAATGTTAACATCAGACATCAGAATAAAGGAAAAGTCTTATCTTTGACTTTGACCATGGTATGTACGTTAGTGCAAGATGGTCTGGTTTGAGTATTTCAGAAACTAGATCTCCTGGGATTTTGACACACAGCAGTCTCTAGAAAAACAAAAAAAATTGAGTGAGTGAAAGACAGTTCTTTGGGTGGAAACGCCTTCTTAATAAAAGATGTACAAAACACCGAACCTTGAGGTGGATGAGCTACAGCAGTAGAAGATCACCAAGCCAAGAACAGGAATCTGAAGCTATCATGGGTACAGACTCGCCCACATTGGACACTTGATGTTTTCCTGATCTTAATTTTTCCAGTTTGGATGAATCTGTAATAATGATAGCATCTGATTCTTGTTCTTGGCTGGCAGGAACCTTATGTGGTCTTCTGCTGTTGTAGCTCATCCACCTCAAGGTTTGATGTGTTGTGTTCTGAGATGCTTTTCTGCTTACCATGGATGTAAAGAGTGATTATTTGAGTTACTGTAAACTTCCTACCAGATCAGAAAAATCTCTCACATCAGCCTGCAGATGAGACCCATTCTGCTTAAAGCCTGTTCAGAAATTCCCAAAAGATCATCAGTTACTCATGAAATACTCAAACCAGCCCGTCGGACTACAGCACATGCCATGGTTAAAGTCACGGATCTTATTGTTTTCCTCATTCTAATGTTCGATGTGTACATCAATTGAACTTCTTGTCCCTATGGACAGGTTTGTGTACGCCTGACTCTCACACCCATATGTGGCTCTTCCTCAAACTGTCACCACAAAGCTGGATAACACAGTGGCCTACGATATCTTTGTATGTAATTGTTGTTGATTTCCTTTCAATGACAACTGAGGAAGAAAAAACACCGAGCATGACAACGGCACTCAAGTTTGGAATAACATTCATATGCATGCACTTTTACCCCAGGGAACCTCAAAGCAACATTTTTTTATGATCTTCCTGCAAATAATTTAATTAGAAATACGCTGATAGATTCAGACCACTCTCTAGGAAAGATCACTAAAAGCATCAGCCTCTTCTAATATGATATTGATTTGTCTCTTGTTCCACTTTAGCTTTGTATAGCTTATTTTCAGCCACTACAAGAAACTGTGCAAATGTTATTTTTGTACTTCTTCTGAACAACAGAAGATCCTCCTTGCAGAAAAAAAAGAAGAAGAAAAAAAGGCTTTTTTTATATAATGATATTAATGATCACTGGTGTACTTTTTTACTTTGATCCTCTCTCACAATGTGACCGTGCCTCTGTTTTTACACAGTGTGCTTGTATTTATACTGTATATGTGTGTAATTAATTCATTCCTCCTCAAAAACACTGCAGTTACACTTGACTTTCTTCACCTGTTGCTCTTGAAATGCCAACATTTATATACCTGATGCTATGTTGTAATAAATGTATCCAAGCTCACAACACTCACTTGTATGAAATAGACATTTGTATGAACAGTGAGGCTTTAGCATTTTTCTTTCTCAGCACATTCTGGGTAATATTTATTTGCAGTCATAGATGTGGAATCTTCCGGGAAAACATGTCGTACGTGATCGCGGATACGTTTGTCATCGGCTTTCCCGCCTTTGCATGACGTGAACACTAGTTTTTAAAGGCAGAAACAAAATGAATCAAGGCAACGATCGCAATTCGAATATTAGCAATTACAATATATTGAATATAAAGGAATTATTATGGACAGACAGCTGGTAAAAAAAAAAAAAGTACCTGTATATCTGATCATTAAAAGTCTTTTTCTTGAAATAGTCATTCTTTACATCATTTGCAAATTACCAGTAAGCTTTAAAAATGATGCTCACATCAGTCAGAATCTATTAAATCAAACTGTATCTCAACCCCAGACCACCTTTTAAGCTTTTGTTCTAGTTTATATATTTCAGAAAAAGGTTGGTCTTTTGTTGTTGATTCAACTGTTCAGACATCTAGAGGAAGTTTATTTCACCACATCAGCACCGGAACAGAAAAGAATCTTGGAAAAACGTTCTTGTACCCTGAGAGATGGTGGGATCAGTAAGTAGGTGGTTCAGACTTTACCTGGCTAACTAGCAACCCTTTATTCATTCTGTTTTTTAGCTAACATTAGCAGGTTAGCTTGCTTTGTTGTCTCTAAGTTGTGTTCACACAGCAAGCACAAGTTACGCTGCAGCATCTGAGATTTTCTTTTACTGATTTAATAACAGATCTATTGATATAAAGCTTCGTGTAAAGTAGCTGAATATATAATATTTATAGAAGGGGTCTCATGAGCTAGCGCTATGTCATAGTAAGGGAAAGTGAAGTGTTCACGAGGGAGGACTCTCAGGAGTTTCTCCTTATCATTATGTAACAATTGTGTTGTGTTTTATGTTGTGTTTATGTTTTATTATATGTGTTCTTACAGATATGGCAGTTCCATATAATCCTTTTCCAAAATTTGGTTGAATGGAAGATAAAGACAGCATTAGATCCTTGATCCAGCTCTCTTTTTGATGCTTAGAAAACATGCTAATAAGATTAGTGCTTTAGCCTTAGCGTGGGATCGGCACTCACCAAACATGATGTTAGCTGATTAGTCACATGCCTGGCTTTGAACCTCCATGCCATAAATTAGAGATGGGAGGACTTTTATGGGGAGGTAATGCTGAATAATCCAGAACGTACTTGTATGAATCATCATTATCTCCACAGTTTAAAGGTTTCCACAGGATGAGCTTCTCATTACAGAGATAAACTTTAATATCATTCAGCTCACAGCTTTAATATCAAATTAACATGAAGCTTTAGAGGAGAGAGTGCATGGAGCATCTAATCACTAGCAGATACCTAATTATGCTTGAATGCCTTGTAGAAATGTTGAAAGGCAAGCGCACACACACGCATGCGCACACACACATTACACACTGTATATTAGAGACTTACTGGAAGTGTGTGTGTGTGTGTGTGTGTGTGTGTGTGTGTGTGTGTGTGTGTGTGTGTGTGTGTGTGTGTGTGTGTGTGAGAGAGAGAGAGAAATACTACATTATTATTATTATTAATAATAATAATAATAATAATAGCAGAAATACATAATAATTATAATAATAATAATTATTATTATCATTATTATTATTATTATTATCGTTGTTGTTGTTATTATTTGCAAGTGGCTAATGAAGTTCCTCACAGGAATATAAAAAATAGATTAAAAATTTCTCTTCTTTCTTCACCACAGAGTTTTTTAATTCCTGATTATATGAAGCATTTTGTAAGAAGAAGTAGATTTAGCATATCACCCTTTTGGGTCTAAATGAATTTCATATGGGTTTCATACAGAAATCTGTGCAGTTCTACTGAAACATACTGAAACATACTACACACCTTACATCCACCTTACAACACAAACTTAGCAATCTTATAAAACAATCTACACGTAGTGGTTTTTACTTCATACGTCATTTCAGCACCAATGGAACTGTATTATTATTATTATTATTATTATTATTATTATTATTATTATTATTATTATTATTGCCTTCAATTTTATTCTACTTGGATTCTATAAACACTAAAGCAGACATATAAAATGTACTAATCATTAGCGACATATCTATCAATCAATCATCATCATCATCCTGGTCATCATCATCATCATCATCATCATCGCTGAAGTCATCACCATGGATCTCACTGTCATCATCATCATTCAAATCATCCTCATCAAGGTCATCATCTTCTGTGTTGACCTTCCCTGAGAGGACGTCCTCGATCCAGTCCTCCAGCTCCTCAGCTGTGGGCAGAGCCTCATCGTTGGCTATCAGCCACACACTGTCTGCCTGTCGAATGTCACACACAAATATAATGGGTAACCTCAAATAACATTAAATTAATATCTTGTACTACTACAAGATAATTGATGGCCTGGATCAATGATACATGAAAGTAAATCGTGACGATTCTTTTTATCCAAAAAGTCTTTTACTTTTCATTATCTGAAACCCCATGACTCTCTGTAAGATAAGCAGTACAGAAAATGGATGGATGGATGGATGGATGGATGGATGGATGGATGGATGGATGGATGGATGGATGAACAGATGGATGGATACTCTGGTGTTGGAAACTGATCTCTAATATATTAAAAACAGGTTTTTAGGAAACAGTCATTTTTAGTCCAGGAATACATGCTATAATTAATTTTTAAGATACAGATTAATTAAATACTGATTAGGTGGGAAAATGTTCATGCATTTAAGGTCAGCCTCAAGTATTCCTGTGATATTAATGATATTTAATGAACAGGCTTGTGAACAGAATTAGTAGTGACTGTTAATAGCCTTTAATAGCACTGTTAATTAACAACCATAAAGTTGCTAAGACACACATTACTACAGACATCTACAGGACAAATTGATTAGCTGTTCAGGTGGATGTTAGCTATGCCTGTGCAAAACGCTCCTCCTTCTTCAGGAACATCAGCCCCATTTGTGTTCTGATCCTGATAGGTGATGTGTGAGCAGTTCTGAAGCCAACTCACATCTGTCACATTGACCACACCGATCTGAGGTCTGAACAGGTCCACTTTAAAGGTCTTTTCCCAGTAGGCAGTCAGCTGTTTGAAGAAGGGAAACAGTAAATCTCTGGCACAAGAGAACTTGGACTGCTGCTGGATGTGATAAATACAAACACTGTTAGACATCTCACCAGGGGAAAGTCATCAGGGTCAATCCACAAGATGCTCAGATCCGGGTTCTTGGTGTTATCTCTTGCCACCTCCTTCAGTATCTCCAAGAATTCATACCCATCTAAAATAAAGGGATATTAAAACATTTTGAGATACACTGCCAGCCAAACTTGTGTGAATGCAAATTGTTGGGTTTTTATATACTTGAATGTAGTATTTAAACATGCGATTAAAAAATCTTTTCCTGGTAGAGTATGAAATTGTAGTTTCTCTGATGTATATAATTATATTGTTCATTACCTCTGTGTTTAGATGTAACATTAATTCAAGACAAACTGAACCAGTGAAAACAAACCTGGATCCTCTTCCTCAGCAAAAGCCACAATGTGAATCCCATCCATATCATCCTCCTGTAAAACAGTGTATTTGTTGGTAATATGAATTTTGAGTGAAGCCAACATTAGACAACAAGACAGCAATATTAATATTAATATTCTACTCACCCAGGTTTCAAACATGTCCTCTGCACGTAGCTTCCTTAGAGTTGGTCTGAGCCAAAATAATGGGAAAAAAACTGTTATATTAGATATTTTATATTCATGGATTAAAAATGTTCAAACAGAGTCTCACCTTCGGTGTCGATTGACAAAATCCACTATCTCATTTTCCGAGTTGTGTTTTCCGGGGATGGTGACTGGCTCGTCCATGAATGGCTCATAGAAATCCACTTCATTTATCTTAAGAGTCAGCTGCTTGGCCACCTGTAGGAAAATATCATCACTCAGCACTTCCACACACACTGCAGCTTTTATTCTTAATGAAGTGGTCTCAGCCAGTTTTGAGTCAATTCACTTCAAATGCATCAGTTCAATTCAATTCTGGAGATGAGCTTACCTCAACACTTGTATAGGCTTGATTTCAAGACACACAATAAAGAGATCTTGCCTTTGAGAAAATGAATATCCATCTGTTTCATTAGCGCTTCACAAGGAGGTGGCACTCACCCCTTTGTCAAACGTGGCGAAAAACTTCACGTAAGGCTGAAATCGTTCTGCAGCCGCCTGAAAAGCCTTGTAGTCTGAAAAAAAGAAGGAAGCTTTGAATGAGAAAGGCAGGAAAAACGTGACAGCTGGAGAACAAGAGAGGTCAATGCACCCTCATTTTCCAATCCATCAGAAAGTGATAATGTGGAAAATTGTGAGCAGTAAAATGGCATCACAAGCCCATGTGTGTAAGACTGCTATAACAATACAGCTGAAGGTCACAGCAGAGGCCTCTTCAATCTCCTCCTCTTGAAATGGGATTTTTAATAAAGGCTGGGGTGCAGTCATATACGAGAAGATTACTTTTCTCCTCACGTCTTACAGCGGGAAAGACCTGTAATTGCTCTTAAACTATATGGTGAAGTGCAAGTAAGACAGACAGACAGACAGACAGACAGACAGACAGACAGACAGACAGACAGGCACACAGAGGGACAGACACACAGTCAGACACACAGACAGAACAATAAACAGACAGACAGATATACAGAGAGAGAGAGAGAGAGAGAGAGAGAGAGAGAGAGAGAGAGAGAGAGAGAGAGAGAGAGGCAGGTTGTGATCCTCTTTGTTTTTGCTTTCATTTACAGAGGCTGAGGTGTCACTGAAACCATTTCAGATCAGCATTTCTCGTTCCTTGTCTGTCACTTTTCTAATCTCAAGCCATTCATACCAAAATGAATAGCTACATTGGCTTTAACGATAGGATTGACAGAATGCCTGCACTTCTGTGGCTTTGTGTTACAAGAAAAATTAAGACAAAGCCTCCAGTGTTATTCCAGTTTTTCCATTTAACCATTTCTCTCATCACATAGTGATCTGTAGTTATCCCTGTTTATCTAGATGTGTACCTACAATGAAAGCAATCGGGGAAAAACTGTATACGTTGTTGTATACAAACTTTCTGACTGCCTCGTGAAATGGGTGGTTTTAAGAATAATCTTTATTACACATCAGTAAGAGCAAATAGAATTTCTAAGGCTCACGTTCTGAATCTTTGCCTCTGAAGTAACCAATGAGACGGATGTCTTCGTCCATCCTCTCAAAAGCCCGCTGCTCCATGGGGTTACTGATGAGCTCCACTGCATCCTCCAGAAGCTACAGTTCACACATAGACACAGAGATGAGAGAGAGAGAGAGAGAGAGAGAGAGAGAGAGAGAGAGAGAGAGAGAGAGAGAGAGAGAGAGAGAGAGAGAGAGAGACCATAGGTATGTCTGTTTGCTTGATAAAACACTAATTTGGTTTGGCTGAGGCTTGGACATGAAACAGTAGATCTGGTGATTTATTTAAGGGGTTGTTTGCATATTACAGCCTCCAGAAAATCTTAACATAAAGGAGAAAAACAAAAACAAATATATCCAGTCAGACTTTGTTTGTGGTGTCTGTGCTGTGCTCTATCCTATAAGCTTCTTGGACTTCAGCACTATCTGCTTCTAGGACTTCAGCAATATCATCATAGTATCACATTTTGATGATGATTGGGTAGCATGAATCCTAAACATGAGCTGGCATTGATTTTCAGAACATTTTATTTATTTAGAGAACGTAGCACTGAGATTCAAAAAATCTGATTCAGCAATGTTTGCATGTGTCTATTAAAACAGAAACTGGATCTGTGAAACTTCAGTTTTCTCTATAGACACCCTGTGGTAGCATGTTGGGTTTTTTTAATAAGTTGTGGAAATAAATGAATACTGTACATTAAGGCCAGGAGTTAACCATCTCAAGAAATATTCAATGGCCAAAAAATGATTGAACTATTGTCAGCTATTGTATTATAAATTCCGCTTGGATTTTGAAATTCATGAGCAATTCAATTAAGACTTATGAGAATTATGGCCAAACGATCTCGGATTGTTACAACAAAAGTGTCTTTTTTTTTTTGTCTTTTTCTTCTCTTCCTAGAAGGTCAACTGAAGCTTTGGCACACCTTATTAATTTTTTTTTACTTTTGTCTCTTGTGCCCAAAAAGTCATTAAGTGGAGTCCACACATTATGTATGATGTTACAACAGCATTATAATTCGTGGGCAACAGATACTTATAGTTAGCTTGTGGCCTCTTTATTATCTTGCCTCAGGGGTTCAAACCCCAAATCTGCCTCTTTTGGGCTCTTGAGCAAGGGCCTTATTCCTCTCTGCTCCAGAGATGCTGTATTATAGCTGACCCTATGCTCTGATCTCAGCTCACAAACAAGCTGGGCTATGTGAAGAAAACAATCTCACTATGCTGTAATGTAGAGTGTCACTTGAAAGTTTGTGAACCATTTAGATATCTTTATATAAACATCATTAGATTTGTTCTAAAAGTAAACAAAGTGAATGCAATCAAACAATAAGCTAAAAAAATTATACTTCATTTAATTAATCAGAAAAATAAAAAATAGTCCTCTGACTTGTCCACATCTTTTTAGAGAGTAGTTGATTTCTACTTGCAAATTTGCATTGCACACCAAGGCTGTTCAGTGTTCACCTGATGGCAGAATCACGCACATTAACATTAGCAAAAGTTTGCAGGGCCTTTAGTTGCTTAGAAGTTACCCTGGGTTCCCCACTGACCCAACAAACTATTACATGTCTTGCTTTTGGAGTAATCTTTATTGGTTGACCACTTCTGGTGAGAGTAGCAATGGTTGTAAATTTCCTCCATTTGTACAGAATCTTTTTGACTATAGATTTATGGAGACCAAATTCCAGATGTTTTTTTTTTTTCAAGCCCGATGAGCAATAATAACTCTTTTACTGAAGTCCTCAGAAATCCCCCTTGTTTTCACGTTGTGAATGTCAGACTTTGATATATCTCTGTTCTTCAAATAAAATAGGGCACCCACAGTCACAGTGATCTTTAAATTAAATACTAAACCTAGAGGTTATATACTTTTGCCACTCACAGATATATAATATTGAAACATTTGCCTGAGTAAAAAAAATGACCAAATATAATATATTTGCCTAATTTGTTTAATTGGGTGAAAATCTGGGTTTTCTACATCATATTGATGTAGAAAAATAGAAGTTTCCAAAGTTTTCATAAACTTTCAAGCAACACTTTATATGACACAAATAAAGGCTTGTTGCTCCTCTGGTTTCATTGGGAAAAAAATGGGGTAAATCAGGAATAACCTAGCGGCACACATTATGACAATGTTTTATACACAGAATCAGGCTTCTGGCTTGCTGTGTGATGTCTATTGGTTGATTATGTTGAATTGTTGTAGATAGCAGCTATTCATAGTTGGTTATTGATGTATGATATATGCCTTTGTTTCATTGTAAGGCATTTCCTTACTGAGGATCTGTCCTGTACATATATCTTCACTAAGTTATCTATTGAATCTATTGGATAAAAGTCATGCTATATGATTTAAAGTATATACAAAAGGCTGAGCACGAATAAATCACTCATACTATCTGAGGAAACTGTGTCCACCTCTACCCCTAATGGTGAAGCCATGATATACAGTAAATGATCTTATCCCATTTGTTATACTCACATCTAACAGGAACTCCACCAATGTGTCTGCAGAGAGCTCTCCATCAAACTCAATCACATGTTCATCCTTAAAGACATAAATGCTGCCCTCTTCCTCCAATCCTATCAAGAAAAACAAAAGACATGTACTGTATAAAAAATTATGTGAGAGCTATAGCACATATTATCACACGTCACAAGGACTCAACCTTACCAAGATTCTTAGCCACTTTGGCATCCTTATTGGAATCTACCAGTCCGAACCCTATGTCTCGGTCTTCCAAGATTTGGGCAGCCAGCTATAATCAGAGGCAACAAAAGAGATGGCAAGCAGTAAACATTTACACTATGCAAAGTACACACTTGGAAATACATGCCATATGTTATAGCCAACAGAAGGTTATTTATAAGCCTCAGGATTAGTAGAGTGTCAGTCCTGTGTCATATCACCAGATTGACTCTAAGATTGAATCGCTTACTGGATCAGTGATGCTTTACCGAATTATGTGGCTTAGATATGATATGAGAGGTGACCAAAATCAGACCCCTAGGGAGGATTTGACTCTCTTTTCAGGCTCAGAATCAGGTCAGTACCTCAAAGTTACACACCAATTATCCAAGACCTAGAAGGATGCTGTGTGCAAATGTTTGCATTTCATCTCCAACTGTTACAGAAGAACAAGAATATTCAGAAAAGCTGCACAGAGAGAGAAGAGTCTAATATTATGCTGATCTGAGGTCAGTTTGGCTTTAATTCAAGCACTGTAAACATACCATTATATACATTTTCTTATAGTGCAGTGTGCAGTAAAGAAAGAACTATCAACATATTATTTAAAAAAAGAAATAAAACAAATAGAACAAATAGTGATGTTACAAATAGGATCTAGCCTGACGCACTAGCTTCTAATGTGCAGCTCTTAACTTACTCTAAATACACTTAATTCACCCAAATCTCCAACCATATTCATCAGCACATCACTCCATCACTTCTTACCTCCAGCACCATCTCCCTCATGTGGAACTGCTGCTGCAGCTCCCTGTCTGAGGACAGCGGTTCATGGTAAAGCAGACACAGCATGTCATACTTCTTCAGCGCTTTCTTATAGTTCCTCTCGTTGATGTTAAGCACTCTGTCTTTTCCATCGAAGCTTGGGAATTCTAGGCCTTCTTCAGTAGAACTTCTGGAGAAAAGAGACAAGTAGGAGATAAGGAGAAGCCAGAGAGACAACATGATCCAAAGAAAAGAGGGTCCAAGCAGAGGGAGAAGAAGAAGAGGGACTGGAATTAGATTGCAAATCCTTGAGGGAAAGATAAGGCTGAGAGAGGTCAAGTCCTTAACCTAATGGAAAAAAGAGACATTTAAATAAAAAAATCTAAGACACAAACAGCTGTAGTGAAGCATTAGCATTGACTCTGACTTTCGCCTAGAGTAAAATAAGAATCTGGGAATGTCTCTGCTTTATCAGTTAACTCGACAGATCCTACACAAGTATGTCCATTCTCCTGAGACTCAAAGCCACTTTAGACAGCCCCTTGTTTCAAGGATAAATATAGATGACGTGCTGATGAAAATGAGGACAGTTGGAAGCACCGCTGGGAATCATTGACACTTCAGACATGAGAAGAAATTATAGCTTGAAGCAAGAATTGGAGATGTTCTTCACTAACATTAACACACAAATATATTATAAACTGCATCTTTTCTGATATCTTAATTTTCTCTAAATACATTGCATTGGGAATTGAAATACAGATTTTTGTGTTGTTTGTAAGGAGGATGTTAGTCAGAGAAGCAACCAAGAATAACACTAAGGATTAACACTTAACATGATGCTTCAACCTCCATGCTTCAATGATTATGAGCAATGCAGCGCTTTGTCTGAGGGCCAGTTATGTCTCATTGGACAAAGCCATATTCATTTCTGAGTCTCTAAAATGTAGTTTAGCTACAAATCTTATACAAATGGGAATTCATATGGCTTACCAATCTTCCTTTGTGCAGTGATCAGGCTATGGTTGTTCCATGAACAGCTTCTTTCATCTGAACCTTGGATCTCTTCAAATGCTTCAGTGTTCATCTTGGCTTTTTACTTACGCAAGGCAGTTGGTTATATTGTGCTTATCTCAACTCATCTTAAGGTTAAATAAAAATGAACGGTCAGGTTTGCATTGTTAATGCTACATGGCCTGCTTTTGACATTATGGTTTGTCTTGTGTATAATTTATACTATTTTTTTTTTTAGAATTAATTTACAATTATGGTAAGTTTTTAGATTATGATTTAATTACAACTGATTTATCTACAGGGATATAATAATAAATTAGGGCAACATCTACAGTACCTCATAGACAAGCAGCAAAGTAATAAATAGAAACAGGAGTTAATACGTAGAAACAGAAGTTTTAAACGTTTTACTAACAACTAATCAATACATTTGGAACATATTATGTCACTTTTTTAAATTATCCAGCATTTAACTGGCTTTTTTTCCTCATCTGCATCATTTCTGAGCTATATAGGTCATGTGTCATTCCAGGATTGCTGGGTTATTTGTGTCCCACATTTCCAAATATGATGTAAAATACATTTTAGAAATGTGGGTAAATGATCTGTCTCAAAAACCCAAGTGCATATTTAACATAAACAACTTTAATAAAAATTTAACATAAAATGTAAAAAATAAAAATAAAAAAATCCAATTTTAATAAAACGTTAATAAAAAATATTCAACACTTATCTTACTAGAATTATAATTGATGTTTACATGTGAAATATAAAGTGATATTTAGAACTGTAGTATTTAATGTACAGTAAAAAAAAGTATGACTTTAAATGCAGCCCATAGACTTTTAACGTGGACAGACCAGACTAGCAGATCATCGAGTGTCTCAGCCACAACTAATCTACACCAAAAAGAAAAACATGGAGCCTCGCTGTTTGTACATAGTGCTTTTTCTGTTCCTATTGAGTGAATCCGAGACATGCCTGGCTGATAAAGGTATTTTATTTTTAAATACTAACTTTCTAGATATCATTTAGGGTGGAAAATTCAAACAGAGCTGCATTTTGGAGTCAGGTATCAATACAATGGCTTCCAATTGCCTTTATGTTTGCTATATAAATGACCTACATTAGTCCTGTAGTGCATTTTGTGTCTAATAGCATGTTGTTTAGCTTTCAGTCTCTGTTATATTTGTCTGTCAATGTAAACATTAACATTAGTTAAGAGTTTTAGTTCTATTTACACCATGCATTATAGAAACAGTGGCAGAAATTGATGTGACTGATGTGATTCAGATTATTTACCCAACTGGACTGGGACCTGATGAGAGAAGATCTGAAAAAGTTAGTAGTTAGTATGGCAAAGGAAATTGTTTCTTTCTCTTACACCATCCAAAGGCAGGTTTATGGAGATGGAGATAAATAATTGATGCATGTAGATATGGAGGGGTAATAGTTATGGATGTATAGATAGATAGATAGATAGATAGATAGATAGATGGAGATGGATGAGGACATACGTATGTAGATATGAAGAAATATATAGAGGAGGATTAACGGATGAAAGAGGATGAGTTGGATCGAATCGGATGGACGGATTAGGACAAATAGAATGGATTAATAAGTGGGAATGAGGAAGAATGCCAAATATGGAAGCATGGATGTGAAAAGTTTGATGAATGAAGATTTACGGCATACGTTATAGAAAGAGTGGCCAGAAATTGATGTGATTGGTGTGATTTACATCGAAAGTCTGTGCTGTGACAAAGGTGTAATATGTTAATATTTCTCACAGGAGCACGATGGCAGAAATATCTCACCCAGGTTTCTGAGGCCACCAAAAACTACCGGTCATGCAGTCAGGAGAACTGCAGCTGCCACATCAGGTATAAAAAAAATACCCTGTTTTCCTTTTTTAAGGCAGTGTAGCAGGTTGATGTCTTTTTTTTTTCTTTCTTTTCTTTGTTGGATTACTTCGACTAAGTACATGAAAGTGTACACTTCCTCCCAGGCAAGGTGTGACCAGAGCTCAGTATTGGGTTCCTGCACACTTGTTCATCACATGTAGCATCCTTAGTAAAAGCAATACTATAATTCTGCTCACCAGTTTAAAGGTTTTTGAGATTGAGGAATTCATTTTAGGTAACATACACTTCATACCCAAATGTTCAACAGCCACAGTGATTGTTGAAGATCCCATTCCTGATGTAGTTCCCTTTTGCTGTTGTAATAAGCTTCACTCTTGAGGGAAATGTTTTCCACTAGATGTTGGGTGAGAAGGTCTGTGGTGTGTTCAGTGGGGTTAATTGCAGGGCTTTGTGCAGAACACTCGAGTTCTTCCACTCAACACTTTGACACACCATGTCTTCATAGATGCTGCATTGTCATACTGGAACAGGTTTGGACCTTCTCTACAATTATTTGATTCAAAATTTGTGGCAGGAGGTTCAGGAATAACTATATATGGATGTGAAGATTGGGTGTCCGTATACTTTTGGCCATATATAGCTGCAGTATTCTGAACTGTGGAGAAAGGTTGGATATGACATGAATATTCAGTGTATACAATCTGTCACATGATCCTGGCACACAGGTTCATCTCGCCCTGTGGATCTTTCAAATCAATTCTGAGCCTCGTCATTTCTCAGTTGTAGCTTTGGAGCTAAGAACGGTTTGTGTAATCATAAAGACGGTCCTGTGCTTGACCCATTACTCTTATTTACATTGTTCTGATTTAATATTTAAATATTTAATCCCAGTATTGGGTGCCACCTTGAAGAGGATGTTGTCTCAGGTAGTTTTTCTTGCCACTGCCACCTCTGACTTCCTCATTAGGGATTTGAATTGAATATGGACCAATGCCTAGAATTCACATTTTCTCTGTTATGTCCCAGTGTCCTGAAGAAGGACCTGAAGCCGTTCAGCAGCGGCATCACAAAGGAGCTAGTGATGGACACGGTGCGACGTGGTGTGGGCACACATTACCAGATCATCAAGCATAAACTCTACAGGGAACCAGAATGTATGTTCCCAGCAAGGTCAGCAGAATAGAAGTTTCTTTGTGCTTGCCTTTAATGATGATGATGATGATGATGACGATGATGAGTGGTTTCGTTTTCTTTTTGTATGATGTTCTTGAAAAACGTCAACACTCTAAATAAACATTGTACCATTTTAAGAGATGCTCTGCTCTTCTAAAAGTAGTTTTCTTGTAGCTTTGTACATTCACACCCTTTGTTGTAATTTTCTATGGCTAACTATATGAAAAACAAGCTTAGAGTCCTGGTCTTTTTAATACAGGTGCAGTGGAGTCGAGCATTTTATGCTGGAAATGATTAACAGGTTGCCAGATATGGAGATGGTAATCAACGTTCGTGACTATCCTCAGGTGCCATCATGGGTTCAGCCCGTTCTCCCCGTTCTATCCTTTAGCAAGGTATGTCTCTGGGATACAGATTTGGTTATTTACATTGTGATTTGTTTGACCTACAAGAGGATGCTCTTAAAGAGCAAGTGGTAGCAGGAACGAAATGTGAGAAAAACTAGAAACGATCTAAAGATCATCAGTGTGATCTGATTATCAACCATCAAGCAAATCACTGAACTGACAATATTATAGTGAGATACATGAAGTGTGTTAAGACATTTTGCTGTATGCTTTTAGACGCCAGACTATCAGGACATCATGTATCCTGCCTGGACATTTTGGGAAGGAGGACCTGCAGTTTGGCCCATTTACCCAACTGGACTTGGTCGCTGGGACCTGATGAGAGAAGATCTGAAAAAGTTAGTAGTAGAAATTGTTTCGTTCTCTTACACCACCCGAAAGGCAGATTGATGGAGATAGAGACAAATAATTGATGGATGTAGATACGGAGGAATAATAATAATAGGTATGGATGTATAGATAGATTTAGATAAAGATAAATGGATGAGGACATACTGTATGTAGATATGAACTGATGAAGGAAAGGTTGAATTTAATCGGATGGATGGATTAGGACAAAGAAAATGGATTAATAAGTGGGAACGAGGAAGAATGAAGAATGGCAAATATGGATGCATGGATGTGAAAAGTTGGATGTATGAAGATAAAATGAATGATGCATGCTGAAGGATGTATATGAATGAATATGGTTTACAGCTTTTATTCATCCATATACCCATCTTTCATCCATCCATACATCTTCGTCCTTATACCTATCCATCTACCACGAGACCATCTTCATCCATGTCTCCTTTCATCCACGTTTCCATACTTGCTTTTATCCATCCATCCATCTACCCACAATAATGGAAACGTGGATGAAAAAAGACACGGATGAAGATGGTCTTGTGGTAGATGGATAGGTATAAGGACGAATTGATGGATGGATGGATGGATGGATGGATGGATGGATGGATGGAGAAACGGATATATATTTGGATGGACGAATGAATGGGCATAGATTTGGATAGATGGATTGGTGAGCATAGTTTTAGATAGTTGGATGAATGAATAAGAATGGAGATGGATGGATGGATGAAAGATGGGTATATGGATGAATAAAAGTTGTACATTTACATACACATAAATGCAATCAAAATATATGCCGGCTGCAAGCAATCATTTGAAGGGAATTGAAGGAAAAAACAATAAAGAAATGCAGTCGCTTTAAACTAAGACATTAATCTGTTTCCGATTATAATTAAAAGTTTCTCTTTTTTCTCTTCAGATCGGCAGCTCGGTGGCCATGGGGGAAAAAAA
Source organism: Tachysurus fulvidraco (assembly GCF_022655615.1). Lineage (NCBI taxonomy): Eukaryota > Metazoa > Chordata > Actinopteri > Siluriformes > Bagridae > Tachysurus > Tachysurus fulvidraco. Next base: position 8,907,352 of record NC_062535.1, on the reverse strand, counting down.
GCTCCAAAGGTTTCTTCAGAGGCTCTAGGTGAGACAGACATAGTCCTGGCAGGGCTGATGTCAGCTCACCGCCGGTGTACGGCGGTGCTTTATACGTGCATTTTACTTATTCTTTTGGTTTTTCTGCAGAACAAGTCCGGAGAGAGACCCGTTAATTCTGCTGTCCAGAGAGGAGCCGAGTCTGGTGGATGCCGAATACACTAAGAATCAGGCGTGGAAATCCGAAAAGGTCTGATTACTATACCGTGTTCACAGATGATGGAATCTGATCTATAGTCTTTTCATTTTTATTTCCTCTGTATTTCTTATCTGCTTCAGGACACTCTGGGTAGAACCCCAGCTACGGAAGTTCCCCTGGTTGATCACTGCGAATATAAGTATGTGCTTAGTCCTGAGTGAATTGTTTAGTGCGTATGGAAGAAGTAATGAAGGCAGAAATATTAACTACACACCGAGTCTGTGTTGTAACTGAGTGCCTGTATCGAAAAATCTTTCTCTCTCGCTCTCTCTCTCCCTACGTTAGATACCTCTTTAATTTCCGAGGCGTGGCAGCCAGCTTTCGCTTCAAGCACCTGTTTCTTTGTGGCTCTCTGGTCTTCCATGTAGGAGCGGAGTGGCTTGAGTTTTTCTATCCTCAGCTCGAGCCCTGGGTTCACTACATCCCAGTGAAACAGGACCTCTCTGACCTCAGGTGAACCCTTTAGTCCCAGAAACTTCCTGCATGCTGAATAGCAGTACGAAATGTGTTACCTTTGTGTAATTTGCCTCAGAACAAAAACAAATCGATACGACTTTTTAAAGGTGGAAAGATTTGCAATTATAGCTGTTATTATAGAGGGGAAATGGGGTGAGAGGTTGGAAAACCACCTGCAGTGTTTCATTTAATTTTATCCCACAGCTTCGTTGAATCTTCAAATTTGATTAGTCCAAAGGTATTGAATCATTTTCTACAACAGCAGCTCTGTTTCTATAACAGTAGCTCTCAAGACTTGTTATGGTTGTAAGGGAACTCCCAGGTGGTTAGAGGAAAATAATCAATCATTTTAAATGACTGTGGTTCAGAAAGAATTACAGTCGATGAAACGGTAGGAGATTTTTATTTTATTTTTTTTTGCCTGAAAACTGCATGAAATTTTGTTAGTAAATGTTACAAATTGTTGATATTTCTGCAGGGAGCTGCTGCAGTTCGTGAAGGAAAATGACAAAACTGCAGAAGCCATCGCACTAAGGTATTAATTATTCCTGTTTATCCCAGATTGATTACAGATTAAAATCTTCTGTTTGTCATGAACACTGTCATCACTGTGTGTCTTCAGGGGCCAGAAGTTTATCGAGGATCACCTCCGTATGGAGGACGTGTCTTGCTACTGGGAGACACTTCTGACCGACTACAGTAGACTGCTCAAATACAAACCTAAACGCAAATCCAGCTACAACCAGATCACTCGCAAACCCGACAGGTCTGAACTCTGACCTGCACAAGCATGTGACATGAATGTCCAGAAAACGAGTTACTCATTGTTTCTGACTCGACTTTGATTCAAAACTGATCAGGTGTGTTTCACTGTAGTTTTTTTTTTTTTTCCTCCCCACTGAAGACACCTACTGCCCCCTTCTGGGTGAATAAATAAGACCAACACACACACACACATGCACTTAGAGTTAAATCCCTTTATAATCTTACTGTTTAAAACATCAGTTCATCAAGTTCAGTTGTATTAGAGCATGATTCATACAAACCTTAATCTTAACCATCCCATCTTAGCCAAAATTGATCACTCCTGATTATATGTGTCAGTGCAACCACCGGGAAATTGAGCTATAGGGCCTCACTTGGGAGATATAAGTATCTACAGTCATAAGGAAAGTGCCACTGTTATGTCAGAGGGAACATTATTTTGCCATTCATGACATCTTGAAAATCATATCTACATCCTTTCATTTAGATGATATGATCTAGAGCCACATTGGCACGACAGTGTTGAATATGTTCTAGTATTCTTCAATTACATCAGCAATATGTGGGGTTTACATTGTGCTCCAGTTTGACTGTAAACAATGACAACCTCATAATGTGAAGTGTTTTTTACGGTCTAATTTACATTCATTTATTCATTTCAATGTTCATGCATTTAATTTTAAGACCAAATAAAAGATATTTTTCAAGTGATGTGTTTATTATTTGAAATGATTACACCACAAACTGTGATTAAATATAAAATTACAACACATGTTTTTGGACTGGGGGAGGAAAGCGGCACAAACAAACGATACCCCGAAGTGCAGGGAGAAAATACAAATTCTACGCACACAGGGCAGACGTGGGGCAAATATGCTAATCACTAAACTTTGTTTACTAAATTTATTGAAAATGTATGAAACTTTGAAAGAAGCAAAAGTATGAGAATAAGATAAGAATATTTCAGTTTGGGTTTAAATGAAATTAACTGTAAATTTTTCAGTTAAATTTGGGTATCTATCACTTTTTAATTTTACTTTTGCCTTCATATACACAGTGTGCAAACAGAATTAAATGCAAACTGTACATGCAAAGTTTTTAAATCTTAAATGCAAAGGTTCTCTTTGGGGCATAAATGGTTCAGTTTTAACCTTTTGAAATGAAGATGATGATGAGGTTCCCCTTTGAGTCTGGTTCCTCTCAGTGTTTCTTCCTCTTCCATCTAAGGGAGTTTTTCCTCCCCACAGTCACCTGAGTCACCTCAGACTCGCTCATTGGGAATAAATACAATCACGTTTAAAAATATCTAATATTAATCTTGAATATTTGTATTATATAAATCTTTATATTATTCTTTATATTCACCTTTTGTTCTATGTTTATGTTCTGTAAAGCTGCGTCGAGACAGTTTCAATTGTACAAAAGCGCCATAGAAATAAACTCGAATTCTATTGAATTGAATATATTGTAAATAAAAATAGTCTTATCGAAGTCTTTTCAAGTCAAAGGGCTTGAATCCAAGTCGAATCAGGTCTAATTTGACTAAGTGGACCTAATGGAGCAAATTTGAGTCTTGCTCAGTGAGTGGATTGCAGTGAGGGTCCCCCGGCCGCTGGGTGGCGCTGTGATTTCTGCGCTTTTAGTAAATAGACGCGCTGACATTGAACCGGCTACAGGAGGAATCTCAAACAGGAGGTAAGCAGAGCGTGTTAGTTAACGTCCAACGTTACACGAAGGCTTTGGGTTCTTTTAAAAATAAAAAAATATAAACAGGGTTTGCATCAGATTTCCGAATGAACGTCCTTTAAAGCCGTTGTGAAGAGCGCGCGTGAGGGTTAAGCGCACGTGAGCAGTAAACACAGCACGTCCTGACCTCAGAGACTCACAGCTGAATCTCTAATATTTACTTTTATTGCTCTAACAAAACTCCTATAAGAGCTTAATCATCATCATAATAATAACTATTTTTAATATATATATATATATATAATATATATACAATTCACATCCTGAAAAGAGTTCTACTACTTTTCCTATTCAATTTTATTTAAATCGGTTCTATAATGCTATTGAATAGATACGAGGCATCAATGATTAAAATAAACAAGACAAAAATAAAAACCAGGAATGCAGAAGGTGCCTCGTTTTTGTTCTGAACCTAAAACGTATAAACTGTCACTGTTTAGATATATTTTGTGTCAATAATCTATTCATATTGAAGTGAATAGAAACTAAATAAAGCAACTCTGAGCTTCACTTCTTTCTTTCCTACATCACATGTATCACTGCATTAGATCGGAAGTGTTATTGATAGATTTTTAAGTACAGGAGGAATCTTTTCTTTACACAGCACCCTGTAATATATCATCTGCACAATTCAGCACATACACAAATGTTTACATCCCTAAAGGCTGTGCATGTACGCATGAGTTTTCAGAGTATATGAAACACGTCCTAACTCCTTGCCATGTGTTTCCCTGCAGTGATTGAACAGTTTGCGGATGCGTGATGCACCCTGTGGGCCAGCGTTCACACACATTCACATGTGGAGAGAAAGACACAGATACAGCCAGCCCCAGAGCCTTGCATACAGGACTGCTAAGGGCAGTTTATATGTTCACCATTCCTCGAGTGCATGCAGCTGACATTGTTGATTCTTTACCAAAACATGTGGGCAAGCCGGAGTTCCCAGACACAGGATGGGACCGCATTAAAGACATATTCGACCGACGGTCTGTTTATTTATTTACAGGTCTATATCTATTTCCAAGAGACATAGTTCATCTGATGCATTAGAATAGGGATGTTCTGTCATCTCGACCCCTAAGAAACTCCTGGGGATTTTAGGGAGAATATATCCATGTTTGAATTCTGATCTGAAGTGTAATTAACAGTAACTTACTTCAGCTATATTAAAAGCTTGCAACAGCAAACATAATTTATCTAAGATAAATTAACTAACTAGTGTTAGTAACACCACCAGCTTGCTATGCAGTGAATGTGAATAAACATGTCATCGGGCTACGGTTCTCAAAGCGGGGTCTGTGAAGCATTACGAGAGTGTTTGATAATTATAATTATAACGTAGAAATGAAAATGACCAGAGTCAATATTATTATTTTAGGATTGGATTATTATTTTATAGCCTGTAAATAATGCCAGCTTGGCCCTATTGTAAAATTTCCAGAATAAATGATATAGTACACATTAAATCATGAGCTTTATATTTGTGTATGGATTATGTATGTAAACTATTATTATAAAACTGTACAGAGAAAGCCATGGAAATACTTTTGTAGTTATTTCACTGCATACAGTTTAAAAACCTTTGTCATAATATAGTTATGTATATATATTATATTTTTGATGTTTATTTTTCTGTTAGAGATGGACAGGCGTACTCGGAAGAGGTGAAGAATGTGGCTAAGAGTGCTCTGACAGCTGCCTTGGTGGGACTGTTGTACGGAGGCCTGCCTGGAGCCCGACATGCCCGTGAGAGGTTCATCCAGCTGAGCCAGGCTGAGATCTACCGCAGCAGAGTGGAGGCAGTGGTAAGAGAACCAGAAAAAGGCCAAGAAAAGATTTCATGTTGATTAGCATCCTGTTTTAAGTGACACCAAACTTGCATATCTACATATCACTCACGCTTGTTAAAGGATGTGATCTCTGAGATTCGGACCGTGACACATCTCTGATCTGTAGAAAGATGAATAAAAATAGACATTTCAGTATTTACCCTTTCTAAATGCTGTATATATTGTTTTCCCTTCATCTGCGTCACAGTTGAATGCATGTGATCAGATATGGAACTGAGGAAAATGAATTTTGTAGTACAAGTTAAGTTAACTGAATGATCTTACTAATGTGTTTTCTTTTTAGATTTTTTTTATTTATAGATTCATTATATCTAAGGAAAATTTGAGTCCCCCAATTTTAATTTCTTGACTTGTGAATTATATAAAATTGACTGGTTATATGTCGGTATGTAAGCCACGAACTGTGGTAGTCCTTTATAAACAGAACCTTTCTTGCTTCTTGTGTGTTTTTAGCGTTCGGCTCATAACGCAGCTATCCGAGGCTTTGTGAGATACGGCTGGAGGTGGAGCTGGAGAATCGCCGCTTTTGTGACACTTTTTAAGTAAGTTCTTTAAGTAAACGCACACACATCTGATACAACAAGAAAATGTAGCGCTTGCAGCTTCACAGCTATGAAGCAGATCTGACCTGCTGTCTGTGTCTGTTTCTAACAGCACTGTCAGTACGGGCATTTCTGTGTACAGAGACAGTAACGCCTTGAGTCATTTCGCTGTGGCGGGGGGTAAGTAACATCCCCTTAACATCATTCACAATGAAACACCTGTGATTCTCCTACTTTTCTTTTCAGGGATTAGTCAAGTTCACATTGGATTAGAAATTACTATTTAAAGACCAGTTCTTTAGGGAAAGGACATTAATGCATTACTTTAATGTCAAAAAATGTAGATAATTTAGGACTAGAGAGTTAGTTTGATTATAAATCTGGTCCAAATGGTGGCATTTTGTAGTTTTAGGCTTGTTTTTATTGGTGTTGTTTTTAAAGCTGATTCTGTATTTTATTGTATGTACCTGTAAGTTACCCAAGCGGCACTTTTATCTCTGAATTAAAAAAAACCCACTGTTAAAAAATGTTTTCTTGATGTTTAAATCTGTTCTTTGTGTAGCTGTGACCGGAGGTGTGTTCCGAATGAATCTGGGCCTCAGGGGATTGTTGGCAGGATCTGCTATTGGTGCTGCGTTAGGGTGAGTTGAATAGAGATTATCTCGAACACTCTTTTAATGGAGTTGATCAGCCAAACCACGATGTGTGTCTTTTGTTTTGCACTAAAGCTATAAGGCTGATGTTGCTGACAAACTAAAGGAAGGCTTGCAGTCTTGCTGTTTCATGCACAACGTATGAATAAATAATTATTAATTGACCGTGCACAGTGTTGAGTTCTTCAAAAACTTCCTATTATTATAATACTTTCCCAGGGAGCCTAGATGAGTTTCAGACTTGTTGAACTTCATGAGTGTTGCCATGTCACACTCTACAAGCTAACATTCTGAGATGTACAGTAAGAACTTGTAGTTTTTTCATATTTCTGTTTTTTTTACCTACCCTACTAGGGGCAATATTTTCACAGAAAAAAACAAACCTGTTTTTTCCACACAAATGTTTTGATCTTTAAAGTAAATGGTTGTATGAAACACGTTTCTGCTCTCTTAGATTCCCCAAGAGCTTGTTATGTTCAACCACTAAAATTCTGTGTAGGTTTATCCCAACAGAGGTAAAAACCTCTGATACTGAAAGCCAGCAGAGTTCTGACTCTTTTTATATCTGACTTGCATCCATAAAACAATTTGTTTATTTATACTGATTAAAAAGGTCAGATAAGTCAGTTTCCATTTTGCTGGTGTAACGAAACGCAATTGTACTGGTAAAAAAGGTTAAAAATGGCAGCATGGTGCAATACCTAAAAGTCTAATATCAGTTATTTAGCAAAGTGAACTTGCTAAGTGCCAGTAAACAAGCCACAGTAGGTTTTAGTATCCAAGTGATTGCTGTCATCTTGTTGTCAGTGATTTATGTGAAACATCACTGTGGAAAGGTTTATTGCGGGTGGTCCATTCACTCATGCCAGTCACTCATGGCAGTCACCAGCGCATCATGTCCCTGCAGGTTTCCCGGCTCTACCGTAGACAAGTACAATCAGCGGTTTGTTTACTTGGCATTAACTAAGAGAAGGGTCTAAGTGCATTGTGCCACTTCTGGTGCAGATGCCACTTTCCATGGCATAGATTGGGTTTTGACAGCTTGTTTTCTGCACCATGTATAGCTCCTGTAAATTTTCTCTCTAAGAGGCAAACCATAGCTGGGCCCACCTGAGGAGCTCGAACCTTGTGTTCTCCTGATGATTGATACATGTGTCATGATGTTGTTCGAGCGGACAGACACACGCCGAGGTCTCCCTGAACAGTCCATTCCACCTGGTTGATCTCACACCAGGGGTCTGGTGGCACAAGACAGTAAGGAAAGCATCCTTCATGACTGTCTCTGTGCCGTCTGTCTCCACAAGCTAGAGTCTTTTTCTCTCTTCCGGAGACAAGGACATGTCTCTTTATGTTCTTCTGAAGACTAATAAGAAGGCTAATAACTCACGTTTGAACATCTCGTAGTTCCAGCTGTAGAATCTGTATGTGATGTGTGACCATGGAGCCGTATAAGAACAGATGGATTCTACTTCTCAGGACTGAAACAGTGATATTGTGGATGGTGTGTTGCCGATCATTCTACACGGCTGTTTCTGCTCTTTGGGAATTCTCCATTCTCTCTCGTGCTCTCTCTCTCTTTTTCTCTTTCTCTGTCAATCTCTCTGTCACTCTTGACGCAGTGACATGTCCTCCCCTCACCCCACTTTCTTTCTGTTGACCAGCTGCTCCCTCCTAGCAACCCCCCCAACACACACATGCACACACCCAGTGCCAGAGGAACCCATGTGCCATGCAGAAGGCCCAGATCTTTAGGGCAGAACGGCTTGAGTGCCTAATCCAACAGCTGCAGTGCTTTTTTTAAATTTCCTGTCAGCTTTGTATTCCAATCCCATCCATCCCTTGATCTCCATATCTCCTCCTTCTGGCACTGTTGATCTCATCTCTGGGTTGTTCCTGAGGACAAGCTCCATCATCCTCCATTCATTTGGCTCAGTTTTTCATATTTTGTGCTGAGACCTTTCCAGTCGTCCTTTCCATCCAGCAGTGCTATCAGGATTAGCACCTCAGACGGCATTCGTCCTCCGCCCCCCTTTCTCTCTCTCAGTATGCTGGCAGAGCTGACTTTGGCATGCTGACTGGCACCTGGAGCGCCGCTCGCTGTGTATGTAAACATCCCCAGTGCCCGGCAAGGTGCAGCGAGGCGGGGCACAAAATTCAAACCAGGCAGCTAATCAAATCGGCACATCACGCTCTAAATAGCACCAAGCTAGGAAATGGGGAGTGTAGACCTGAACAATGATGGTTAAGATGGTTCGACATTTGAATCAGTATGGTTTCATATTTATGATATCATGATATTTCCTAATTTTATATCATGGTTTGCAACAATATCCAAAAAACATTAATCGTCCTCACTTCCTGTCTTCTTAACTCCAGCTTACTTAAGACAACTACAGTGGAATGGAATGGTTGATTTCTGAATTTTTATATGAAGCAAAATGACATGAAAATATATTCAATTTATTATTTATAATTAATTTATAAATTTATCGATTGTTCTTTGCAGAATCTTTCACAATAAAACACAAACATTTCCTGGAGCATTTTAAAGCCCTATTAATGAGTTTTAGCTGACAGACTCATGTTTTTGCAGTGTGCCTGCTGGGGCGTTAATTGTTGGGCTTCAGAAGCTGGGAGGAGAGACCATGCGTGAAAAACGACGACGGGAACGAAGAGAACTGTATGAGCTAAGGGTGGCTGAATGGTATGTTTTAATGCTATTATATCAGAAATGTTTTTTTTTTATCCTGCAAGTCAGTTTATATTTATTTATTTATTTTTGCTTGTTTATTTCTTTATTTAGGAGTGCACGTCTGCAGCTTACTGACCAGATAATCGGAGAATTTAGTGGCCAGGACCAAGACACAGAAGGTGACCTTCAGCGGATCCATGAGCTCCTTAGTCAACCAAGGAACGAAGAATCGACTAAGGAGACTTAACAGATCTGATTATCGTGACTGACTGAAGTTATAGATAATAACATGCTCACAAATGAGAAGTGCTGGCTCTTCTGATGGGAGATGTATTTGCAGGATTTAAGCTGAAAGATAAACTGGTTGCTCCCAAACAAACATACATTACACATCATGTGCTAAATATTTTTGCACTTCAGTTCATTTTCACCCTCGTGTTTAATTCCACACTGTTCAGAGTGTTGCTCTGTAAACCAACTGAATATTTATTTACTCATCATTGTAAAATATACAGTATATATAACTTTTAAATGTACCTTGTCTTCTTGTGAGACTTTGGGGAAAGAATGTGGAAAACTAAAAATTGACAAACCGTCATCTGACATGTTGGGACTAAAGACGTTTAGTGATGTGACTCATTTGTAGACCAGAGAACCACAAAACTCAGTGTGACTGTCCCAGTAGAGAGAGAGAGAGTGAGAGTGAGTGAGTGAGTGTGTGAGAGAGAGAGAGAGTGTGAGTGAAAGAGAGACTGTGAGTGAGTGTGTCTGTGTGTGTGTGTGTGTGAGAGAGAGAGTGTGAGTGAGTGTCTGTCTGTGTGTGTGTGTCTTAGTGTGTGTGAGAGTGTTTGAGTGAGTGTGTTTCTGTGTGTGTGTGTGTGTCAGTGTGAGTGTGTGTGTCTCATATGGTGCTGTGAGCTCGTCACATGCCTTGGTCACTTCTGGAAACAAGATGGGACGACACCTGAGTCCAAGTTCAACATGTGTATGGACACAAACGCAGACCTGCAGCACCATCAAGAGGAGAAATTCAGATTCATGGGTTACGTAGGTTTACTCATTTCATTTTACAGACATAATTTGTATTTATAAATTGTATAAATATATAAAAATGTGGTCCTTCATAAATAAGAGAAATAATACTAAAAAAATGCATTATTTTGGTCATTTTTTGATGTACGCTTTTCACCCATTCTGCACATCTAAATTCTACAATTTCTAGCATAATATTTTGCCGCACTTGAATCTAAATTTAATTTCTGTAGTTATTTATGGAATAAAAACAGTATTTGGCAAGCTATTACAATTAAAATAATGAGTGATAGTACGGTGTGATGTGACAATTACCACACCAAAGCTTTTATCCCGTATATCACTACAATGTTTTTATTAAATAAATGAATTTTTATTCAAAGAACAACACGTCTCCGTTTTGTGGAATGTCTGTGAAACACTAACGAATGTCTATTTCCACTAACAGCAGCTTTATAGCAGCTATAAACAACATATAAAGTTAGAAAAAGTAAAGAAATAAAGTATTTCCCAAATATTCTGTTGCTATAGAAACAAGCGCCTAACGGCTGCCATAAAGAAGCGACACCTTGTGACCAATCACGTTGGAGAATTCCACAGCGCTGCGTTAATAGAGCGAAAACAGCGTTTGAATAGCACCGCCCACATTTTTCACGCCCCACGTGCGTCATCAACAGGCCCGGCGAGCATGCGCAGTGCAGTGCCGGATCTGAAGCGCGCATTCCTTGCCAGGATTCTCTAATGAATGGCACGATGGCCGCGTCGTCTGATAGGATCATGCTCGGCCCTCTTGTAGCAGCAATCGACCAGGGAACTAGCTCTACTCGGTTCTTGGTAAGTTGCAGTCCGATATATTTGTGGTTTATTGAAGTTAAGCTGTGTTTTTTCTTTTAAACCGAGAGTCCTGGGTGTCCTTGTTAGCATAGTGTAAGTACCGGAAATGCGGTGGAATCTAAAGTCCAGCTCATTCCTCTAGTGTCAAACAACCCACGTGTATGGAATTGTGGCTTCAAAATGGAGTAAATAAAACCCATAAGGTCAAGATCTCTTTATAATCACATATGAGTGAATAACGTGGTTAATGTCACCTCTGTTCCTAAATCACTTAGGGTTCAGAAAGTGTATTAAATCCTGCAGCAAAAGGTTTACATAACGCACCTCTATTAGGGGCTGAATAGCTGTCCATACTATTTTTTTTTTAAATTTAAATTCATTTGTTGAATTATTGTATGAATTATTTTCTGATCTATTGTCAACTCTTAAGTGGGACAAACAACTGGAATCAAATTCTTTGTACTTTAAACCTGATATAAATAAACCTGGCCAATAAACCTGATTCTGATTCTGATTAAATGAACTATGGGTGCTGTTTACAATGCAGCACAGCTCAGAACCTTTCCAGGGTTTAATATAGGGACATATTAAAAGAAGATCCTATAAACATTTTATGCAGCAGTATAAATCCTTCTCTGTCTGCGAGATAAATGATTATCTCGTTTAAACGTTGTGGTTATATTCAGTTACGCAATGACGCATGGGCATCAGGACGCACTTTACATGTCAATGAAGGCATTCATACTGAACGGAGCACTCGCACTGAACCGCCCACTGCTCCTGAGGTCCTTTAGCATCTTAAACTGCCAAGTCTGAGGCTCCTCACCATGTCTGCAGTTTTAGGCCTGTGTTGTGTATAAATGGTATAGAAGGGGAGTTAAAGTGAGGGTGATGGAACTCAGTGGTTGGTAAGGAGAGACTGGCATAACATTAAAATCACTGACCGACGACGTGAATAACATCGATTAAAGTGTCACAGAAGGCACCAGCAAGTGAACAGTGAATTCTGGAGGCAAGAAAAATGGACAAGGACCTGAAAGCTTTTGATACAGGTTAAATTGTGATGTCTAGACGATCGAGTCAGAGCTTCTCTATAACAGCAGGTCTTGTGAGGTGTTCCTGGTATGCAGCGGTTAGAGGCGGCCTGTTTTTCAAGATGGCACCAGGAAGCTGTTGGAGGCAATGTGATCTCTGGGAAGTGTTTTACTGAGAAGCCTCGTGTCCTGGATATTATGGCAGATCAGTGTGTATACGTATAGACACGTGATGTGTGAATATTTTTCTGAAAGCACCGCAATACCAAAATAAATTCTTATTCATGTGATGATCTGAGAAATCCATTCACATGGTGAGTTCAAACACCATCCATTATTAAAAAGATTTTGCCTGACATGAAAATGGTGTCTGCATGTAAGAGCTGTGTATAAAGCAGAAGCTCGTAGACTATAGAGGTCGTGACCTCATGTGGGTGGGTTAGCAGGATTAACAAATCAGGTCATCATAGAAACACCCATCTCTTAAGTTCATTTATAGTTCAAATAGAATATTACAAATATCAAATTCACTATCAGAACCTGATAGAGCTTTTTTTGCCAAGAATCCTTGTGCCCACATGGAATTTGTTTGTGTCATATGTTTCCAGTACACAGAGACACCAAGAACACAGACAATAATAAAGATAAAATACACATATGTAAATACAAATAGACAAAAAAAAATAAATAGATTGTATGTACACTTGTGCTGTAGATGGTAGAATGGGATGCTGGGATGTACTAGGATGGAGGTGATGATAGATAAATGTAAGGTTATTGCACATTGTTATTGTGTAATGGGGGGAACTTGAATGCCTTCATGCAGCCACATTCTGAAGTTGTAAAACCTTAAGCGTTAACTTTAACACCTTAATATTTATAGAGTTAACTCTTTTGTTACAAAATCTGTTACCCCATTTAAATAAAGTGGTTTCTAGTCACATTTTCCTCAGAAACTATACAAGCTGTGAAAGTGAGACTTGTGTATGAAGTATGTATGTATTTAGGTATTTATTTGATGTAGAATCTCCGTTTGTTCTATATGAAGAAATGAGAAAACAGACCCAATTTTTTCCATGCAGGTGTTCAATGCAAAAACTGCAGAGCTGCTTAGTCACCATCAAGTCGAGATTCAGCAAAGTTTCCCTAAAGAAGGGTGAGTACTCGCACACCAAGGATCACTATGTACAGCATCAATGCGGCTGGAAAACACAGCTGGATTGATGCAGTTAATAATGTTTTTGTGGCAGCGGTTGAGGTGTTGGACTATTGATCGGAAGGCCGTGAGTTTGAATCCCAGGGCCACCATTTTGCCTTAGTTTCTTACCTGTATAAATAAAATCAGTGTAAGTCGCTCTGGATAAGGGTGTCTGCAAATGAATGAATGTAAATTTGTTTTATTCATGCCTACTGATGACCCCTCCTCCTCAGTTATTAATAATAATCTAAATGCATTTTGAAATAAATAATCCACCTGCTGGTTGAAATTTTAGTTCATTTCAGAAGCCGCAGTTACATCAGTGAGTACGTTTATTCAATATCACATGATTTCCTCTCTGTAGCTGGGTGGAGGAGGACCCCAAAGAGATTCTGCGGTCTGTTTATGAGTGCATGGACCGAACCTGTGAGAAACTGACGCAGCTTAACATCGATATCTCCAACATCAAAGGTATTACTGTCATTCTTGTTGTTTAGTCACAGCTGTCTGAATGTGGATACTCTTTGGGCATATATTTTTATTTATTATAATTTAATAATAATTAAAAACATATATGAATTTTTAATGAATTTAATTTTTCTCCTCCAAATTCATTTGGTCACATGCACAATCATACATAGTACAACATGCAGGGAAATGCTTTACATGGCTTTACATTTCTTAGAAAATTTTTAAAAGTTTGTAGAAATACTTAGATATTGGACTGTTTTATGTCAATATTATACCGTGTTGCAACAAAAAGTGCTAAAAGTGCAAATAAAAAGCATCCCAATCCATCAGGTTGTCTAACTATCACAGATTTTGGGTTCTACTCAATTCCATCATAGGATTATTTTATTCATTTGTTTGTTTGTTTGTTTATTTGTTTATTTTGGTACGTCAACTTCAGTCAGATTTTATGATGTATTATAAACAAATAATAAAATCTGACTGTAGTTGCCATACGAAAATTAATAAACAAACAAACAAATAAATAATGTATATAGATAAAGATGTTTTTCCAGTCTGGAGCTTTACATGTAGTTAAGCTGCTCAGTAAGGTCGGCTATATTGCGTGGTCTGAGATGCTGTTCTGCTCAGCACGTTTGTAAAGAGTGCTTATTTATGTTACTGTAGAATTCTTTTAGTTCCAGCTAACAAGAAATATGTTCTTTGTTGGCTAGAATTTCTCATACCATGTCTGATAAATGTCAATAATACTGTATTGTTTTTAGCGAACTGTTAAATAGTCAAGCTTCCTGTGTTAGTTCTGTGTTTAGTTGATTGAGATGCTTTAAGTAATATTTTGCAATTAAGAAAAATGTTTCTGATAGTTACATACATTTTTTCTAAATAATATTTTAAAATGTATTTCTTATTGGAATATTAATTAGTTTTGCCCTAGTTATTATTATAAATTTTTTTTTATCCTCTTGTTTTTTTTTAAATTCATTAACGATCTCTTGTCATATCCGTTTAGCCGTCGGTGTAACCAATCAGCGAGAAACCACACTGGTCTGGGATAAGGAAACAGGCGAGCCACTCTACAATGCAGTCGGTAAGTGCGATTGTGCAATGAGAGCCATCGTTTATTAAAAAAATATTTACAAAAAAAAGCAGTTTTTGATTTGGAGCTGTACACTGATTCAATCCAGATGTTGTATTTGTGTAGTGTGGCTGGACCTGCGTACACAGTCCACTGTGGAGAGACTCATCAAAGACACACCAGGCAGGAACAAAAATCACCTGAAGGTAAGAACACCTCAGGAGTGATGGAGACATCAGTGTGACACACTGAACCCTCATCGGTATGAGCTGAGTGAATAGATGAAAGCACTGGACAGATCTAAGGAGCAAAGCACTGCCGCATCGTTCTTTTGATTAGAGATGAAGTCTCACTAGGCATTGTGGGTAATCTAGTACTTGGTAAAATTTGACCAGAATGTTAAAATTAGTTTCAACCAGAAAAGTCAGAACTAAAGACTGTATATTAATTCTGAACACTTGATACACAAGCCCTTGCTTTAATAAGCTCCATGTTTTCAAAAATAATTTCTATTCAGTGCTACTATTTAGTTGCTGTTAATTTTACTCACGTTGCTATAACTGACGGCCTAATATAGGAAACTAAAGTTATAGATTAAATCAGTATAATATTTGAGGAAGCGCAAAAAAAAAAACTTTCCCCATATTGATATGAAATCATTTTTATTATTTTCGTCTTACTTTATCACGTGAATCTGATTGCTGATTCATTTACATTTGACATTTGGCCGATGCTTTTATCCAGAGCTGCTTGCATTTCTCATTTATACAGCTGAGCAATTCAGGGTTAAGTGTCTTGCTCACTGGCCCTGGGATTCAAACTCATGACCTTATGAACAGTAGTGGATTCGGTAGCAGCCCTTTCAGTCAAATGCGTTCTTTCTTTCTTTCTTTTTTTTTTTTTTTAAAGCATCTTGGAATGTGTGGAACAGGGGTGTGGTTTATTTGCTTAACTTTTCACAAAGATCCGTATGATCTCGAATGATTTGAATGCAATTAAGAAAGTTGCTTGTTTAGAGAAACAAAACTACACCATGTAAATAAACTGAACTATGTTAAACAAATAAAGGAAACGACTAAGAATACATTAAAATAGCATGTTTACCTCATGGTTTAATAAGAGACGTTTGTCTATTGTTGACAACTATGTGACCAGTCAAGCCGGAAGGATCACACCTTTACAACACAAAGCATAAATACACACAAACCACCAGTCTGAATCATTGACTTCTTAGTTCATCATCCAACAATCAGCAGGTTTATTTCATTTTAATAAAAGGATGATTGAGATGATTAAGAATGTCTGTGTGTTCTGTAACATCTTTATCCCATGTTGTTCTTTTACATACTCTGTTCTGATTGGTCAGAAGAGTTTGATGTTCTGCTACACGACACATCGCAGGTTTACAATAATGCGCTTGTTCTGATACATTTGTCTACATCCACTAATACACACAATACAAAACATCGAATTGCTGAAACGTACAGAGTTTAACGTTTATGTGGGAGGAGTTTTCAGTGTCTAGTTTTCCACCATTGGAGAGTCTTTCACATTTTCACCTTCCATGTTCTGGATTACATGATGAGCAGAGGTTTGTTAAGACGGAGAAGAAAAGGAGTGATTAATGAAAATATGATCATATAGAGGGAATAAATCAGTCTGTAACCTGTTATTGTCGGAAACCATCAGCACACTATTTAATGATGGATTACTTTCCTATAACAGCATTCATTATGGTAATCCATTGCAGGTTTCACGAAGCACTGAAAACGTCTTAAATTGGGACCATTTTTATATCATACAGTTTTACTTAAATCTTAAAAAAAATATTTCCTTGTAAGCCAACAAAATGAGAACCTGAGACTACTGACAGTTTTTTATTTATTTATTTATTTATTTTAAATAAAAAATAAATACATAATTTTTTATAAATCATTTTTCAGTTTCTGTTCATCTCTTTACTGCTCCTTCAGGTAGATTATTCATTTTGTATATTTATAAATATTATATATATAATATAATATTATACATTTTCCGCTCCTTGAAAGAAAACACAGACAGAATGAGCAGACGCTTCTTCCCGCAGCTTCAACCCTCCATTCAGAGTTTAAACCAGGATCTAGTACTGGACCTCTACCTCCATCTTCACCACATCTTTTTTTTTGCACTACGACACTTTAATTATGGACTTGCACAGTGCCACTTTATACCACACCATACTGCACATGGACACTTTAAGGACAATCACAAACACTATACGCATTTATGTATATACATATATTTTTCACATATATTTTCATAATATTTATTTAGTTTATCCTTTTTATTTATCAAACCTCTTTTTGGTTTTATTTTTATCCTTAATTCCATTCCTTTTATGCTTGAATACCAGACAGACGTAAAAAGCATGTGTATGTGACAAACACAATTTGATTTTGATTTGATATATTTATTATATAGTCAGTAGTCTCTAAACCTTTTGAAGTATCGTTTTTTTTTCCCAGCAGTTTCTTTACAAATGCCTAAGATTTCTTCACATTACTGTACACTATAACTCCTAGCGGAACCACAGAAAAGTGCATATTTTTTCCTCTTCACTCTTTTACAGCACAAGACTGGCCTTCCCATCAGCACGTACTTCAGTGCGGTGAAGCTGCGCTGGTTAATGGACAATGTAGAGGAAGTGCACAAGGCCGTGCTTTCACACACAGCTATGTTCGGGACCGTCGACTCTTGGTTGATATGGGTGAGTGATCTAGATGTTGATGCAGAAGAATCAATGGTCAATTAATAAAAACAATTAACTAAATAATATTAAATACATTTATAGGTTTCAGGCTTTTTTTTTTTCGGGATTCTTGGATGTTTTTTTTTTTTTTTTTACACATTGGATTTGTCTGTTGTGGCCTGAATCTGAGTGTATTTGTGCAGCATTTTGGGCTGCTTTCAGACACCATTGATTTGATCAGTCCCCAGTGCATTTCGTTCATCTTACATCATCTCAAACACACACGAACACCAGATCTCCATTTTTATTCTTTGTTATTTTGCTGCTATTATGCACAGTAAGACATCTCACCTCCTCTGTAACCATAAATGTTCTCCGGCCACTCATGCTCGTGTGTGTCGTGGAAACTAATGTCGTCATCATCATCAGCTAAAACACACATGCGGGTCACTTTACTTCCTGAACAAGGTGAGACCTGAGTACGAGTTGAGCCCACACTCATGGGAATCACGGCACAGTCTCAGTGCAACCGAACTCGTACCACCTCCTACAGGTAGTCTCGGGTTTGGTACCACGCTGTGCTTCATGCAGTTTTTCTCTGTTTCAGAATAAACTGTAGCGTGAAAGTCTCCTGAGTCGATTCTGTGCCATAGCTTAAATTTCACTCGCATTATAAATCATGACTAATGTAAACCTTTGGCCTGAAACACTTGTTTTATGTTTTTCGTTATATCAGTAGGTCTCTAGCTGTCCATCACAGTCACAATGCTCGCTATGTTTCAGTGCCTAACTGGTGGAAAGAAGGGAGGTGTCCATGTTACAGACGTAACCAATGCAAGCAGGACCATGCTCTTCAACATACACACATTGGACTGGGATCCAGATCTCTGCACGTAAGACACACACACACACACACACACAGCTTGTACTTCTGCTTCACAACAATGTGAAGTATTTTCACAGCTTAATGGTTCATTAAACTGAAATGTGTTTTGTTCCAGCTATTTTGGGATCCCAATGGAAATTCTGCCAAAAGTGAGGAGTTCTTCAGAGATCTACGGTTTAATGGTAAGCTCAGTGGGACAGCTTGGTGACATTTTATGTTGTGCAGAAGTATTTGCCCCTTACAACATTACATTCCCACTTTGTGTGGTGTTACATCCAGGAATTGAAAACAACTTCTCTGGAGTCACATATTAGATATGATGGATGAGTCAATACAGTGAATCCCAATGAAATAAATACATTTTCAGTTCATTACAGGTTGTAGGGTGGTGAATAAGGGGGTGAATACTTAAGCAACTGTGTATAATTCATTTGTGGGGTTTTTTTTTTTTTTTTACAAAAACAAGGAAAATAGAAAATAGGGGTTTTAATTATCTTTATTTTTTTAAATATGAACTTACTATTTTATTTTTTTTTCACTAATATTATTTTATTTTATTTATTTACATTTTATACGTCACAATCCAACCTTTCTGTCTTCATCTCTTTGGGCTTTCTGATAGAAAATCAGTTCTAGTCTGGTGAGTAGGTCTTGACTGATATTATTGATTGTCATTTCTGGGGAAAAACAAGTCTCTTTTCCCTTCCCCTGGTTGGCTTTGGTGTCCCTTTTTAGCCCATTCCATCTAGCGGTGCATTTCCAACATGAAACCTACATAGAGTTGATTTTCTAAGCAAAACTCAGTTACAGTAGTTCTAATAATCTGACTATACTAAACACATCACTTTCTTTATCCCATTAAAAATAATACTGGTACATTTCTGGTCAAAGTGGTTGGTTCCTTGCGAAAACATTTTCAGTAGAACCTGTGTACATTTATTTGTATGATTTTAAAAAAATAAACATTATCACATCAACACAACAAAACTCAATTTCCCGGTTGGCAGGAAATGGCTCACCTGTAAGAAATTTCCATCCGTGACATAATATGGTGGGCTTAAAGCTTACAGTCGCACACATTCCCTGTTTGAAAGCAATGAGGAGAATTACAATATCAATTCTTATATAAAATACAAACTTTTGGATGATCGGTGTAACTTTAATTTCGTCTTCTGGAAAACGTATAAATATCTACGGAAAGCCAGTACTAATGAGAAAATAAGATCTTTTTTTTTTGGGGGGGGGGGGAACCCAACCCCTTTTATTTTTTTTAAATATTAAGATTTTGCAGATGCTCCAAGATGTGTAAAAGCTTACGAGCTTAAATGTACCGGTACAGCTCCTCACTGCTAGCAGGCTCAGGTGATTTTATTTTATTTCGTGGACTGGTTGTTGGAAATGTACTGGGTGAAATTTCTTGGTTACACGGCACACTGGCTGGATGCCATGAGCTGACCTCACCTGCTATTAGCCACTAAATTGAGAGTTTTCTTTCCAAACAGCACTTGCGGATTTTGTTGCTTCTTCAAGGGCACTTTCTGACCCGGTGACCATGCTGTGGATTTCTCCTTCATGTTTTTGCATGCTCACTTCATTTTAAATAGAAAAGTAAACAGGGAGCTGGCTGACATGGCATGCTTTAATCACCGATGTTAATTTGATTGACAGTGGAGTCACTTTGAGATGAGCCTGAAAGTTTACTCATCATGTCATTTGTCTCGTTCATTTTTTTCCTTTTGGTTTTTACAGAAATCTGGTCCACTGACTGGCGTTCCAATATCAGGGGTAACCTCTTGCAAATTCTTATTTCTTATTATACAGAACTTATTTTACTGTAGATTTTGTGTGAGTAACTATGTAACATCAAACTGAAGTGCGTGTGTCCTCTAATTGAAGTGTTTAGGGGACCAATCTGCCGCTCTCGTGGGACAGATGTGCTTTCAGGACGGCCAGGCCAAAAACACGTACGTCTCATTTTTTGTCTCGAACACATTGCTGCTTTAGGAATTGGTAGCTCGGGTAGTTATGGTTAATCCCTTTACCATCAATTGCTCAGATGTGTAAAAGAGATAAATGTATGTTTATGTGGATAAGGGGCGTTGACTAAAATAGCGTAAATATCATTGGTGACAGCGACGGACGCATATATTATCGAATCGTATGCTTTTTAAGAGCAGTGTAGGTGTGGAAAGGAGGTTTAGAAAAACCTGAGAATAACTTCACTACATGCTGTTCACTATATGGAAACATTAACGACGGGGTGCGGTCATCTTGTTACAGTACATTCCCAGGAAGCCAAATGTATTACCAGCAGAACCCCAGGTTCATGTACATAAATATGTAGAATATAGAAAATGGAAAAATACATTGTGTGTGTAATATATATATATATAGGTTATATATAATGTTACTATTGGTAACATACAGGTTTTTATATATATATATATATAAACCTGTATGTTACCAATAGAAACATTATTTTCCACTTATTTCAAGGTTATTATTATTATTATTTCAAAACCCCAACTTATTTATTTATTAAAATAAAATACATTTTTAAATGAAATTTAAAAAAAACTTTGTCCTTATTTTCATAGATATATTACACCTTGCTTGTTTGCTACCAAACCATGGAGGGATAAGACAAATTATTCTGAGACTAACAGTGATGTTTTGTTTGAGCATTTTTTTAACAAAATTACAGTATCCTCCACCCTGACTCATATCTCTCTTTTTTCAGTTACGGGACTGGCTGCTTCTTGCTCAGAAACACAGGAAGAAAGGTATTCTTCATTCCTCATTCATTGCTATCTTTAGATTATTATATGTATGTGTATATTTGTATGTGTGTGTTTTATCTAAGCTCATATTCTTACATTGTTCCATAGCCGGTGATGTCAGATCATGGCCTCTTAACAACAGTAGCGTATAAACTAGGCCGAGACAAGCCAGCCTGCTATGCATTAGAGGTAACATTCTTCATCGATGCACATCTCTTATTACATCTTTAATGCGTTCTTGATGCATGAATTCAACAGTAGCCTTCATTCATCATCATACATACATGATTGCTGACCTGTAAATCCTCTCTTCAGGGTTCAGTCGCTATAGCAGGTGCGGTGGTGCGCTGGTTGAAAGACAATCTTGGGATTATAGAAAGTTCCACAGAGCTCGGTGAGTTCATCAGCAGGTGAAAGCAAAATGGATAGATAGAAACTGGCCACACTAGGTAGTACAGTAGTAAAACCCTTTTTATTAGTACACTGGTGTACCAGTTTGTCTGAGGAATGTATATTGTGAGAGATTTGTGCACACAAGTGTTGCACAGGTTTAACACAAGCCCTGTCGTTAGTGTTAACAAAATTTCCTTCTCAACAGAGAACCTGGCCGCCAGTGTCGGCACATCGTATGGCTGCTACTTTGTCCCTGCATTTTCGGGTCTCTACGCCCCCTACTGGGAACCAAGTGCTAGAGGGCAAGTTTGATGTTTTTTTTTGTGGTTTTTGACACTGGTTTTAAAGTCGTTTAAAGACTTAATTACAGAATCATTTGATAATAGAATCTAAATCCTAATATGCATAATCCTTCGTCGTTTAAGCATGAAAAACAATTGGAGCTTGTTTTATTTATATGTGTGTGTGTGTGTGTGTATATAATAAAGAGAATATATATATATATATATATATATATAAAGAATATAAAGATTAAAATAATACAGAAAATTCAAGATTAATATTAGACATTTTTAAATGTTTTTTTTAAAGTTGTTTTAATGTAAATAAAAATGTTGACTCTTGTTTTTGGTTTTCTTTCTCCGAACAGAATCATCTGCGGTTTAACTCAGTTCACAAACAAGAGTCATTTGGCCTTTGCTGCTCTTGAAGCAGTCTGCTTTCAGACACGTGAGGTATCGTCCATGAGTGCAAACATCATCCTGTTGTTTTTGTGATCATGAGTCATTCAGTAATTTTAGTCACAAATAAGAGAAAACCCTGTGATTCGAATCAGTAAAATGACTCGTGATTCATATCCATGGTTCAGATCCTGGATGCGATGAATCAGGACAGTGGGATTCCTCTGACTCAGCTGCAGGTGGATGGAGGCATGACCTCGAACCAACTGCTCATGCAGCTCCAGGCTGATATTCTCTGCATTCCAGTAGGTAAGTTATGTAACTCAAGGCTCCTTGGTGAGTTTCTGTTTCACAGTAGACTTTGAAACTGTGTAAAAGCCTCTGCTTCAGGGGGTTTCAAATTCCAGATGAATGAGCTTATTATTAAGCCTTAATAGCAGTAAAAGAAAAAATGGCCTCAGGCTGTCTAATAGTGAGAGATAAGATAACAGGGGATGTAATTGACTCATCATCTGTTGCATTTGTATGATAGTGTGACATCATCTATGATTATTTCACCTGTTTTCATCTTCAGTATATACATTTTTTTCAACTCAATTTTCTAACCGCATCTGTGTGTGTTCTCAGTTAAGCCGTCCATGCCGGAGACCACCGCGCTCGGAGCAGCCATGGCAGCAGGAGCAGCAGAGGGCGTCGGTGTGTGGAGTTTGAATCCCGAAGACTTCACCGATGTCACTTCTGAGAAATTTGAACCTCAGATCAATCCAGAGGGTAAAATTGCTTCAGCCATGATAACAGCAATAACAATTCAGCTGTTTATTATATCTCTACATTTATAATGGTTCATACTGTTAGCTATAACTAGTGACTTTAGTGTTTGTTAAAATGTTTTTGCTTTGACAAAAGCCTTTATTATAGAAAGATAGATATAGTTTAGAAATCTCTGGTGTTTTATCTCTTTTTCAAATAGAGAGCGAGTTCCGCTATGCTCGCTGGAAGAAAGCAGTCCAAAGAGCCATGAACTGGGAGACTACAGAGCCAGTCAACAACGGAAATGGTTCGTGCCTCAAACTTTGTGCTCCATTTTTATTCCAAATCCAACAAAAAAAACCAAGAGGAGGAATTCTGCGCTAAACTGATTCATACAGTAACAGGATCTAAACAGTAACTGATTCATAACAGTAACAGGCATTTTACAGTCTCTCCAGGATTTCTCAGAGTTTTTTGAAGCTCTTACGGCTTGTTTTTCCTCTCCCTTTTTAAAAAAAATGTATTTATTTTATTTTGATCAAACTTTGCAAGACAACTTGCAGAGTTTTTTCTCATGGAAAACTGCACAATTTATAAAATTACAAGCACAGGACTCTTCTTTTAAACTCCTACCCCCAAAGATACATAAGTACCGTAATTTCTGGACTATTGAGCGCACCTGAATATAAGCCTCACCCACTGAATTTTCAAAAAAATTATTGTTTTGAACATATTTTGGCACATGTCTATAAGCCACAGGTGCCTACAGGTGCATTGAAACAAATTAACTTTACACAGGCTTGTAACAAAAATAAATAGGCTTTAACGAAACACGGCTTGTACCAAAAAATACAAAATTAGCAGTAAACAGTAGCCTACCAAGAAAGTCATTGGTCACCATCTTCCTCCTATAAGGCAAGAAGTAGGACCCGTGTTAATATAGGATCAGCTTTCCAGCGCTGGAGAGAACTGAAGGAGCGGGAAGTTGGCGCATATTCACAGATTGGAGTTTCCCGAGTCAATAACTCCTGAACTAAACGCTGTTACTACACAAATAACACCTCTTTTCTGTCGTAGTAATGTAGAGAGGCAGCTACAACCGCATTCTACTTCTTGCCTTATCATAAGCCCTTCTTTGCTTTCTTTATTTGTTTTTATCCTCCATGTCAATGTTAAAACCGCTTCCTGCTAATGTCACACATGCGCACTGAACACTCTCTCCGCTACATATTAACAAGACCTGCCCCTTTCTGCTCATTGGCTATACGTTTGTTTTGATTTTTAGTTTGTGGTCCCATTTTCTGAAGCATTCCTCAAACATCGGAGACCCTGCCTTTAATCCGTTTGGCAATTTCATCGGTCTAATAAAAGCTTCATGCCAACAAAAAAATCCATATATTAACCATTAAATCCATTGTTTAAGCCGCAAGGTTCAAAGCGTGGGAAAAAAGTTGCGGCTTATAGTCCGGAAAATACAGTATTTATTTTCTGTGATCGCTTTACTCCTGTTCAACACACATGAGTGCTTTGGCATAAATCTGCAGTTATTTTTGAAAAATAGCAAACTTCACCAAATATGGTAAAGTTTGCTTTATTATGCAATTTAAATAAAGCACATTTTTGTGTTGCAAATTCAAAACATCCTGGAGGGACTGACTTTAGATAACCTGCATGGGAATCCTTTAAAATCACACGTCTCATTAATTTCTTATTAATTCCAGTAATGTGGTAAATGTTTCTGGTAAATCCTATCGACAATGAAACATTTATTGTTCTATAAATCATAATTATATATTTGAGAAACACCACCTAATTTTCAGTAAAATTTCAACATCAAAAGTTTTTAGAATGAAATAACCTTTAGAAAATTCCAGCCATGTTGCTTAACCCAATCAGATCAGTCGCTGCTTACATGTCTCCTTTCCCTTTCTCTGATATTGCATGAAATGGACCATCTCCAGAGGAATCTAATATCTTCAGTAGTGTTCCCCTGGGCTTTTACATTCTGGGTAGTATGTTTATGTTGATTGGAGCAAAATACATTACAGGTCAGTGTATTTTTAACACTGAGAATGAACACTCCTTTATGCATGCATGTTGCCCTTATGCTGCACGGGACTGGAGCCATAACTCGGAATTTCCGGACATCCGACTATCTCCTTAATCCAAATTTCAGCACATGGCGTAGCTTACTTTGTAGATTAAATAGTTGCATATTCAGCCCAACTCCTTTAAATATAATCAGCTATAACATTAAAACCAGCTGTCAAGTAATTAAGTATTAAGAAGCAAGTGAAACGTCGCTTTCACTGAATTGGTGTGTTCGAAGCAGGAAAAATGGGCAAGCGTAAGGATCTGAGTGACTTTGACAAGATAAAGCAGGTCGTGTGGGGTTTTCTACCTCAATATTCCTGAAGACCAAAAGCTTTCCTTCATACTAATGCTATTCCCTAATGGCAGAGGAATCTTTCAGCAGGATAAGGTTCCCTGCTTGGGTGGAGGAACATGATAGAGTTCCTCAAAGGTGTGCACTTGAACTCCAAATTGAAAATCTCAATCCGATCAAGCGTCTGTGGGACAAACTGGACAAACTAATCCAATACATGGAGTGTCCATGTCCGGAGTTGCAGGATCTGTGGATAATGACGTTGCCAGATGCCACAGAACATCGTCACAGGTTCATGTTTTGAAGGGTCCGAGCTGCTATTAGGCAGGTGGTGTTAATGTTATAGCTGATGTGTTTACACGATACTGTAAGCTGCTAGCTTCAGCATCAGTAATTTACTCTGTAGCTTAAGCAGACGGAGGTCGGATAAAGGCATAATTCCGAGTTCTGATGTCTCGATTCCGACTTGAGTCAACGCAGCATTAAATGTGTACTGTGTGTACTGCGATTTAAATGTATTATCGATTTCTGATGACAGAAATTACAATTCAGAGGTCTACTGTTACAAACCTTTGTGAAGCATAAGCTCAAGGATAATGTACATAAGGCTACACGAGACCTACTCAAGCCCTTCATGAGAGCTTTCAGTGACTTTTTAGCAGGATGTACCTCTATTAAATTGTACTCATTGTGCATTAGAGCCTACTAAGTGTCTCTGGTCTGATGAGCTACATTCAGCTAAATAATTGACTTTTATTAGCATGTGATTGGTCTAGCCAGAACTGAGGATCTGTTACGGAAGCCATGGTTTATATTCCCAGTTGTCATGAATGGTGTAAATGTCATGTAGCCTTATAAACACTATAAGAAAAGTCTAACTAAAATTCGTCATGTATCGTTACAAAATACTTTACCAATTATAATTTAGAATCCAATGGATTTGTCAGTTGAATTTGCCATGGTGCAAAAAAAAAAAAAAAAAAAAAATTATATGTAAATCCTCAATCATCTCAAGTTAGAAAATCTGTAACACTGTGTGGCTTGTTATTCCTTGAATCTTACATAGTACTGCTTCTCCTGATATTTGTTTTAAAATATCTATCTTGCTTTTTTTTTTTTTTTTACACCTCTTGACCGCTTTCCTTCGCACATCATTCTTCTAAAGCACTGCTTTTCTCATTCTTCGACTTGACTGTTTGTTATTTTCGGCTTCCTCTTGAAAAGCTGCTGTTCTTATTTAAAAAGTCTTGCATACAACTTTGTATTTTATTTACTTTTGGAACAAACATTATTTTTTCATTATTTCTTTAAACAGGATTCAAGTAGACTTCATGCCTCCTCTTCGATCTTTAGTAACGAGGGAAAATAAAGCAGGATTCAAGGTACGTCGTCTGGTGTCCGGTCATTATAATGTCGTTCCCCACTGGACATTCCAGCTACAGCTGCTATGATTGCATCTTCAGTGAATGTCAGAGAACTGATTTATCTCTCTGACTTGAAAATGATGAAAGAAGTTTTTAACTTTTGGTACCTGGTTGCTGTAGCTTGAGTTGAAAGCTGGTGAATGAAACTATTTCTATAAAGAAGACTCTATGATTTTCTGAAATTGCACAGCACTGTTGTACAGCTGGCTGCGTTTACACCTTAATCTTACCCAAGATGTTGGCTTATGACTCACTGATGATCTTTATGGAGATGATTACCGTTACCACATGTACCTCTGTGTGTTTGCTGGAATGTGTTGTAAATTTGAACAATTTGTAATTTTCATGTCGTATTTATTAACATTTTAGTCTAAATTTCATCGTCATATCATGCTTTAGAAGGTGCCAATAGTTTTTCTGAATATATCTGAGGAACGGTGCAACATACAAGAGCACTTGGGTACAAATAATGGCATGCACTGTATCAGTACTGTGAACGATTTTACCTTCATAGGGTTCCTTATGGCTGTTGAACAAAACTGTGCATTACTTTATCGTTACTGTAAAATACCCAACCCAAAATACCCTGGACCCCGTGGGTATAAAAACTCAAGTTCAAGTTTTCAAGTTCCTTCAAACTTTTCGAAAACGCTAGAATGTAGAAAGACTTCTTTATGGTGATTTATATTTTAGATATATATTACATTTATGGTGATTTATATTTTCATTTCTTGTAATACAGAGATGTCTCTGACCTAGAGACTGTGCTTTCCCATAATGCACTGTGCACATACATCACTTTTAGCGCTGAGAATATTGACTCGGCAAGGAGATTTTCAGAAATAACATTTTAAGACATTGTGTAATAAAATAATCTAACCTTAGTTACGTCATCTGTACCATATAGTTAAAGGTCATGTTCGTTTTTTTTTTTTTTTTTTTTTTTTTTTAATAATTACATTCATGTTCGCTCACTATGAACTTGACTTCCATTAAATTAAAAAAAAAATAACGTTATCATCTTTGTGATGAACTATGTGACACAAACTCAAAGCTCCTTCCAAAACGAATGCCATTTGTGCCTCTACAAAATTCAGTTATTTATGTTCATAGGATTTCTTAAGCTCTTTGTGAAAACTGATAGAAACCTACATTGACTTTTATAAAGGATTATTGTACCTGGTGTGAGTTGCTATAAAGGCAGCTGTTGTTTCAGACAACTGAAGTATTTCAGACGTACTTTTGTTTGCCAAAAGTAACAGGAAAACAACAGACTGGCAAAAATGGATCAATACTCACCGATCAGTCATAATGTTAAAACTACTGACAGGTGAAGTGAATAACATTGATTAGCTTGTTGCAATGCCACCTCTGAAATAGTGGGATATATTAGGCAGCATGTGAACAGTTAGTTTCTTAAAAGTTCATTTGTCGAAAGCAGGAAAATTGGGCAAGTGGACGTATCTGAGTGACTTTAGTGATCTGAGTAAATTAAGATGGCCAGTCAGAGCTGCTTCAGAACAGCAAGTTTTATAGAGTGTTCTCAGTATGCAGTGATTAGTACAAAACACAACTGATCCAAGGAAGGATCATCAACAGGGATGAAGAGATGGCACCAGGATGCACTATGTGAAGAAGGCAAGCCCAGTTAAGGCAGAGTGATGCTCTGGGTAATGTTCTTCTGGGAAACCTGGAGTACTGGCATTCACAGGGCGGTTACTTTAAAATGTACCATCTATATAAACTGCTACCCTGCAGAGATTGTTTAGGAATGGTTTGAGAAACGACTGAAGAGTTCAGTGTGTTGACTTGTCCTCCAAATTCCCTCAATCTCATTGAGCATCTATTGCATGGGCTGGACAAACTAGTCTGATATACAGAGCGTCCACTTAACTTATAGCACTTAAAGGATCTGATGCTAACATTAAGGTGCCAGATACTACAGCACACCTTCAGAGTGGAACAAGAATTAAATGTGTACAAAGAAAAATTTTGAGTCCCGATGACATTACAGCTGTCCATGGGAAAGATGACATACTCACTTTTAGGCAATCATGAGTGTGTTTGAAGTCATATGTATGCAGAAGAGAGTAGAAAGCATTTTCCTCTGTGTCTGTTTAAAGCAGCAGTTTGGAAAGGTTTGCTGCTATCCGTTATCTCAGAGAATGCATGTGTTCACCCTCCTTTTCTGGTAGCTGTTGTGGGTGAGACTTTACACAGAAAGTGAAATAACACAATCTTGTGTGTGTTTTGTGTAATTACGTTGTGTCAAATTAACACAAAATTGACAAAAGTCTTTTATAAAGTAGGGTTATGTCAGTGGTCATAAAGTGCTTATATAGATTTCCTTTAAATTATGAGGACTGTTCTTAAGTGAAGTGTAAGCATTTTTTTTTCTTTTGTATTTAGTAATTGACTGTATTAATTGTGCCATTGAATTTTCAGATCACTGCTAATTTTTGGAGTATAGAGTTAAGCAATAGTGCTTAAGGTCATTTTAATTTATATTTTTTGATTTTCTTTATTGAAGTCAAAAGCCAATGAACTTAATACGAGTATATTAGAATTCATAATGCTTTGCACATGTTTTATACAGAACCAAACAATTCGTGTCCCCAACATTTTTTTTTTTTGTAGATTTTTAAAAGGGACTTTTTAGACATTTGTGTGTTTAACAAAAATGTGTAATATATAAATGCGAATTTTTATTTATTGTTTTTTTGTGTACTTGAATTGACCCATAAACTGTTATAGCACATACCAGTAGCCAGTGTTACTGAACTATGGACTATGGTCTATGAACACAATGGTCTATGGACTATGAACACAATGCACTAGCTATAACAACCTGCTCTACACAGGTATCACAGGTGAGGCTATTTCAAATTTCTGAAATTAATGATCCGTTGAGTGAGTGTCATATCACTATATACTAAAATATGCATAAATAAATTCAATTAATAAAAATAAACAAGATTTAAGACATTAACCTTCAAAGACGTGCTACATGGAAGTGCAAAGTACAGGACTTGAGTGACTTTTTTAAGGTTTTTTTTTTTCCTTTGCAATAGTTTTTGTTGTATGTTTATTTTATTTTCTCCATTATACATTTTGCTTGAAATTCCCTCAAATGTACACATTAGATTTTGCTGCGCATTAAAACTGCTGTAAATATTCCGTTGTTTTGGTGTCTCTTTATATCCAGCTTTTTGGTTAATTGATATCCTGCTAGAATTAGTTTAGTATCAGTTGCTTAGGAATATATATATATTTCATAGAGATATTTTATATTGAGGAAGTAGTGAAAATAAATGCAGATTGTAGACATACACTTTTGCTCTTGTATATACTTTAATATTTTGTCTAAATAATGAGTCATAATAATAATTAGTAAACATTTTAATAAATATGTTAACCACATGGCTAAAAGTCAAAATGTACATTTTAGTATCTTGGTGTTCCTGATTATTTCATTTTGAATCGTTCGGTTTATTTTTTTTAAATGACTCCGATTCACTGACTCGTAAGCACTCACTAAGTGCTTTATTATTCTATTATTATTACTAATTTTAATAATAGGTAAATCCTCCCTTTGCTCTGAAACCAGCCTGAATTCTTAGTGGCATAGATTCCACATTTCGTTGAGATACTGGTTCATGTTTGCGTTCATCGATGATGAATCATTCGGTTTATTTTTTTTAAATGACTCTTCAGAGTGAATCAGATTCACCGAGTCATAAGCACTCAATAAGTGCTTTGTTATTACATTATACTAACACTGGTAGAAACCAGCCTGAATTCTTAGTGGCATGGATTCCTCATTTCGTTGAGATTGTGGTCCATGTTTGCGTTCGCTTTATGTTTTTTTAAATAACTCTTCAGAGTTCACGAGTCGGTGAATCTGATTCACTCTGAAGAGTCATTCGATTCATTAAGCCGAACGATTCATTTCTTCTCCTTTACTACAGAGTGATACGTTCACTAAACAATAATGGCGCAGAGCTCTTGTTTTACAGAGGGGGATTATTATCAGACGCGTTTTGACCCGAGAGCCTACATAAGTAATTTTTATTCCCGTCCAGAAGGACACTCTGATGAGAAGAATTATCTTACTTTTGTTTTAGGATGTCTACGCAGGATTTTTTCTACTGGTAAGATAGTTAACAAACTACATCAATGCGTTATCAATGTGACACGAGAATATTATTGCATGTATAATATGTAATATTCGGTGTATCTGAGAGTTTTTGCACATAGAGTTTTGCTAAATTAGTGAGTCGTGTTGTCAGTCGTGTCATGTCTTACACCTTAGTGTCACAGGTTTTCCTGTTTTTCTGACTGTACTTGTGTCTCGCGCGCGCACGTCGTAGGCAAGTTCAAAGGACGTAAGCTGATTGAAGTTGGAAGCGGACCGACGATTCACACCGTGATCAGCGCGTGCGAGCATTTCGATGAGCTCGTGCTGTCTGATTTCGTGGACAAGAATCGGGAAGAGGTCAAGAAATGGGTGAAGAACGAGGAAGGGTGCTTTGACTGGATGCCCATCATTGAATACGTGTGTGAAATGGATGGCAAAAGGTGAGAGAAATGGAAACGAAGCCGAATGAACAACAACTATTAATGCACTGATATAAAACATCACAGTGGAAACAGTTTAAAACAAGCACATTACGTGCATATTTTGCATGTCTCAAAATGCATAAATACACCATGTAAAGTGTATTCCTTGTTCTTTAGTGGTGGTTCAATTTTTAAATAGAAAGCAGCCCTTTAAAAACAGCACAGGGTTTTGCATTGGTGCGCCAAGATAGACTGTAAAAGCATCATACATTATTTTATGTAAAAAATCCATATGCGATGGACAACAAGTGGTTAATCATCTCTGAACATCAGGTCTGAAGCCTGTGGTGCAATCCCTGTTACAGTTCATCCAAAAAAGTTGTTCAGTGGGTTAAGGGCAGGGCTCGGTGAAGATTATTCAAGTTCTTTTGCATCCATCCTGCCAAAATATTTTCACAGAGCTCACTTCATGCACATAGGCTCTGTTTGTATCCAGCTGGAACAGATTTGTGACTGTAAGTTCCAGTGACCTATTCAAACAATTGTGTGTCAACAGTTTTGAGAAGACTCTCCTAACTTCATGGGTAAAAGGAAGCACACTCTGCTTCATCTGTATGTTTTTATTTATCAGGGCCTATCAATAGCTTCTATAAACCACAACAGATTTCAGTATGTGGTCTTTTTTCCGGAGAAATTAAACCAACAATCGGAAACGAATATTTGTTAGTGAATACAAGAACCTAAAAATAATAAAATAATATAAAATGCTCTGTGAGTTTAAACTAGTAATAATAAAAGAAGAGAAATATTATGATAGTTACAAATTTAACAGTTTTTACTCTGTTCCTTCAGCTCATCTGATGTGGAAGTGAAACTGAGACAGCGGGTGAAACAAGTGCTGAAATGTAACGTCCTCTTAGAAAACCCTTTCCATCCAGAGGTCGTTGAGCCAGCAGATTGTGTGATGACGTCCCTGTGTCTCGAGGCGGCATGTAAAGACATGCAATCTTACAGAGATGCGCTTTGTGGAGTAGCAAAGTTGCTTCGTCCAGGTGGAGTTCTGGTGATGGTTGGGGTTTTAGGAGAGACCTTCTACTATGTTGATAAAACCCGCTTTTCCTGTCTCCAGCTGAGCAAAGAAAATGTTGAAGATGTTCTCTGCAAGCTAGGCTTCACTGTGCAGGAATTCAACATTTTTCCAGCACAGGATCGGGAGAACAACAAAGTTTCTGATTTTGAAGCTTTCTTCTTTGTTGTTGCTCTGAAGACTATCAAGACAATTTAGAGATGTGACAAACGGTTTGCTGGTTATAATATACCTCGTTGTTGAAAGGGATGTAAGCATGAAGACTTTGTAAATAAAATCGGCCAGGCTTAGATTGAGCATATCTGATGCTTACAGAATTGCAAAATTATCTGATCTATAAATCTTTACAGGTGGATAAAGTTAATTTTGGAAGTTCTTCCCAGCAGTGACGGCTGGTTGTAATATTAGATTTGAGGAATATTAAAATATCTCAATATAAAAACACAATTTATATAAGTATAATAGGTTTAATAAGAATGATTTGGGGCAAACTATTTCTCTCTCTCTCACACACACACACACACACACACACACACACACGAGTCTGTAAAGCTGTACTGGTTTAATACTGAAATTCCATTGAATACTAAAAAGAGTTTGTCTGATACTATTTTATACCAAATATTAAACTACAGATCTGTCAGCTGTCCTTTTGTGAACTTTGTATTTAGTCTGTTTTACTTTCTACTCCAAAGGCAAAAAAGGGTGATACAGAAATTAAGCCTTGTTCATGTTTATTACACTGGGGATTTTATTTCATATGTGCCGTCGTATGTGCTCGTGGTATTTTCTAGAGGTTTCAGTCACACATGATGAAAAATATCACCCAAAATGGAGGTGTAATCACATGACATGACTGTCTGATTGGAACTACAATAAGGACTAGACAGAAATCAGCACTATGATGCAAGTCACAACCTTGAACAAGGCAAAATTCTGAGAAGGAACAGGTAATCAGCACAATTACTGTAAATGAGAGCTTCAGGGGAGAAAATAATTGGTATTATAAAGAACTTTTAATATCTATGGAAAGTTTCCATTGCAAAAAGGTTCTTTGTAAAAAAAAAAAAAAAAGTGCATAAAAATCTTAAGTTCTTTGGGAAAATATACTCATATAATGAGATATTAATAATAATAATAAAAAACGGCTGACTGTCCAAATATGGACCTGGCTGCACATTAACACACTTACAGGATCATTCAGTCCAAAAATGAATCAAAGTGCCAGTTCAATGTTGAATGTTTATGGATGCATGGAAGCAAAAATAAAAAACATTTTCTTTTTCGCCTTTATTATTTTAGGCCTTCATATTTTCTGTAATTTGTCTCCAGAATTTAAATATCAATGTGGTGGAAAATATTTTTTTAATGGTGTAATCACAAATAAAATAAATAATAAAAATATATTATGCCTAAAAAAAAAAAAGTATTTTCTTGTTCTCATTTTGTACTTTCAGCTTTCCCATTTCTGGAGTTTTGTAGGTGTCAGTAAATGTGATTCATCAGCAATAATTGTAATGATCGATGTATGAGAATGCTTTGCTTTAGTTTGGCCTACAAAAATATTTACAGACGGCTTGACAAACGAGGCCCAATTTATGTGATTAAAAATACTAACTATAGTATAAACTATATATATAAAAAAAGAGCTCTCATAAAGATGAACAATAAATATAATTTTATATAGATTTGGTAAACTGGCACAACATTGCTGATGCAGTTTTTATTAATAAAAAAAAAAGAAGCATGCCTTATGCTGGTCGCAGCAGGTTTAACAGGGAGCTATAACATCATAAGGTTGTTTGCTTCTTGAAGGACGTTTTTCCGGCAATTCCTAATTGGCAACATGAAATGAATCAGGGTTTGTATCGTTTTCAGTAGCATAAACATTTAATCTCCTTCGAGCACAGACTGATTCTTCTGTCAGTCAAATTCAAATTCTGCCACCAGCTGATAAGAAACTAAAAGGTAAAGCTTCCCCAAAATTCTGTACAGACAAGGAAACGTCTAACAGACAGACATGTAAAAAGATATTTATGTTTTTTTTTTTTTAAAAAAAAACATGTTTCACACACAATCATGTATTGTATAAAAGATGAAAAATAGTTTCAGACTGTAGGTGTGTTATTTTTACAGTTCATGTTTCAAATTATTTTCAAATAGGAGTCTATTATTCCAGTCAGTTCTCCACTAGGAGTGACTCAGCCATCATGTCCTCCTCTTCATCTTCTGAACCCATGACCTCTGAAGAAGCCTCGTCTTCCTCATGAAGGGAATCAGTCGCCGTCCTCTTCATCCCTCTCTGTTTGGACAGAGCCATGGCGTAGCGAATAGTGTAAATGTTCCAGTCACAGCTGAGG
Source organism: Tachysurus fulvidraco (assembly GCF_022655615.1). Taxonomy (NCBI): domain Eukaryota; kingdom Metazoa; phylum Chordata; class Actinopteri; order Siluriformes; family Bagridae; genus Tachysurus; species Tachysurus fulvidraco. Next base: position 8,872,732 of record NC_062535.1, on the reverse strand, counting down.
AAATATGCCATTGGTTAGAGGTTAAATATTTGCCAAGTAATGTGTTAATCTACTAACAAAATCGTAAGGGTAAATATGTACTATCTAAACCCTGAATACTCTAACTTCAGAGAGCTAGAATATATTTTTTGTGTCAGTGAAGTGTCTAGTCTCACAGTTTAGAGAGGTCATTGTGGTGTTTCTGGCTGCTCTTCATCAGCTGCTGTATAGTCGGTAGTATTGCTGATGACCTGTCAATCAAATATGAAAGTGAAATTAAGACTAAAAATAAGGCAGATGTTTTTCCACATGAAAGTGAAATAATGACGCTTTTAAGTGTTAACAATTCATCCACTTCCTGGTTGGTTTGGACTCTTGGTTTGTTTACTTAAGATGACAAGTATATTTGTACCCAGTACACAAAAAACACAAATGAAAACTGGGATCTGCACAAAGGTGATCTGTTGGTCCATCTTACCTGTTCTTGAGCTTCTGACCGTGTAAGGTGAGAAGGTTCTGCACCCATGTAAGGTAGAAATGCAGGTGCCTGGACCTCTCCAGAGCTGAGGCCACGAAATCCAGCAGCTTTTCCACATACACGTCTGGCAGGGAGCTGGACACCACTTCAACTTAAAGAGCAAGAGAGAAGCACAATTAAAAGATGAGTTTATTTATTTATTTATTTAAATCAAGCTGCCCTTATACAAGACCCTCAATCATCTGACTGTTCCGGTAATTACCCACAAGGCTCTGGCACAACAGGATATGTGTGAAGGAATAATACAACAGCCAAGTTTAGATTTCATAACACTTTACTTCATTCTACTTGTAAAGGTAGTGGCTTTTTTTTTTCTCACATAACATTCAAAGCCCCGAGTGTGTCAAGGCAAGAACTAGAGGTCTATGCCTTCCATCATAATGCACCATCCTTCTCTGAAAACTTTCTTCCAATCCTGAAATGAAATATTGACTGAAATATATTAAGATCATCATCTGTACATACTTTGGTTATAAGGCACAGATTCCAGCACTTCACTAATGAGAGACGTCTCGTTCAGGCGGAAAGCGAGCACGATTGCTGATGTCCATTCCTTCTTCCTTAGCTGACGTCGGATGCTGGTTGGTGTGACGTCCATGTCCAGATCATAGGGGTCAAAAACCAGCGAGGCATCGAGGGAGTAAATAAGCAACCCTTCTGTGGAGGCTGCCGCCCAGCTGCGTCCTGAACAAAGCAAAGTGACGATAAGAAATGATTTCTTTTTGTGTTTATATAACAAAGCTGTGTCCTATTTGGAGAACAGAAATCGATGAAAATCCTGAGGTGATCAGACTAAACAAAAACATCTTTTTTTCAACAGACTTCTGTTCCAGAGGTAAATTTCACTTCATTTTCTCCACTTATAAGAAAGATTAAATCACGGGTTCGAAGCTTTAAATCCAGCTAAAGAGCTACATTTTAAATAATAAATCATTCCTTTGTAAGAATTGTACTCTCTCTTTTTGAGACTGATCCCATAAAACAGTGGAGGAAATGACTCTGTAATGTTTATTTGCAATATTTTAGCTTGTGTGGATTTTATTGACTGATTAAAATGGTATACACTGGTAGTTGTAGAAGCAACATTGTGTTTTATATTATATATTATATGACTCGTCTTCCTGTTTATCCCTCCATCCTGCTCACTGCTAAACACTGACTCGGTGAAAGTGAGGAAGAGGAACTGCAATGTGCTGTGTTACCGCAGAAACATGTGAATACTGGTACTTTCTTCAAGGATTATGGTTAGTATTTTACCTCACCAGCACGTGCGATTTTAAATACGATTAAAAGAACGAGAGAGAGAGAGAAAAAATGCTGCACGATATTTTCTTCCACCACTGTTTAATCTCATAGGTGATGTTGACACTGAGGTAACAAACCTATAAATACTAAAACATACACACTAATGCATAATGTAAATTCAATCAGTTCTCTTAAACTCTAGAGTTGTTATATAGTTTAATTCTAAAAACCTAAAAAAAAAAAAAAAAAAGAATAAAGTGTTTACTTACCAGTGGGGGAGAAGCGGAGAGAGGTGACGCGAATCTCCGGCTTGAAGTGTCGTGAGCTCATGTCACCTGAAAAATGTTGGGGTTACTAATGGATGGTTGTGTATCGACAGAACATTTTGTATCTTGTATTACATTACACCATTCCTGTACGCCGTTCTTCAATTACATTGCCTCGTTCTATGATTGCGGTCTCGGAGTTAATTGTGTGTGTCCATGTTAAGCACAAAGTCCTCTGACCTAAAGACTCTTCAAAGTACAATCTTTACTGACCTGGATTAAGTGTTAAAGAAAATTCACTATCACACTGAATGAGTCTTCGTTGAGCTCAATATCATGACAGCACAAATTCTCTCACCTCTTCTGACACCAGGCAGACTGAGATGAACTCCGTCCCCATCCCCTGTGCCTTCATCCACTAGTGCCAAGCTACCGAATTCAGTCATCTTACGTCTGTCCAGGAACTCCTAACAGTACACGGTGACAGGAGAGCAATAATAAAATAAAATAGTCCAGATTGCAGGATGCCTCAGACACAAGTGTGTCTAATTCAGGATCCATTATGAGCAGATGAGACTGTACCTCCATGGCATCTAGAGACATATTGCAGGAGATTTCAAACTTCTTCATGAGGATCTGCTCCTTGATGTTGTAAATGCAAACGAACTTCGAGTAGCCACCGGCCAACATGGACTCTCCGTCGGCCGAGTAACACAGCGAAGTGAAGGCCCTGAAGGAATTAAGAGTTCAAATTTGCTCTCATCTTAAAAAATGTTTAAAAAAAGACTTCCAGCAGTAGAAGGACAGATGAGCCGTTGCTTCATTCAGATACTTTACTGAATATAAAAAGAAAACATATACATATACATACATACATATATATATATATATATATATATATATATATATATATATATATATATATATATATATATACACACACACACACACACGTTTTATGTCCCTACAGCTGCGTGTGAAGGGACATAAAACATGTGTGTGTGTGTGTGTGTGTATATATACACACACACACACACACACACACACACATGTTTTATGTCCCTACAGCTGCGTGTGAAGGAGATTAATACTGACAATTTGTAGTTTTTAAAAGCATTTATTAAAATCACGTTATTTAATGACCAGGTCCAGAAACAGATCAAACCCCATACCATGGGTTATAAAAGGAGCAAAGAACAGTTCCATGAGCTGCACTGTAGTTCAAACAGCAATCATCATTCAGTAAATTCACCAAACTCTTAATCCATGCGCACTGAATTACGGAAGATTGCCAGCCCCTTAGAATACAGATGCCCATGAATAAAGAAAATAATAAATAAATAAATAAATAAATAAATAAATAAATAAATAAATAAATAAATAAATAAATAAATAAATAAATGCTACTGGAGACTGTGGACTACAGCTTGCCATCCAGAGCAGTGGTCCCCAACCCCCGGGATGTGGACCGGCACCGGTCCGTGGACCAAATGGTACCGGGCCACCAAAGGAACATTAAATTATTTCCATTTTATTTACTGTGGTGTATTTCTCTCGGGTTTGTGCGACTTTCCATGGACGAGAGGTTAACCGGGAGCTTTGAGACGTCACCTAAAGCCGCACCAATACCGTGCATGTGCAAAATATCATGATATCGGGCCGGGTTTAGGTGACGTATGGAGCTGAGCGGCTGCAAGCGGCAGTGGCGTTGTAGCTTTGGTGGAGAGAAGGTGTGTATCGCTCTTCTCTCTGTTCACCGGTACTTTCTCATGTTTAACAGTGCTTGGTGTACGTGTATATTGTGTTTGCTCAAATTTAACCCATAAATTAGCAAAAATGTGCACGAAACAGACGTTGTTAGAAAGTTAGAAACTCTACCGGTGTTCTGGATTAAAGTCATGGCGGAATACCCTGAGATTGTCACCACAGCACATCCCTATTGCCAGTTCCGACATGCTATCTGTGTGAAGCGGGGTTTTCTGCAGTGACAGCAACCAAAACAAAACAACGGAATAAACTATACATACAAGGTTGGGGACCACTGTTCTAGAGCAACAATCAGTAATTCTAGTCCTGAAGAGTGCAGCATACAGTAGATCACAAAGAAAAGTACCTCTTTGTGCTCAATGTAATTTAGGCTAAACTGAAATTCTTCACCCCTGATCTAAAGTATGGTTGTTCATCTGTGCTCCTGAGAATTATCTGGATTGCAGACATTATAACTGGGGCTGATCTTTTTAATGAAGGCCTTTATTGTGTTGGCAAGGAACTGGTCTCTACCCTGCTGTTCATGTTAACCTCTGAAATACTCACTTGCCCTTTGCTGATTGCTTTGCTGTGATCTTGTCGGTCTCTTTGCGACCCATCTGCAGGTCATGGCGGCCGGCTATGGACCCCGTCTGAGTCGCTGCCTGAGGATTCCACAATGTGATTTCACCATCCAGAGAGGCCACGGCCAACTCCTGACCGTCCGGTCGATACGTCACTGCCAGACCTGAGCAGAAGAAAGAATTCTTTACTTCAGATCCTTCCAGTGTCTGTTAATTATTAGCACCAGTTTACTTATTTGTGTCTCTTTGGCAAGAAAGACAGTGACACAGCAAGAAGAATTTGGCAGTGTTATTCTAAGACCATGGTGCTACATAAAACCACACAGAGCTAAGGACTATACAGACATCACAACACCATACAGGACAGATATTTACAACAGTGCCGGCCAGGTACAATCTGTATGGACCATTATACAAAGAAAGCGCTGCTTGTAAAAATATGTACATATGATGGCAGCATCGAGACTTTACTCTGTACCCTCAAACATCAGGTTCTACAGACAGGGTAACGTGTCCTATTACTAGAATTTACCATCAGAAGTGAGACGCAGGATTTCTCTGGTTTGCCAGCTGTCCCTCATGTCCCACAGTCGGACTGTTTTGTCCCAGGACACGCTGGCCAAGAATGACTGTACGGGACTAAAGCACAGGCTGCTCACCGGCCCCTCGTGTCCACTCAGCACCTGTTACACACAACCACACACACATTTCACTCCTACAACACCTAACGCTTAAGTGGAGCTAAAATCCACTTACATACAATTATATGTGTATATTCCACAAGCTTTTAGCCATGATTAGATTGATAAATAGGTTCAGGCTGACCTCCAGAAGTCGTCCGGTCTGCATGGACCACAGGAAGATTTCAAAGGAGTCCTGAGCTCCAGCACACACAAGTTCCCCGCTCACATCCACCGCAAGTGAGGAGAACTGCTTCGGTCGTGGAGAAGTTAGTGTTCGGAAGTTACGGTACCTAAAAAGAGACAAAAAAAGTTGACTGATATTCTGTTGTGAAGTTGACGTGAGGCCTACACACTAAAATGGTCAAGAGAAAACAAGGGGTGAAAAATTATAGACCTATGACGACTATGTGCCATGGCTTGTACATGCAAAATCAATCGATATTCCTAGGATTGCTGACTTTTATTTTTTCACGCCCATCTCAAGATCCAAAGACCTTTTTTTTTTGCACATTTTGTTACCTGTGTAGATCAAAAGCTCGTACAGTGCCGTCCAGAGAGGCACTAACCACCACGAAGCCACTGGAAGTAAAGGTGACGCCTGTTATGCCGCTCGTGTGCTCAGTGAACGTGACGAAACACAGGCCGCTTGAGGTGTTCCAGACTTTCACCTGAAAATGATGGAAAAATTAGATAGTACTCATGATTCAGTCATTTTACATCTACATTAGTGGGACTTGCCTTGCCATCATCTCCTCCGGTGGCCAGATACTGTCCGTCCGGAGAGTACGCCAGAGAGGCCATGTTGTTAAAGTGCCCTTGCTGCTTGAACACATAGGATTCACTCTGCCACTCCCAAACCAGCAGCTGTCCAAGACCTTTAAAAAACAACAGGAAGCGGTAAAGATTTCCACACACAGGAAGCCATTTCACTTCAATAATCCTAATATCTGGCCATTACAGCATTATTCCACCTGGATTAGTTTTACCTGAAGAGGCTCAGTAATGATCATTGGGACTTTTTCTGAATCCTTAAATCTGCTCCTAATACCTCATCAGTGCCCAGATTTAAAATAACACAACACACTAAACACATACAACATTAATCACTACAACTTTCTATTCTGCAAATGTTTGCACACATTAAACCATTGCTACATACAACATAATTGCACATCACATTCTGTTATTTCTTCTTATTTCTATTCTATATTTTTTTCTTAAATGCAGTTTATTTATTTGCACAGACGCAGAGGAGAGCCCAGGTTTACATTTCAACACATCTGTGACAAATAAAAACCCAGAGTCTGTACCTGAACAGCCAAAACCGATCCAGTCTCCGGTGGGGTTCATGGCTATAGCTGAAATCCTCTGATCTGAAATACTGGTGGTTTAAAGCAAAAGAAAACATCAACATGAAATTGCACCATAATATATAC